>NC_138772.1:246828719-247018719 GCF_965119305.1 Pelophylax lessonae
AGACAGCGCAGCGGAGCTTCTCTTACCTTATCCTGGTGATCCAGCGATGAGCTCTCATTGCTGTGACCGCCAGCCGAGATCTCCGCCGCTCGTCTGTCGGTATGATGACTTCTTAGTTCCGTTCCCTGCAGCAGCAATGCTGCATGGGAGCGAAACTAGGGAGGGAAATTCAAAAAAAAAAAAAATAACGTTGCACAAAACACATAACACATTTTATATTATATATATGCATATTTATATATATGCATATATATATATATATGCATATATATATGCATATTTATATATATGCATATATATATATATATATATATATATATATATATATATATATGCATATATATATATATATATATATATATGCATATATATATATATATATATATATATATGCATATATATATCTATATATCTATATATATGCAAATATATATATATATATATACATATATATATATATATGTATATATGTATATATATATATATGTACCTATATACACACACACACATATATATATATATATAAAATTATATTATTGATTCGATTATAATTCATGCGTTATATATATATATATATATATATATATACACACACACACAAAATTACTGTATTTTTGTCTTTAAGAGTCTTAAGAGTCTTAAAACGCCGCTTTTAGACAAGATAACTGCATTTGGTAACCAATGGCCTGAAGAAATGTTTTTGGTCAAAAATGACTCTATTTTGGTCTCCCAAGTGACTAAAAAGCCTTTTTTTAGTCAAAATAACTGTATTTGGTCACCAAAGGTCTGAAAACCTTTTTTAGCCAAAATGACTGTATATTTGTCTTTAAGAGTCTTAAAACACCGCTTTTAGACAAGATAAACTACATTTGGTAACCAATGGCCTGAAAAATGTTTTTGGTCAAAATGACTCTATTTAGGTCTCCAAGTGTCTAAAAAGCCCTTTTAGTCAAAATAACTAGGTTTGGTCACCAAAGGTCTGAAAAACTATTTTAGCCAAAATGACTGTATTTTTGTCTTTTAGAGTCTCAAAACTCCGCATTTAGACAAGATAATTGCATTTGGTAACCAATGGCCTGAAAACATGTTTTTGGTCAAAATGACTATTTTTGGTCTCCAAGTGTCTAAAAAGCCTATTTTAGTGAAAATAAATGCATTTGGTCACAAAAGGTCTAAAATACTTTTTTAGCTAAAATTACTCTATTTTTGTCTTTTAGAGTCTTAGAACGCTGGTTTTAGACAAGATAAACTACATTATGTAACCAATGGCCTGAAAAAATGTTTTTGGTCAAAATGACTCTATTTTGGTCTCCAAGTCTCTAAAAAGCCCTTTTTAGTCAAAATAACTACTTTTGGTCACCAAAGGTCTGAAAAGCTTTTTTAGCCAAAATGACTGTATTTTTGTCTTTTAGAGTCTTAAAAAGCCGGTTTTAGACAAGATAATTGCATTTCGTAACAAAAGGCCTGAAAAATGTTTTTGGTCAAAATGACTATATTTTGGTCTCCAAGTGTCTAAAAAGCCTTTTTAGTCAAAATAACTGCATTTGGTAACCAAAGGTCTGAAAAACTTTTTTTTAGCCAAGATGCCTGTATTTTTGTCTTTTAGAGTCTCAAAACGCCGCATTTAGAGTCTAAAAAGCCCTTTTTAGTCAAAATAACTGCATTTTGGTCACCGAAGGTCTGAAAAACTTTTTTAGCCAAAATGACTGTATTTTTGTCTTTTAGAGTCTCAAAACGCCGCTTTTAGACAAGATAACTGCATTTGGTAACCAATGGCCTGAAAACATGTTTTTGGTCAAAATTACTCTATTTTTGGTCTCCAAGTGTCTAAAAAGCCCTTTTAGTCAAAATAACTACGTTTGGTCACCAAAGGTCTGAAAAACTATTTTAGCCAAAATGACTGTATTTTTTACTTTTAGAGTCTGAAAACACCGCTTTTTAGACAAGATAAACTACATTTGGTAACCAATGGCCTGAAAAAATGTTTTTGGTCAAAATGACTCTATTTAGGTCTCCAAAGCCTGTTTTAGTCAAAATAACTGCATTTGGTCACCAAAGGTCTGAAATACTTTTTTAGCTAAAATTACTGTATTTTTGTCTTTTATAGTCTTAAAACGCCGGTTTTAGACAAGATAATTGCATTTCGTAACAAAAGGCCTGAAAAAATGTTTTTGGTCAAAATGACTATATTTTGGTCTCCAAGTCTCTAAAAAGCATTTTTTTGTCAAAATAACTTCATTTGGTCACCAAAGGTCTGAAACACTTTTTTAAGCCAAGATGCCTGTATTTTTCTCTTTTAGAGTCTTAAAACACCGCTTTTAGACAAGATAAACTACATTTGGTAACCGATTGCCTGAAAAAATGTTTTTGGTCAAAATGACTCTATTTTGGTCTCCAAGTGTCTAAAAAGCCCTTTTTAGTCAAAATAACTACGTTTGGTCACCAAAGGTCTGAAAAAAAATTTAGTCAAAATGATTGTATTTTTGTCTATTAGAGTCTTAAAAAGCCGGTTTTGGACATGATAATTGCATTTGGTAACCAATCGCCTGAAACATTTGTTTGGGTCAAAATGACTCTATTTTGGTCTCCAAGTGTCTAAAAAGCCTTTTTAGGCCTCTTGCACACGATACTCCTGTTTGGGCATCTTGCGGCTTAAAAATGCTTAGTACAGCTTTTTGAGCTAAAATATAGCCCATTAGTTGTAATGTGCCTGTGCACACAGGCGCGTAAACAAGCGCTGTGTATTCTTCAGTAAGAACAAAATAGAAAAATCTGCATTTTTGGTCAGTAATTTAAGCCTCAATACTCGCAAATACACTCGAATACACGCGAATACTCTCAAATACTCGCAAATACATACAAGAAAAAAGGTCTGGAAAAAAGTAGATGCTCAAACAGGAGTATTGTGTGCAAGAGGCCAAAAGGAGATGCTCAAACAGGAGTATCGTGTGCAAGAGGCCTTAATCAAAATAACTGCATTTGGTAATCAAAGGTCTGAAAAAAAATTTAGTCAAAATGACTATATTTTTGTCTGTTAGAGCCTTAAAATGCCGGTTTTAGACAAGATTTTAAACATTTGGCTCCAATGGCCTGAAAAAAATGTTTTGGTCAAAATGACTCTATTTTAGTCTCCAAGTGTCTAAAAAGCCTTTTTAGTCGCAATAAATGCATTTGGTCACCAAAGATCTGAAAAAAATTTAGTCAAAATGACTGTATTTTTGTCTTTTAGAGCCTTAAAAAGCCGGTTTAAGACAAGATTTGTCTAAAACCGGCCATTTGGGCTCCAATGGCCTGAAAATTATTTTTTAGTTAAAATGACTCGATTTTGGTCTTCAAGTGTCTAAAAAGCCTTCCTTTTTTAGTCAAAATAACTGCATTTGGTCACCAAAGGTATGAAAAACAAATTTAGTCAAATTGACTGTATTTTTGTCTTTTAGAGCCTTAAAACGCGGGTTTTAGGCACGATTTTAGACATTTGGGCTCAAATGGCCTGAAAGATTTTTTTGGTCAAAATGACTCTATTTTGGTCTCCAAGTGTCTAAAAAGCCTTTTTTAGTCAAAATATCTGCATTTGGTCACCAAAGGTCTGATAAAAAAATTAGTCAAAATGACTGCATTTTTGTCTTTTAGAGCCTTAAAAAGCCGGTTTTAGGCAAGATTTGTCTATAACTGGCCATTTGGGCTCCAATTGCCTGAAAAAAAATTCGGTCAAAATGACTCTGTTTTGGTCTCCAAGTGTCTAAAAAGCCTTTTTAGTCACAATAAATGCATTTGGTCACCAAAGATCTGAAAAAAACTAGTCAAAATTAATGTATTTTTGTCTTTTAGTGTCTTAACCGCCTTATCGGTATCCCCGAGCGTGACTCGGGGTAGGAATTTTCTGCTATTAGCGGTATCCCCGAGTCACACTCGGGGTCAATGGGCAGAGCGTGCAGACAGCGCAGCGGAGCTTCTCTTACCTTATCCTGGCGATCCAGCGATGAGCTCTCATTGCTGTGACCGCCAGCCGAGATCTCCGCCGCTCGTCTGTCGGTATGATGACTTCCTAGTTCCGTTCCCTGAAGCAGCAATGCTGCATGGGAGCGGAACTAGGGAGGGAAATTCAAAAAAAAAAACAACGTTGCACAAAACACATAACACATTTTATATTATATATATGCATATATATATATATATATGCATATATATATGCATATTTATATATATGCATATATATATATATATGCATATATATATATATATATCTATATATATATATATGCATATATATATCTATATCTATATATATATATCTATATATATATATATATGCAAATATATATATATATATATGCAAATATATATATATATATATATATACACATATATATATGTATGTATATATGTATATATATATATATATATATATATATATATATATATATATATATATATATATATATGTATATATGTATATATATACCTATATACACACACACATATATATATATATATATATATATATATATATAAAATTATATTATTGATTCGATTATAATTCATGCATTATATATATATATACACACACACATATATATATATATATCTATATACACACATATATATATATGTATATAACGCATGAATTATAATCTAATCAATAATATAATTTTATTATATATATTATATATTAAATAATAAAATAATATTATCGATTATAATTCACTTGTTTGTGTTTCAAATTTATCACATCTGGGATGTCTACTAGAGTCTTGTTTTGGTCAGGTTTAAGTCAGTAATTACTAAGAATTGTAGGCCTATAATACATAACGCCAAATTTCCATGAAAAGAAATGTACCGCTTTTGGAACAGAATTCCTGACAGAATCATACCGCCAGGGAGGTTAAAAAGCCGGTTTTAGACCAGATTTGTCTAAAACTGGCCATTTGGGCTCCAATGGCCTGAAAAAACTTTTTTGGTCAAAATGACTCTATTTTTGTCTCCAAGTGTCTAAAAAGCCTTTTTTTGTCAAAATAACTGAATTTGGTCACCAAAGGTCTGAAAAATACTTTAGTCAAAATGACTGTATTTTTGTCTTTTAGAGCCTTAAAAAGGCGGTTTTAGACAAGATTTGTCTAAAACCGGCCATTTGGGCTCCAATGGCCTGAAATGAAATTTTCGGTCAAAATTACTCTGTTTTGGTCTCCAAGTGTCTAAAAATCGTTTTTTAGTCAAAATAACTGCATTTGGTCACCAAAGGTCAGAAAAAAAATTTCGTCAAAATGACTATATTTTTGTCTTTTAGAGCCTTAAAAAGCCGGTTTTAGACAAGATTTTAGACATTTGGCTCCATTGGCCTGAAAAAAATGTTTTGGTCAAAAATACTCTATTTTGGTCTCCAAGTGTCTAAAAACCTTTTGTTAGTCAAAATAACGGCATTTGGTCACCAAAGGTCTGAAAAAAAATTAGTCAAAATTACTGTATTGTTTGTCTTTTACAGCCCTAAAAAGCCGGTTTTAGACAAGATTTGTTTAAAACCGGCAATTTGGGCTCCAATGGCCTGAAAAAAATGTTTTGGTCAAAATGACTCTATTTTGGTCTCCAAGTGTCTAAAGACCTTTTGTTAGTCAAAATAACGGCATTTGGTCACCAAAGGTCTGAAACACAATTTAGTCAAAATGACTGTATTTTTGTCTTTTAGAGCCTTAAAAAGCCGGTTTAAGACAAGATTTGTCTAAAACCGGCCATTTGGGCTCCAATGGCCTGAAAATTATTTTTTAGTTAAAATGACTCTATTTCGGTCTCCAAGTGTATAAAAAGCCTTTTTAAGTCAAAATAACTGCATTTGGTCACCAAAGGTCTGAAAAAAATTAAGTCCAAATGACTATAATTTTCTGCTATTAGCGGTATCCCCGAGTCACACTCGGGGTCAATGGGCAGAGCGTGCAGACAGCGCAGCGGAGCTTCTCTTACCTTATCCTGGCGATCCAGCGATGAGCTCTCATTGCTGTGACCGCCAGCCGAGATCTCCGCCTCTCGTCTGTCGGTATGATGACTTCCTAGTTCCGTTCCCTGCAGCAGCAATGCTGCATGGGAGCGGAACTAGGGAGGGAAATTCAAAAAAAAAAAAAAACGTTGCACAAAACACATAACACATTTTATATTATATTATATTATATATATATGCATATATATATATATATATATATATATATATATATATATATATATATGCATATATATATATCTATATATCTATATATATGCAAATATATATATATATATATATATACATATATATATATATATATATATATATATATATATATATATATATATATGTATATATGTATATATATATATGTATATATGTACATATATATATATACCTATATACACACACACATATATATATATAAAATTATATTATTGATTCGATTATAATTCATGCGTTGTGTGTGTATATATATATATATACACACACACATATATATATATATATCTATATACACACATATATATATATATGTATATGTATATATATATATATATATATATATATATATATATACACACATATATATATAATATATAACGCATGAATTATAATCTAATCAATAATATAATTTTATTATATATATTATATATTAAATAATAAAATAATATTATTGATTCGATTATAATTCACTTGTTTGTGTTTCAAATTTATCACATCTGGGATGTCTACTAGAGTCTTGTTTTGGTCAGGTTTAAGTCAGTAATTACTAAGAATTGTAGGCCTATAATACATAACGCCAAATTTCCATGAAAAGAATTGTACCGCTTTTGGAACAGAATTCCTGACAGAATCATACCGCCAGGGAGGTTAAAAAGCCAGTTTTAGACCAGATTTGTCTAAAACTGGCCATTTGGGCTCCAATGGCCTGAAAAAACTTTTTTGGTCAAAATGACTCTATTTTGGTCTCCAAGTGTCTAAAAAGCCTTTTTTTTGTCAAAATAACTGAATTTGGTCACCAAAGGTCTGAAAAATACTTTAGTCAAAATGACTGTATTTTTGTCTTTTAGAGCCTTAAAAAGGCGGTTTTAGACAAGATTTGTCTAAAACCGGCCATTTGGGCTCCAATGGCCTGAAATGAAATTTTCAGTCAAAATTACTCTGTTTTGGTCTCCAAGTGTCTAAAAATCGTTTTTTAGTCAAAATAACTGCATTTGGTCACCAAAGGTCAGAAAAAAAATTTCGTCAAAATGACTATATTTTTGTCTTTTAGAGCCTTAAAAAGCCGGTTTTAGACAAGATTTTAGACATTTGGCTCCAATGGCCTGAAAAAAATGTTTTGGTCAAAAATACTCTATTTTGGTCTCCAAGTGTCTAAAAACCTTTTGTTAGTCAAAATAACGGCATTTGGTCACCAAAGGTCTGAAAAAAAATTAGTCAAAATTACTGTATTTTTTGTCTTTTACAGCCCTAAAAAGCCGATTTTAGACAAGATTTTTTTAAAACCAGCAATTTGGGCTCCAATGGCCTGAAAAAAATGTTTTGGTCAAAATGACTCTATTTTGGTCTCCAAGTGTCTAAAGACCTTTTGTTAGTCAAAATAACGGCATTTGGTCACCAAAGGTCTGAAACACAATTTAGTCAAAATGACTGTATTTTTGTCTTTTAGAGCCTTAAAAAGCCGGTTTAAGACAAGATTTGTCTAAAACCGGCCATTTGGGCTCCAATGGCCTGAAAATTATTTTTTAGGTAAAATGACTCTATTTCGGTCTCCAAGTGTATAAAAAGCCTTTTTAAGTCAAAATAACTGCATTTGGTCACCAAAGGTCTGAAAAAAATTAAGTCCAAATGACTATATTTTTTTCTTTTAGAGCCTTAAAAAGCCGGTTTTAGACAAGATTTTAGACATTTGGCTCCAATAGCCTGAAAATTTTTTTTGGGTCAAAATGACTCGATTTTGGTCTCCAAGTGTTTAAAAACCCTTCCTTTTTTAGTCAAAATAACTGCATTTGGTCACCAAAGGTATGAAAAACAAATTTAGTCAAATTGACTGTATTTTTGTCTTTTAGAGCCTTAAAACGCTGGTTTTAGGCACGATTTTAGACATTTGGGCTCAAATGGCCTGAAAGATTATTTTGGTCAAAATGACTCTATTTTGGTCTCCAAGTGTCTAAAAAGCCTTTTTTAGTCAAAATAATTGCATTTGGTCACCAAAGGTCTGATAAAAAACAATAGTCAAAATGACTGTATTTTTGTCTTTTAGAGCCTTAAAAAGACGGTTTTTGGCCTCTTACACACAATACTCCTGTTTGAGCATCTACTTTTTTCCAGACCTTTTTTCTTGTATGTATTTGCGAGTATTTGAGAGTATTCGCGAGTATTGAGGCTTAAATTACTGACCAAAAATGCAGATTTTTCTATTTTGTTCTTACTGAAAAATACACAGTGCTTGTTTACGCGCCTGTGTGCATAGGCACATTACAATTAATGGGCTATATTTTAGCTCAAAAAGCTGTACTGAGCATTTTTAAGCCGCAAGATGCCCAAACAGGAGTATCGTGTGCAAGAGGCCTTAGACAAGATTTGTCTATAACTGGCCATTTGGGCTCCAATTGCCTGAAAAAAAATTTGGTCAAAATGACTCTATTTTGGTCTCCAAGTGTCTAAAAAGCCTTTTTAGGCCTCTTGCACACGATACTCCTGTTTGGGCATCTTGCGGCTTAAAAATGCTCAGTACAGCTTTTTGAGCTAAAATATAGCCCATTAATTGTAATGTGCCTATGCACACAGGCGCGTAAACAAGCGCTGTGTATTCTTCAGTAAGAACAAAATAGAAAAATCTGCATTTTTGGTCAGTAATTTAAGCCTCAATACTCGCAAATACACTCGAATACACGCGAATACTCTCAAATACTCGCAAATACATACAAGAAAAAAGGTCTGGAAAAAAGTAGATGCTCAAACAGGAGTATTGTGTGCAAGAGGCCAAAAGGAGATGCTCAAACAGGAGTATCGTGTGCAAGAGGCCTTAATCAAAATAACTGCATTTGGTAATCAAAGGTCTGAAAAAAAATTTAGTCAAAATGACTATATTTTTGTCTTTTAGAGCCTTAAAATGCCGGTTTTAGACAAGATTTTAGACATTTGGCTCCAATGGCCTGAAAAAAATGTTTTGGTCAAAATGACTCTATTTTAGTCTCCAAGTGTCTAAAAAGCCTTTTTAGTCGCAATAAATGCATTTGGTCACCAAAGATCTGAAAAAAAATTAGTCAAATTGACTGTATTTTTGTCTTTTAGAGCCTTAAAAAGCCGGTTTAAGACAAGATTTGTCTAAAACCGGCCATTTGGGCTCCAATGGCCTGAAAATTATTTTTTAGTTAAAATGACTCGATTTTGGTCTCCAAGTGTCTAAAAAGCCTTCCTTTTTTAGTCAAAATAACTGCATTTGGTCACCAAAGGTATGAAAAACAAATTTAGTCAAATTGACTGTATTTTTGTCTTTTAGAGCCCTAAAACGCGGGTTTTAGGCATGAATTTAGACATTTGGGCTCAAATGGCCTGAAAGATTTTTTTGGTCAAAATGACTCTATTTTGGTCTCCAAGTGTCTAAAAAGCCTTTTTTAGTCAAAATATCTGCATTTGGTCACCAAAGGTCTGATAACTGATAAAAAAATTAGTCAAAATGACTGCATTTTTGTCTTTTAGAGCCTTAAAAAGCCGGTTTTAGACAAGATTTGTCTATAACTGGCCATTTGGGCTCCAATTGCCTGAAAAAAAATTCGGTCAAAATAACTCTGTTTTGGTCTCCAAGTGTCTAAAAAGCCTTTTTTAGTCACAATAAATGCATTTGGTCACCAAAGATCTGAAAAAAACTAGTCAAAATTAATGTATTTTTGTCTTTTAGTGTCTTAACCGCCTTAGCGGTATCCCCGAGCGTGACTCGGGGTAGAAATTTTCTGCTATTAGCGGTATCCCAGAGTCACACTCGGGGTCAATGGGCAGAGCGTGCAGACAGCGCAGCGGAGCTTCTCTTACCTTATCCTGGCGATCCAGCGATGAGCTCTCATTGCTGTGACCGCCAGCTGAGATCTCCGCCGCTCGTCTGTCGGTATGATGACTTCCTAGTTCCGTTCCCTGCAGCAGCAATGCTGCATGGGAGCGGAACTAGGGAGGGAAATTCAAAAAAAAAAAAAAAAACGTTGCACAAAACACATCACACATTTTATATTATATATATGCATATATATATATGCATATATATATGCATATTTATATATATGCATATATATATATATATATATATATATATATATATATATATATATGCATATATATATATATATATATATATATATATATATATATATATATATGCATATATATATCTATCTATATATATATATATATATATATATATATATATATATATATATATATGCAAACATATATATATATATGCAAATATATATATATATATATATATATATACATATATATATATGTATATATGTATATATATATATATATACCTATATACACACACACATATATATATATATATATATATATATATATATATATATATATATATATATATATATATATAAAATTATATTATTGATTCGATTATAATTCATGCGTTCATGCGTATATATATGTACACACACACACATATATATATATATATATCTATATACTCACATATATATATATATATGTATATGTATATATATATATATATACACACATATATATATAATATATAACGCATGAATTATAATCTAATCAATAATATAATTTTATTATATATATTATATATTAAATAATAAAATAATATTATTGATTCGATTATAATTCACTTGTTTGTGTTTCAAATTTATCACATCTGGGATGTCTACTAGAGTCTTGTTTTGGTCAGGTTTAAGTCAGTAATTACTAAGAATTGTAGGCCTATAATACATAACGCCAAATTTCCATGAAAAGAATTGTACCGCTTTTGGAACAGAATTCCTGACAGAATCATACCGCCAGGGAGGTTAAAAAGCCGGTTTTAGACCAGATTTGTCTAAAACTGGCCATTTGGGCTCCAATGGCCTGAAAAAACTTTTTTGGTCAAAATGACTCTATTTTGGTCTCCAAGTGTCTAAAGACCTTTTGTTAGTCAAAATAACGGCATTTGGTCACCAAAGGTCTGAAACACAATTTAGTCAAAATGACTGTATTTTTGTCTTTTAGAGCCTTAAAAAGCCGGTTTAAGACAAGATTTGTCTAAAACCGGCCATTTGGGCTCCAATGGCCTGAAAATTATTTTTTAGTTAAAATGACTCTATTTCAGTCTCCAAGTTTATAAAAAGCCTTTTTAAGTCAAAATAACTGCATTTGGTCACCAAAGGTCTGAAAAAAATTAAGTCCAAATGACTATATTTTTTTCTTTTAGAGCCTTAAAAAGCCGGTTTTAGACAAGATTTTAGACATTTGGCTCCAATAGCCTGAAAATTTTTTTTGGGTCAAAATGACTCGATTTTGGTCTCCAAGTGTCTAAAAAGCCTTCCTTTTTTAGTCAAAATAACTGCATTTGGTCACCAAAGGTATGAAAAACAAATTTAGTCAAATTGACTGTATTTTTGTCTTTTAGAGCCTTAAAACGCGGGTTTTAGGCACGATTTTAGACATTTGGGCTCAAATGGCCTGAAAGATTTTTTTGGTCAAAATGACTCTATTTTGGTCTCCAAGTGTCTAAAAAGCCTTTTTTAGTCAAAATAATTGCATTTGGTCACCAAAGGTCTGATAAAGAAAAATAGTCAAAATGACTGTATTTTTGTCTTTTAGAGCCTTAAAAAGCCGGTTTTTGGCCTCTTGCACACAATACTCCTGTTTGAGCATCTACTTTTTTCCAGACCTTTTTTCTTGTATGTATTTGCGAGTATTTGAGAGTATTCGCGAGTATTGAGGCTTAAATTACTGACCAAAAATGCAGATTTTTCTATTTTGTTCTTACTGAAAAATACACAGTGCTTGTTTACGCGCCTGTGTGCATAGGCACATTACAATTAATGGGCTATATTTTAGCTCAAAAAGCTGTACTGAGCATTTTTAAGCCGCAAGATGCCCAAACAGGAGTATCGTGTGCAAGAGGCCTTAGACAAGATTTGTCTATAACTGGCCATTTGGGCTCCAATTGCCTGAAAAAAATTTGGTCAAAATGACTCTATTTTGGTCTCCAAGTGTCTAAAAAGCCTTTTTAGGCCTCTTGCACACGATACTCCTGTTTGGGCATCTTGCGGCTTAAAAATGCTCAGTACAGCTTTTTGAGCTAAAATATAGCCCATTAATTGTAATGTGCCTATGCACACAGGCGCGTAAACAAGCGCTGTGTATTCTTCAGTAAGAACAAAATAGAAAAATCTGCATTATTGGTCAGTAATTTAAGCCTCAATACTCGCAAATACACTTGAATACACGCGAATACTCTCAAATACTCGCAAATACATACAAGAAAAAAGGTCTGGAAAAAAGTAGATGCTCAAACAGGAGTATTGTGTGCAAGAGGCCAAAAGGAGATGCTCAAACAGGAGTATCGTGTGCAAGAGGCCTTAATCAAAATAACTGCATTTGGTAATCAAAGGTCTGAAAAAAATTTAGTCAAAATGACTATATTTTTGTCTTTTAGAGCCTTAAAATGCCGGTTTTAGACAAGATTTTAGACCTTTGGCTCCAATGGCCTGAAAAAAATGTTTTGGTCAAAATGACTCTATTTTAGTCTCCAAGTGTCTAAAAAGCCTTTTTAGTCACAATAAATGCATTTGGTCACCAAAGATCTGAAAAAAATTTAGTCAAATTGACTGTATTTTTGTCTTTTAGAGCCTTGAAAAGCCGGTTTTAGACAAGATTTTAGATATTTGGGCTCCAATGGCCTGAAATTTTTTTGTTAAAATGACTCTATTTTGGTCTCCAAGTGTCTAAAAAAGCCTTTTTTAGTATAAATAACTGCATTTGGTCACCAAAGGTCTGAAAATAATTAGTCAAAATGACTGTATTTTTGTCTTTTAGAGCCTTAAAAAGCCAGTTTTAGACAAGAGTCGTCTAAAACCGGCCATTTGGGCTCCAATGGCCTGTAAAAAAATTTTTGGTAAAAATGACTCAATTTTGGTCTCCAAGTGTCTAAAAAGCCTTTTTTAGTCAAAATAACTGCATTTCGTCACCAAAGGTCTAAAAAAATGTAGTCAAAGTGACTTTATTTTTGTCTTTTAGAGCCTTAACCATTATTTACGTCGGCAGTAAGCCCCTCACAGGCAAAGTGATGTTGATCTACGTTGCTAGCCTGTTAGGGTCTAGGGAGCGAGCGCGCGCCCCGGAGGCGAGCTCCCGCGTGGTCATGGATCCCCCGCACGTCTCCCCCATTGTCCGCCGGTCACTCGGCGATCCGACAGAGGGAGAAAGTCAGGCGACTGATGTAAACAAGCCCCCTGTCATTCTCCCCTGTGTAGAAACAGTGATCATATGGTTCTACTATGTAGGACCGTTGATCACTGTTCCTACAGCTCAAGCCACAGCCAATCACAGTTAGAATCACGCCCCTAGGGACACACACAGCCCCTCCCTCTCAAAAAAGTTAACCCCTTCACTGCCAGTGTAATTTTACAGTAACAGTGCATATGTATAGCACTGATTACTGTAGAAATGTCACTGGTAACCCCAAAAGTGTCAAAAATGTCAGTCAAGGGTCCGATCTGTCTGCCGCAATTTTGCAGTACCGCAAAAAAAATCGCAGATCGCCGCCATTACACGTTGAAAAAAAAACAACAAAAATTACAAAAATCTTTCCCTTTGTTAGTAAACGCGATAACTTTTGCGCACACCAATCAAAATACGCTTTTTGCGATTTTTTTACCAAACATGTAGCATAAACAAATTGGCCGAAAATGTTAAAAAACTTTGATTTTTACATTTTTTTGGTGAATTTCATATAAAAAAATCTGAAAAATATTGCTATTTTTGCAAAATTGACGCTCTTTTTTTGTTTATAGCGCATGATCAAAAAATCGCACAGGTGATCTTTTAGAGCCTTGAAAAGCCGGTTTTAGACAAGATTTTAGATTTTTGGGCTCCAAAAATGACAAAAATTTTGTTAAAATGACTCTATTTTGGTCTCCAAGTGTCTAAAAAAGCCTTTTTTTTCAAAATAACTGAATTTGGTCACCAAAGGTCTGAAAAATACTTTAGTCAAAATGACTGTATTTTTTGTCTTTTACAGCCTTAAAAAGACGGTTTTAGACAAGATTTGTTTAAAACCGGCCATTTGGGCTCCAATGGCCTGAAAAAAATGTTTTGGTCAAAATGACTCTATTTTGGTCTCCAAGTGTCTAAAAACCTTTTGTTAGTCAAAATAACGGCATTTGGTCACCAAAGGTCTGAAAAAAAATTTAGTCAAAATGACTATATTTTTGTCTTTTAGAGCCTTAAAAAGCCGGTTTAAGACAAGATTTGTCTAAAACCGGCCATTTGGGCTCCAATGGCTTGAAAATTACTTTTTTAGTTAAAATGACTCTATTTTGGTCTCCAAGTGTCTAAAAAGCCTTTTTAAGTCAAAATAACTGCATTTGGTCACCAAAGGTCTGAAAAAAAACTTAAGTCCAAATGACTATATTTTTTTCTTTGAGAGCCTTAAAAAGCCGGTTCTAGGCACGATTTTAGACATTTGGGCTTAAATGGCCTGAAAGATTTTTTTGGTCAAAATGACTCTATTTTGGTCTCCAAGTGTCTAAAAGCCTTTTTTAGTCAAAATAACTGCATTTGGTCACCAAAGGTCTGAAAAAAAATTAGTCAAAATTACTGCATTTTTGTCTTTTAGAGCCTTAAAAAGCCGGTTTTAGACCAGATTTGTCTAAAACCGGCCATTTGGGCTCCAATGGCCTGAAAACTTTTTTTGGTCAAAATGACTCTATTTTGGTCGCCAAGTGTCTAAAAGGCCTTTTTTTGTCAAAATAACTGAATTTGGTCACCAAAGGTCTGAAAAATACTTTAGTCAAAATGACTGTATTTTTGTCTTTTAGATCCTTAAAAAGCCAGTTTTAGACAAGATTTGTCTAAAACCGGCCATTTGGGCTCCAATGGCCTGAAAAGAAATTTTCGGTCAAAATTACTCTGTTTTGGTCTCCAAGTGTCTAAAAATCGTTTTTTAGTCAAAATAACTGCATTTGGTCACCAAAGGTCAGAAAAAAAATTTCGTCAAAATGACTATATTTTTGTCTTTTAGAGCCTTAAAAAGCCGGTTTTAGACAAGATTTTAGACATTTGGCTTAAATGGCCTGAAAAAAATGTTTTGGTCAAAAATACTCTATTTTGGTCTCCAAGTGTCTAAAAACCTTTTGTTAGTCAAAATAACGGCATTTGGTCACCAAAGGTCTGAAAAAAATTTAGTCAAAATGACTGTATTTTTTGTCTTTTAGATCCTTAAAAAGCCGGTTTTAGACAAGAGTTGTCTAAAACCGGCCATTTGGGCTCCAATGGCATGAAAAATTTTTTTTGGTCAAAATGACTCAATTTTGGTCTCCAAGTGTCTAAAAAGCCTTTTTAGTCAAAATAACTGCATTTCGTCACCAAAGGTCTGAAAAAAATTAGTCAAAGTGTCTTTATTTTTGTCTTTTAGAGCCTTAACCACTTGCCGACTGCCGCACGACTATTTACGTCGGCAGTAAGCCCCTCACAGGCAAAGTGATGTTGATCTACGTTGCTAGCTTGTGAGGGTCTAGGGAGCGAGCGCGCGCCCCTGGAGGCGCGCTCCCGCGTGGTCACGGATCCCCCGCACGTGTAACCGGCGGACCCGATGTTCGCTGGTCACTCGGCGATTGTCACTGCAGAGGGAGAAAGTCAGGTGACTGATGTAAACAAGCCGCCTGTCATTCTCCCCTGTGTAGAAACAGTGATCATACGGTTCTACTATGTAGGACCGTTGATCACTGTTCCTACAGCTCAAGCCACAGCCAATCACAGTTAGAATCATGCCCCGAGGGACACACACAGCCCCTCCCTCTCAAAAAAAGTTAACCCCCTTCACTGCCAGTGTAATTTTACAGTAACAGTGCATATGTATAGCACTGATTACTGTAGAAATGTCACTGGTAACCCCAAAAGTGTCAAAAATGTCAGTCAAGGGTCCGATCTGTCTGCCGCAATTTTGCAGTACCGCAAAAAAAATCGCAGATCGCCGCCATTACGCGTTGAAAAAAAACTACAAAAATGACAAAAATCTTTCCCTTTGTTAGTAAACGCGATAACTTATGCGCAAACCAATCAAAATACGCTTTTTTTACCAAACATATGTAGCATAAAACAAATTTGGCGAAAATGTTAAAAAAATTTTGATTTTCACATTTTTGGGGGAATTTCATATAAAAAATGTGAAAAATATTGCTATTTTTGCAAAATTGACGCTCTTTTTTTGTTTATAGCGCATGATCAAAAAATTGCACAGGTGATCAAATACCACCAAAAGAAAGCTCTGTTTGTGGGAAAAAAGGAAGTCAAATTTGTTTAGGTACAGCGTCGCACGACCGCGCAATTGTCCGTTAAAGTCAACGCAGTGCCAAATTGCAAAATAGGCCCTGGTCAGGAAGGGGGTCAAATCTTCCGGGGGTTAAGTGGTTAAATAGCCGGTTTTAGACACGATTTGTCTAAAACCGGCCATTTGAGTTTCAATGGCCTGAAAAAAATGTTTGGTCAAAATGACTCTATTTTGGTCTCCAAGTGTCTAAAAAGCCTTTTTTAGTCAAAATAACTGCATTTGGTCACCAAAGGTCTGATAAAAAAAATTGTCAAGATGACTGTATTTTTGTCTTTTAGAGCCTTAAAAAGCCGGTTTTAGACAAGATTTGTCTATAACTGGCCATTTGGGCTCCAATTGCCTGAAAAAAAAACGGTCAAAATGACTCTATTTTGGTCTCCAAGTGTCTAAAAAGCCTTTTTTAGTCAAAATAACTGCATTTGGTAACCAAAGGTCTGAAAAAAAATGTAGTCAAAATTACTATATTTTTGTCTTTTAGAGCCTTAAAAAGCCGGTTTTAGACAAGATTTTAGACATTTGGCTCCAATGGCCTGAAAAAAATGTTTTGGTCAAAATGAATCTATTTTTGTCTCCAAGTGTCTAAAAAGCCTTTTTAGTCAAAATAACTGCATTTGGTCACCAAAGATCTGAAAAAAAATTTAGTCAAATTGACTGTATTTTTGTCTTTTAGTGCCTTGAAAAGCCGGTTTTAGACAAGATTTTAGATTTTTGGGCTACAATGGCCTGAAAATTTTTTTTGTTAAAATGACTCTATTTTGGTCTCCAAGTGTCTAAAAAAGTCTTTTTTAGTATAAATAAATGCATTTGGTCAGCAAAGGTCTGAAAAAATTAGTCAAAATTAATGTATTTTTGTCTTTTAGTGTCTTAAAAAGCTGGTTTTAGACCAGATTTGTCTAAAACCGGCCATTTGGGCTCCAATGGCCTGAAAAAAACTTTTTGGTCAAAATGACTCTATTTTGGTCTCCAAGTGTCTAAAAAGCCTTTTTTAGTCAAAATAACTGCATTTGGTCACCAAAGGTCTGAAAAATACTATAGTCAAAATGACTATATTTTTGTCTTTTAGGGCTATATTTTAGCTCAAAAAGCTGTACTGAGCAATTTTTAAGCCGCAAGATGCCCAAACAGGAGTATCGTGTGCAAGAGGCCTTAGACAAGATTTGTCTATAACTGGCCATTTGGGCTCCAATGGCCTGAAAAAAAATTTGGTCAAAATGACTCTATTTTGGTCTCCAAGTGTCTAAAAAGCCTTTTTAGGCCTCTTGCACACGATACTCCTGTTTGGGCATCTTGCGGCTTAAAAATGCTCAGTACAGCTTTTTGAGCTAAAATATAGCCCATTAATTGTAATGTGCCTATGCACACAGGCGCGTAAACAAGCGCTGTCTATTCTTCAGTAAGAACAAAATAGAAAAATCTGCATTTTTGGTCAGTAATTTAAGCCTCAATACTCGCAAATACACTCGAATACACGCGAATACTCTCAAATACTCGCAAATACATACAAGAAAAAAGGTCTGGAAAAAAGTAGATGCTCAAACAGGAGTATTGTGTGCAAGAGGCCAAAAGGAGATGCTCAAACAGGAGTATCGTGTGCAAGAGGCCTTAATCAAAATAACTGCATTTGGTAATCAAAGGTCTGAAAAAAATTTAGTCAAAATGACTATATTTTTGTCTTTTAGAGCCTTAAAATGCCGGTTTTAGACAAGATTTTAGACCTTTGGCTCCAATGGCCTGAAAAAAATGTTTTGGTCAAAATGACTCTATTTTAGTCTCCAAGTGTCTAAAAAGCCTTTTTAGTCGCAATAAATGCATTTGGTCACCAAAGATCTGAAAACAATTTAGTCAAATTGACTGTATTTTTGTCTTTTAGAGCCTTAAAAAGCTGGTTTAAGACAAGATTTGTCTAAAACCGGCCATTTGGGCTCCAATGGCCTGAAAATTATTTTTTAGTTAAAATGACTCGATTTTGGTCTCCAAGTGTCTAAAAAGCCTTCCTTTTTTAGTCAAAATAACTGCATTTGGTCACCAAAGGTATGAAAAACAAATTTAGTCAAATTGACTGTATTTTTGTCTTTTAGAGCCTTAAAACGCGGGTTTTAGGCACGATTTTAGACATTTGGGCTCAAATGGCCTGAAAGATTTTTTTGGTCAAAATTACTCTATTTTGGTCTCCAAGTGTCTAAAAAGCCTTTTTTAGTCAAAATATCTGCATTTGGTCACCAAAGGTCTGATAAAAAAATTAGTCAAAATGACTGCATTTTTGTCTTTTAGAGCCTTAAAAAGCTGGTTTTAGACAAGATTTGTCTATAACTGGCCATTTGGGCTCCAATTGCCTGAAAAAAAATTCGGTCAAAATGACTCTGTGTTGGTCTCCAAGTGTCTAAAAAGGCTTTTTTAGTCACAATAAATGCATTTGGTCACCAAAGATCTGAAAAAAACTAGTCAAAATTAATGTATTTTTGTCTTTTAGTGTCTTAACCGCCTTAGCGGTATCCCCGAGCGTGACTCAGGGTAGGAATTTTCTGCTATTAGCGGTATCCCATAGTCACACTCGGGGTCAATGGGCAGAGCGTGCAGACAGCGCAGCGGAGCTTCTCTTACCTTATCCTGGCGATCCAGCGATGAGCTCTCATTGCTGTGACCGCCAGCCGAGATCTCCGCCGCTCGTCTGTCGGTATGATGACTTCCTAGTTCCGTTCCCTGCAGCAGCAATGCTGCATGGGAGCGGAACTAGGGAGGGAAATTCAAAAAAAAAAAAAAAAAACGTTGCACAAAACACATAACACATTTTATATTATATATATGCATATATATATAACACACATATATATATATATATATATATAAAATTATATTATTGATTCGATTATAATTCATGCGTTATATATATATACACACACACATATATATATATATCTATATACACATATATATATATATATATATATATATGTATATGTATATATATATATATATATATATATATATATACACACATATATATATAATATATAACGCATGAATTATAATCTAATCAATAATATAATTTTATTATATATATTATATATTAAATAATAAAATAATATTATTGATTCGATTATAATTCACTTGTTTGTGTTTCAAATTTATCACATCTGGGATGTCTACTAGAGTCTTGTTTTGGTTAGGTTTAAGTCAGTAATTACTAAGAATTGTAGGCCTATAATACATAACGCCAAATTTCCATGATAAGAATTGTACCGCTTTTGGAACAGAATTCCTGACAGAATCAGACCGCCAGGGAGGTTAAAAAGCCGGTTTTAGACCAGATTTGTCTAAAACTGGCCATTTGGGCTCCAATGGCCTGAAAAAACTTTTTTGGTCAAAATGACTCTATTTTGGTCTCCAAGTGTCTAAAAAGCCTTTTTTTGTCAAAATAACTGAATTTGGTCACCAAAGGTCTGAAAAATACTTTAGTCAAAATGACTGTATTTTTGTCTTTTAGAGCCTTAAAAAGGCGGTTTTAGACAAGATTTGTCTAAAACCGGCCATTTGGGCTCCAATGGCCTGAAATGAAATTTTCGGTCAAAATTACTCTGTTTTGGTCTCCAAGTGTCTAAAAATCGTTTTTTAGTCAAAATAACTGCATTTGGTCACCAAAGGTCAGAAAAAAAATTTCGTCAAAATGACTATATTTTTGTCTTTTAGAGCCTTAAAAAGCCGGTTTTAGACAAGATTTTAGACATTTGGCTCCAATGGCCTGAAAAAAATGTTTTGGTCAAAAATACTCTATTTTGGTCTCCAAGTGTCTAAAAACCTTTTGTTAGTCAAAATAACGGCATTTGGTCACCAAAGGTCTGAAAAAAAATTAGTCAAAATTACTGTATTTTTTTGTCTTTTACAGCCCTAAAAAGCCGGTTTTAGACAAGATTTGTTTAAAACCGGCAATTTGGGCTCCAATGGCCTGAAAAAAATGTTTTGGTCAAAATGACTCTATTTTGGTCTCCAAGTGTCTAAAGACCTTTTGTTAGTCAAAATAACGGCATTTGGTCACCAAAGGTCTGAAACACAATTTAGTCAAAATGACTGTATTTTTGTCTTTTAGAGCCTTAAAAAGCCGGTTTAAGACAAGAATTGTCTAAAACCGGCCATTTGGGCTCCAATGGCCTGAAAATTATTTTTTAGTTAAAATGACTCTATTTCGGTCTCCAAGTGTATAAAAAGCCTTTTTAAGTTAAAATAACTGCATTTGGTCACCAAGGGTCTGAAAAAAATTAAGTCCAAATGACTATATTTTTTTCTTTTAGAGCCTTAAAAAGCCGGTTTTAGACAAGATTTTAGACATTTGGCTCCAATAGCCTGAAAAATTTTTTGGGTCAAAATAACTCGATTTTGGTCTCCAAGTGTCTAAAAAGCCTTCCTTTTTTAGTCAAAATAACTGCATTTGGTCACCAAAGGTATGAAAAACAAATTTAGTCAAATTGACTGTATTTTTGTCTTTTAGAGCCTTAAAACGCGGGTTTTAGGCACGATTTTAGACATTTGGGCTCAAATGGCCTGAAAGATTTTTTTGGTCAAAATGACTCTATTTTGGTCTCCAAGTGTCTAAAAAGCCTTTTTTAGTCAAAATAATTGCATTTGGTCACCAAAGGTCTGATAAAAAAAAATAGTCAAAATGACTGTATTTTTGTCTTTTAGAGCCTTAAAAAGCCGGTTTTTGGCCTCTTGCACTTGTACAATACTCCTGTTTGAGCATCTACTTTTTTCCAGACCTTTTTTCTTGTATGTATTTGCGAGTATTTGAGAGTATTCGCGAGTATTGAGGCTTAAATTACTGACCAAAAATGCAGATTTTTCTATTTTGTTCTTACTGAAAAATACACAGTGCTTGTTTACGCGCCTGTGTGCATAGGCACATTACAATTAATGGGCTATATTTTAGCTCAAAAAGCTGTACTGAGCATTTTTAAGCCGCAAGATGCCCAAACAGGAGTATCGTGTGCAAGAGGCCTTAGACAAGATTTGTCTATAACTGGCCATTTGGGCTCCAATTGCCTGAAAAAAAATTTGGTCAAAATGACTCTATTTTGGTCTCCAAGTGTCTAAAAAGCCTTTTTAGGCCTCTTGCACACGATACTCCTGTTTGGGCATCTTGCGGCTTAAAAATGCTCAGTACAGCTTTTTGAGCTAAAATATAGCCCATTAATTGTAATGTGCCTATGCACACAGGCGCGTAAACAAGCGCTGTGTATTCTTCAGTAAGAACAAAATAGAAAAATCTGCATTTTTGGTCAGTAATTTAAGCCTCAATACTCGCAAATGCACTCGAATACACGCGAATACTCTCAAATACTCGCAAATACATACAAGAAAAAAGGTCTGGAAAAAAGTAGATGCTTAAACAGGAGTATTGTGTGCAAGAGGCCAAAAGGAGATGCTCAAACAGGAGTATCGTGTGCAAGAGGCCTTAATCAAAATAACTGCATTTGGTAATCAAAGGTCTGAAAAAAAATTTAGTCAAAATGACTATATTTTTGTCTTTTAGAGCCTTAAAATGCCGGTTTTAGACAAGATTTTAGACATTTGGCTCCAATGGCCTGAAAAAAATGTTTTGGTCAAAATGACTCTATTTTAGTCTCCAAGTGTCTAAAAAGCCTTTTTAGTCACAATAAATGCATTTGGTCACCAAAGATCTGAAAAAAAATTTAGTCAAATTGACTGTATTTTTGTCTTTTAGAGCCTTGAAAAGCCGGTTTTAGACAAGATTTTAGATATTTGGGCTCCAATGGCCTGAAATTTTTTTGTTAAAATGACTCTATTTTGGTCTCCAAGTGTCTAAAAAAACCTTTTTTTGTATAAATAACTGCATTTGGTCACCAAAGGTCTGAAAATAATTAGTCAAAATGACTGTATTTTTGTCTTTTAGAGCCTTAAAAAGACAGTTTTAGACAAGAGTCGTCTAAAACCGGCCATTTGGGCTCCAATGGCCTGAGAAATTTTTTTGGTAAAAATGACTCAATTTTGGTCTCCAAGTGTCTAAAAAGGCTTTTTTAGTCAAAATAACTGCATTTCGTCACCAAAGGTCTAAAAAAATTTAGTCAAAGTGACTTTATTTTTGTCTTTTAGAGCCTTAACCACTATTTACGTCGGCAGTAAGCCCCTCACAGGCAAAGTGATGTTGATCTACGTTGCTAGCCTGTTAGGGTCTAGGGAGCGAGCGCGCGCCCCGGAGGCGAGCTCCCGCGTGGTCATGGATCCCCCGCAGGTGTCCCCCGATGTCCGCCGGTCACTCGGCGATCCGACAGAGGGAGAAAGTCAGGCGACTGATGTAAACAAGCCCCCTGTCATTCTCCCCTGTGTAGAAACAGTGATCATATGGTTCTACTATGTAGGACCGTTGATCACTGTTCCTACAGCTCAAGCCACAGCCAATCACAGTTAGAATCACGCCCCTAGGGACACACACAGCCCCTCCCTCTCAAAAAAAGTTAACCCCTTCACTGCCAGTGTAATTTTACAGTAACAGTGCATATGTATAGCACTGATTACTGTAGAAATGTCACTGGTAACCCCGAAAGTGTCAAAAATGTCAGTCAAGGGTCCGATCTGTCTGCCGCAATTTTGCAGTACCGCTAAAAAAATCGCAGATCGCCGCCATTACACGTTGAAAAAAAACCAACAAAAATTACAAAAATCTTTCCCTTTGTTAGTAAACGCGATAACTTTTGCGCACACCAATCAAAATACGCTTTTTGCAATTTTTTTACCAAACATGTAGCATAAACAAATTGGCCGAAAATGTTAAAAAACTTTGATTTTTACATTTTTTTGGTGAATTTCATATAAAAAAATGTGAAAAATATTGCTATTTTTGCAAAATTGACGCTCTTTTTTTGTTTATAGCGCATGATCAAAAAATCGCACAGGTGATCTTTTAGAACCTTTGAAAAGCCGGTTTTAGACAAGATTTTAGATTTTTGGGCTCCAATGGCCTGAAATTTTTTTTGTTAAAATGACTCTATTTTGGTCTCCAAGTGTCTAAAAAAGCCTTTTTTTTTCCAAAATAACTGAATTTGGTCACCAAAGGTCTGAAAAATACTTTAGTCAAAATGACTGTATTTTTGTCTTTTAGAGCCTTAAAAAGCCGGTTTTAGACAAGATTTTAGACATTTGGCTCCAATGGCCTGAACAAAATGTTTTGGTCAAAAATACTCTATTTTGGTCTCCAAGTGTCTAAAAACCTTTTGTTAGTCAAAATAACGGCATTTGGTCACTAAAGGTCTGAAAAAAAATTTAGTCAAAATTACTGTATTTTTTGTCTTTTACAGCCTTAAAAAGACGGTTTTAGACAAGATTTGTTTAAAACCGGCCATTTGGGCTCCAATGGCCTGAAAAAAATGTTTTGGTCAAAATGACTCTATTTTGGTCTCCAAGTGTCTAAAAACCTTTTGTTAGTCAAAATAACGGCATTTGGTCACCAAAGGTCTGAAAAAAAATTTAGTCAAAATGACTATATTTTTGTCTTTTAGAGCCTTAAAATGCCGGTTTAAGACAAGATTTGTCTAAAACCGGCCATTTGGGCTCCAATGGCTTGAAAATTATTTTTTTAGTTAAAATGACTCTATTTTGGTCTCCAAGTGTCTAAAAAGCCTTTTTAAGTCAAAATAACTGCATTTGGTCACCAAAGGTCTGAAAAAAAACTTAAGTCCAAATGACTATATTTTTTTCTTTGAGAGCCTTAAAAAGCCGGTTCTAGGCACGATTTTAGACATTTGGGCTTAAATGGCCTGAAAGATTTTTTTGGTCAAAATGACTCTATTTTGGTCTCCAAGTGTCTAAAAAGCCTTTTTTAGTCAAAATAACTGCATTTGGTCACCAAAGGTCTGAAAAAAAATTAGTCAAAATGACTGTATTTTTGTCTTTTAGAGCCTTAAAAAGCCGGTTTTAGACCAGATTTGTCTAAAACCGGCCATTTGGGCTCCAATGGCCTGAAAATTTTTTTGGGTCAAAATGACTCTATTTTGGTCTCCAAGTGTCTAAAAGGCCTTTTTTTGTCAAAATAACTGAATTTGGTCACCAAAGGTCTGAAAAATACTTTAGTCAAAATGACTGTATTTTTGTCTTTTAGAGCCTTAAAAATCCGGTTTTAGACAAGAGTTGTCTAAAACCGGCCATTTGGGCTCCAATGGCATGAAAAAATGTTTTTGGTCAAAATGACTCAATTTTGGTCTCCAAGTGTCTAAAAAGCCTTTTTTAGTCAAAATAACTGCATTTCGTCACCAAAGGTCTAAAAAAAAAATTAGTCAAAGTGTCTTTATTTTTGTCTTTTAGAGCCTTAACCACTTGCCGACTGCCGCACGACTATTTACGTCGGCATCTATTTTGGTCTCCAAGTGTCTAAAAACCTTTTGTTAGTCAAAATAACGGCATTTGGTCACCAAAGGTCTGAAAAACAATTTAGTCAAAATGACTGTATTTTTGTCTTTTAGAGCCTTAAAAAGCCGGTTTAAGACAAGATTTGTCTAAAACCGGCCATTTGGGCTCCAATGGCCTGAAAATATTTTTTAGTTAAAATGACTCTATTTCGGTCTCCAAGTGTCTAAAAAGCCTTTTTAAGTCAAAATAACTGCATTTGGTCACCAAAGGTCTGAAAAAATTAAGTCCAAATGACTATATTTTTTTCTTTGAGAGCCTTAAAAAGCCGGTTTTAGGCACGATTTTAGACATTTGGCTAAAATGGCCTGGAAAAAAATGTTTTGGTCAAAAATACTCTATTTTGGTCTCCAAGTGTCTAAAAACCTTTTGTTAGTCAAAATAACGGCATTTGGTCACCAAAGGTCTGAAAAAAATTTAGTCAAAATGACTGTATGTTTTGTCTTTTAGAGCCTTAAAAATCCGGTTTTAGACAAGAGTTGTCTAAAACCGGCCATTTGGGCTCCAATGGCATGAAAAAATGTTTTTGGTCAAAATGACTCAATTTTGGTCTCCAAGTGTCAAAAAAGCCTTTTTTAGTCAAAATAACTGCATTTCGTCACCAAAGGTCTGAAAAAAAATGTAGTCAAAATTAATGTATTTTTGTCTTTTAGTGTCTTAAAAAGCCGGTTTTAGACCAGATTTGTCTAAAACCGACCATTTGGGCTCCAATGGCCTGAAAAAAACTTTTTGGTCAAAATGACTCTATTTTGGTCTCCAAGTGTCCAAAAAGCCTTTTTTAGTCAAAATAACTGCATTTGGTCACCAAAGGTCTGAAAAATACTATAGTCAAAATGACTATATTTTTGTCTTTTAAAGCCTTAAAAAGCCGGTTTTAGACAAGATTTTAGACATTTGGCTCCAATGGCCTGAAAAAAATGTTTTGGTCAGAAATACTCTATTTTGGTCTCCAAGTGTCTAAAAACCTTTTGTTAGTCAAAATAACGGCATTTGGTCACCAAAGGTCTGAAAAAAAAAATTAGTCAAAATTACTGTATTTTTGTCTTTTAGAGCCTTAAAAAGCCGGTTTAAGACAAGATTTGTCTAAAACCGGCCATTTGGGCTCCAATGGCCTGAAAATTATTTTTTAGTTAAAATGACTCTATTTCGGTCTCCAAGTGTCTAAAAAGCCTTTTTAAGTCAAAATAACTGCATTTGGTCACCAAAGGTCTGAAAAAAATTAAGTCCAAATGACTATATTTTTTCTTTGAGAGCCTTAAAATGCCGGTTTTAGGCACGATTTTAGACATTTGGCTAAAATGGCCTGGAAAAAAATGTTTTGGTCAAAAATACTCTATTTTGGTCTCCAAGTGTCTAAAAACCTTTTGTTAGTTAAAATAACGGCATTTGGTCACCAAAGGTCTGAAAAAAATTTAGTCAAAATGACTGTATGTTTTGTCTTTTAGAGCCTTAAAAATCCGGTTTTAGACAAGAGTTGTCTAAAACCGGCCATTTGGGCTCCAATGGCATGAAAAAATGTTTTTGGTCAAAATGACTCAATTTTGGTCTCCAAGTGTCTAAAAAGCCTTTTTTAGTCAAAATAACTGCATTTCGTCACCAAAGGTCTAAAAAAAAATTAGTCAAAGTGTCTTTATTTTTGTCTTTTAGAGCCTTAACCACTTGCCGACTGCCGCACGACTATTTACGTCGGCATCTATTTTGGTCTCCAAGTGTCTAAAAACCTTTTGTTAGTCAAAATAACGGCATTTGGTCACCAAAGGTCTGAAAAACAATTTAGTCAAAATGACTGTATTTTTGTCTTTTAGAGCCTTAATAAGCCGGTTTAAGACAAGATTTGTCTAAAACCGGCCATTTGGGCTCCAATGGCCTGAAAATATTTTTTAGTTAAAATGACTCTATTTCGGTCTCCAAGTGTCTAAAAAGCCTTTTTAAGTCAAAATAACTGCATTTGGTCACCAAAGGTCTGAAAAAATTAAGTCCAAATGACTATATTTTTTTCTTTGAGAGCCTTAAAAAGCCAGTTTTAGACAAGATTTTAGACATTTGGCTAGAATGGCCTGAAAAAAATGTTTTGGTCAAAAATACTCTATTTTGGTCTCCAAGTGTCTAAAAACCTTTTGTTAGTCAAAATAACGGCATTTGGTCACCAAAGGTCTGAAAAAAATTTAGTCAAAATGACTGTATTTTTTGTCTTTTAGAGCCTTAAAAAGCTGGTTTTAGACAAGATTTGTCTAAAACCGGCCATTTGGGCTCCAATGGCCTGAAAAGAAATTTTCGGTCAAAATTACTCTGTTTTGGTCTCCAAGTGTCTAAAAATCGTTTTTTAGTCAAAATAACTGCATTTGGTCACCAAAGGTCAGAAAAAAAATTTCGTCAAAATGACTATATTTTTGTCTTTTAGAGCCTTAAAAAGCCGGTTTTAGACAAGATTTTAGACATTTGGCTCCAATGGCCTGAAAAAAAATGTTTTGGTCAAAAATACTCTATTTTGGTCTCCAAGTGTCTAAAAACCTTTTGTTAGTCAAAATAACGGCATTTGGTCACCAAAGGTCTGAAAAAAAATTAGTCAAAATTACTGTATTTTTTGTCTTTTACAGCCTTAAAAAGCCGGTTTTAGACAAGATTTGTTTAAAACCGGCAATTTGGGCTCCAATGGCCTGAAAAAAATGTTTTGGTCAAAATGACTCTATTTTGGTCTCCAAGTGTCTAAAAACCTTTTGTTAGTCAAAATAACGGCATTTGGTCACCAAAGGTCTGAAAAACAATTTAGTCAAAATGACTGTATTTTTGTCTTTTAGAGCCTTAAAAAGCCGGTTTAAGACAAGATTTGTCTAAAACCGGCCATTTGGGCTCCAATGGCCTGAAAATTATTTTTTAGTTAAAATGACTCTATTTCGGTCTCCAAGTGTCTAAAAAGCCTTTTTAAGTCAAAATAACTGCATTTGGTCACCAAAGGTCTGAAAAAATTAAGTCCAAATGACTATATTTTTTTCTTTGAGAGCCTTAAAAAGCCGGTTTTAGGCACGATTTTAGACATTTGGCTAAAATGGCCTGAAAAAAATGTTTTGGTCAAAAATACTCTATTTTGGTCTCCAAGTGTCTAAAAACGTTTTGTTAGTCAAAATAACGGCATTTGGTCACCAAAGGTCTGAAAAAAAAATTAGTCAAAATTACTGTATTTTTTGTCTTTTACAGCCTTAAAAAGCCGGTTTTAGACAAGATTTGTTTAAAACCGGCCATTTGGGCTCGATTGGCCTGAAAAAAATGTTTTGGTCAAAATGACTCTATTTTGGTCTCCAAGTGTATAAAAACCTTTCGTTAGTCAAAATAACGGCATTTCGCCACCAAAGGTCTAAAAAAATTTAGTCAAAGTGACTTTATTTTTGTCTTTTAGAGCCTTAACCACTATATACGTCGGCAGTAAGCCCCTCACAGGCAAAGTGATGTTGATCTACGTTGCTAGCCTGTTAGGGTCTAGGGAGCGAGCGCGCGCCCTGGAGGCGAGCTCCCGCGTGGTCATGGATCCCCCGCACGTGTCCCCCGATGTCTGCCAGTCACTTGGCGATCCGACAGAGGGAGAAAGTCAGGCGACTGATGTAAACAAGCCCCCTGTCATTCTCCCCTGTGTAGAAACAGTGATCATACGGTTCTACTATGTAGGACCGTTGATCACTGTTCCTACAGCTCAAGCCACAGCCAATCACAGTTAGAATCACGCCCCTAGGGACACACCCAGCCCCTCCCTCTCAAAAAAAGTTAACCCCTTCACTGCCAGTGTAATTTTACAGTAACAGTGCATATGTATAGCACTGATTACTGTAGAAATGTCACTGGTAACCCCGAAAGTGTCAAAAATGTCAGTCAAGGGTCCGATCTGTCTGCCGCAATTTTGCAGTACCGCAAAAAAAAATCGCAGATCGCCTCCATTACACGTTGAAAAAAAACCAACAAAAATTACAAAAAATCTTTCCCTTTGTTAGTAAACGCGATAACTTTTGTGCACACCAATCAAAATATGCTTTTTGCGATTTTTTTACCAAACATGTAGCATAAACAAATTGGCCGAAAATGTTAAAAAACTTTGATTTTTACATTTTTTTGGTGAATTTCATATAAAAAAATGTGAAAAATATTGCTATTTTTGCAAAATTGACGCTCTTTTTTTGTTTATAGCGCATGATCAAAAAATCGCACAGGTGATCTTTTAGAGCCTTGAAAAGCCGGTTTTAGACAAGATTTTAGATTTTTGGGCTCCAATGGCCTGAAATTTTTTTTGTTAAAATGACTCTATTTTGGTCTCCAAGTGTCGAAAAAAGCCTTTTTTAGTATAAATGAATGCATTTGGTCACCAAAGGTCTGAAAAAAAGCTAGTCAAAATTAATGTATTTTAGTCTTTTAGTGTCTTAAAAAGCCGGTTTTAGACCAGATTTGTCTCCAATGGCCTGAAAAAAAATTTTTGGTCAAAATGACTCTATTTTGGTCTCCAAGTGTCTAAAAAGCCTTTTTTTTTCAAAATAACTGAATTTGGTCACCAAAGGTCTGAAAAATACTTTAGTCAAAATGACTGTATTTTTGTCTTTTAGAGCCTTAAAAAGCCGGTTTTAGACAAGATTTTAGACATTTGGCTCCAATGGCCTGAAAAAAATGTTTTGGTCAAAAATACTCTATTTTGGTCTCCAAGTGTCTAAAAACCTTTTGTTAGTCAAAATAACGGCATTTGGTCACCAAAGGTCTGAAAAAAAATTTAGTCAAAATGACTATATTTTTGTCTTTTAGAGCCTTAAAAAGCCGGTTTAAGACAAGATTTGTCTAAAACCGGCCATTTGGGCTCCAATGGCTTGAAAATTATTTTTTTAGTTAAAATGACTCTATTTTGGTCTCCAAGTGTCTAAAAAGCCTTTTTTAGTCAAAATATCTGCATTTGGTCACCAAAGGTCTGATAAAAAAATTAGTCAAAATGACTGCATTTTTGTCTTTTAGAGCCTTAAAAAGCCGGTTTTAGACAAGATTTGTCTATAACTGGCCATTTGGGCTCCAATTGCCTGAAAAAAATTCGGTCAAAATGACTCTATTTTGGTCTCCAAATGTCTAAAAAGCCTTTTTTAGTCACAATAAATAAATTTGGTCACCAAAGATCTGAAAAAAAATAGTCAAAATTAATGTATTGTTGTCTTTTAGTGTCTTAAAAAGCCGGTTTTAGACCAGATTTGTCTAAAACCGGCCATTTGGGCTCCAATGGCCTGAAAAAAATTTTTGGTCAAAATGACTCTACTTTGGTCTTCAAGTGTCTAAAAAGCCTTTTTTGTCAAAATAACTGAATTTCGTCACCAAAGGTCTGAAAAATACTTTAGTCAAAATGACTGTATTTTTGTCTTTTAGAGCCTTAAAAAGCCGGTTTTAGACAAGATTTGTCTAAAACCGGCCACAATGGCCTGAAAAGAAATTTTCGGTCAAAATTACTCTGTTTTGGTCTCCAAGTGTCTAAAAATCGTTTTTTAGTCAAAATAACTGCATTTGGTCACCAAAGGTCAGAAAAAAAAATTTCGTCAAAATGACTATATTTTTGTCTTTTAGAGCCTTAAAAAGCCGGTTTTAGACAAGATTTTAGACATTTGGCTCCAATGGCCTGAAAAAAATGTTTTGGTCAAAAATACTCTAGTTTGGTCTCCAAGTGTCTAAAAACCTTTTGTTAGTCAAAATGACGGCATTTGGTCACCAAAGGTCTGAAAAAAAATTAGTCAAAATTACTGTATTTTTTGTCTTTTACAGCCTTAAAAAGCCGGTTTTAGACAAGATTTGTTTAAAACCGGCAATTTGGGCTCCAATGGCCTGAAAAAAATGTTTTGGTCAAAATGACTCTATTTTGGTCTCCAAGTGTCTAAAAACTTTTGTTAGTCAAAATAACAGCATTTGGTCACCAAAGGTCTGAAAAACAAACTTAGTCAAAATGACTGTATTTTTGTCTTTTAGAGCCTTAAAAAGCCGGTTTAAGACAAGATTTGTCTAAAACCGGCCATTTGGGCTCCAATGGCCTGAAAATTATTTTTTAGTTAAAATGACTCTATTTCGGTCTCCAAGTGTCTAAAAAGCCTTTTTAAGTCAAAATAACTGCATTTGGTCACCAAAGGTCTGAAAAAATTAAGTCCAAATGACTATATTTTTTTTTTGAGAGCCTTAAAAAGCCGGTTTTAGGCACGATTTTAGACATTTGGCTAAAATGGCCTGAAAAAAATGTTTTGGTCAAAAATACTCTATTTTGGTCTCCAAGTGTCTAAAAACCTTTTGTTAGTCAAAATAACGGCATTTGGTCACCAAAGGTCTGAAAAAAATTTAGTCAAAATGACTGTATTTTTTGTCTTTTAGAGCCTTAAAAAGCCGGTTTTAGACAAGAGTTGTCTAAAACCGGCCATTTGGGCTCCAATGGCATGAAAAATTTTTTTTGGTCAAAATGACTCAATTTTGGTCTCCAAGTGTCTAAAAAGCCTTTTTAGTCAAAATAACTGCATTTCGTCACCAAAGGTCTAAAAAAAAATTAGTCAAAGTGTCTTTATTTTTGTCTTTTAGAGCCTTAACCACTTGCCGACTGCCGCACGACTATTTACGTCGGCAGTAAGCCCCTCACAGGCAAAGTGATGTTGATCTACGTTGTTAGCTTGTGAGGGTCTAGGGAGCGAGCGCGCGCCCCCGGAGGCGCGCTCCTGCGTGGTCACGGATCCCCCGCACGTGTGACCGGCGGACCCGATGTTCGCCGGTCACTCGGCGATTGTCACTGCAGAGGGAGAAAGTCAGGTGACTGATATAAACAAGCCGCCTGTCATTCTCCCCTGTGTAGAAACAGTGATCATACGGTTCTACTATGTAGGACCGTTGATCACTGTTCCTACAGCTCAAGCCACAGCCAATCACAGTTAGAATCATGCCCCGAGGGACACACACAGCCCCTCCCTCTCAAGAAAAGTTAACCCCCTTCACTGCCAGTGTAATTTTACAGTAACAGTGCATATGTATAGCACTTGTAGAAATGTCACTGGTAACCCCAAAAGTGTCAAAAATGTCAGTCAAGGGTCCGATCTGTCTGCCGCAATTTTGCAGTACCGCAAAAGAAATCGCAGATTACGCATTGAAAAAAAAACTACAAAAATGACAAAAATCTTTCCCTTTGTTAGTAAACGCGATAACTTTTGCGCAAACCAATCAAAATACGCTTTTTTTTACCAAACATATGTAGCATAAAACAAATTGGCCGAGAATGTTAAAAAAAATTTTATTTTCACATTTTTTGGGGGAATTTCATATAAAAAAATGTGAAAAATATTGCTATTTTTGCAAAATTGACGCTCTTTTTTTGTTTATAGCGCATGATCAAAAAATCGCACAGGTGATCAAATACCACCAAAAGAAAGCTCTGTTTGTGGGAAAAAAAGGAAGTCAAATTTGTTTAGGTACAGCGTCGCACGACCGCGCAATTGTCCGTTAAAGTCAACGCAGTGCCAAATTGCAAAATAGGCCCTGGTCAGGAAGGGGGTCAAATCTTCCGGGGGTTAAGTGGTTAAATAGCCGGTTTTAGACACGATTTGTCTAAAACCGGCCATTTGAGTTTCAATGGCCTGAAAAAAATGTTTGGTCAAAATGACTCTATATTGGTCTCCAAGTGTCTAAAAAGCCTTTTTTAGTCAAAATAACTGCATTTGGTCACCAAAGGTCTGATAAAAAAATTGTCAAGATGACTGTATTTTTGTCTTTTAGAGCCTTAAAAAGCCGGTTTTAGACAAGATTTGTCTATAACTGGCCATTTGGGCTCCAATTGCCTGAAAAAAAACGGTCAAAATGACTCTATTTTGGTCTCCAAGTGTCTAAAAAGCCTTTTTTAGTCAAAATAACTGCATTTGGTAACCAAAGGTCTGAAAAAAATGTAGTCAAAATTTCTATATTTTTGTCTTTTAGAGCCTTAAAAAGCCGGTTTTAGACAAGATTTTAGACATTTGGCTCCAATGGCCTGAAAAAAATGTTTTGGTCAAAATGAATCTATTTTGGTCTCCAAGTGTCTAAAAAGCCTTTTTAGTCAAAATAACTGCATTTGGTCACCAAAGATCTGTAAAAAAATTTAGTCAAATTGACTGTATTTTTGTCTTTTAGTGCCTTGAAAAGCCGGTTTTAGACAAGATTTTAGATTTTTGGGCTCCAATGGCCTGAAAATTTTTTTTGTTAAAATGACTCTATTTTGGTCTCCAAGTGTCTAAAACAGTCTTTTTTAGTATAAATAAATGCATTTGGTCAGCAAAGGTCTGAAAAAAATAGTCAAAATTAATGTATTTTTGTCTTTTAGTGTCTTAAAAAGCCAGTTTTAGACCAGATTTGTCTAAAACCGGCCATTTGGGCTCCAATGGCCTGAAAAAATTTTTTGGGTCAAAATGACTCTATTTTGGTCTCCAAGTGTCTAAAAAGCCTTTTTTAGTCAAAATAACTGCATTTGGTCACCAAAGGTCTGAAAAATACTATAGTCAAAATGACTATATTTTTGTCTTTTAAAGCCTTAAAAAGCCGGTTTTAGACAAGATTTTAGACATTTGGCTCCAATGGCCTGAAAAAAATGTTTTGGTCAGAAATACTCTATTTTGGTCTCCAAGTGTCTAAAAACCTTTTGTTAGTCAAAATAACGGCATTTGGTCACCAAAGGTCTGAAAAAAAAATTAGTCAAAATTACTGTATTTTTTGTCTTTTACAGCCTTAAAAAGCCGGTTTTAGACAAGATTTGTTTAAAACCGGCCATTTGGACTCGATTGGCCTGAAAAAAATGTTTTGGTCAAAATTACTCTATTTTGGTCTCCAAGTGTATAAAAACCTTTCGTTAGTCAAAATAACGGCATTTCGCCACCAAAGGTCTAAAAAAATTTAGTCAAAGTGACTTTATTTTTGTCTTTTAGAGCCTTAACCACTATATACGTCGGCAGTAAGCCCCTCACAGGCAAAGTGATGTTGATCTACGTTGCTAGCCTGTTAGGGTCTAGGGAGCGAGCGCGCGCCCCGGAGGCGAGCTCCCGCGTGGTCATGGATCTCCCGCACGTGTCCCCCGATGTCTGCCGGTCACTTGGCGATCCGACAGAGGGAGAAAGTCAGGCGACTGATGTAAACAAGCCCCCTGTCATTCTCCCCTGTGTAGAAACAGTGATCATACGGTTCTACTATGTAGGACCGTTGATCACTGTTCCTACAGCTCAAGCCACAGCCAATCACAGTTAGAATCACGCCCCTAGGGACACACACAGCCCCTCCCTCTCAAAAAAAGTTAACCCCTTCACTGCCAGTGTAATTTTACAGTAACAGTGCATATGTATAGCACTGATTACTGTAGAAATGTCACTGGTAACCCCGAAAGTGTCAAAAATGTCAGTCAAGGGTCCGATCTGTCTGCCGCAATTTTGCAGTACTGCAAAAAAAAAAAATCGCAGATCGCCGCCATTACACGTTGAAAAAAAACCAACAAAAATTACAAAAAATCTTTCCCTTTGTTAGTAAACGCGATAACTTTTGCGCACACCAATCAAAATACGCTTTTTGCGATTTTTTTACCAAACATGTAGCATAAACAAATTGGCCGAAAATGTTAAAAAACTTTGATTTTTACATTTTTTTGGTGAATTTCATATAAAAAAATGTGAAAAATATTGCTATTTTTGCAAAATTGACGCTCTTTTTTTGTTTATAGCGCATGAACAAAAAATCGCACAGGTGATCTTTTAGAGCCTTGAAAAGCCGGTTTTAGACAAGATTTTAGATTTTTGGGCTCCAATGGCCTGAAATTTTTTTTGTTAAAATGACTATTTTGGTCTCCAAGTGTCGAAAAAAGCCTTTTTTAGTATAAATAAATGCATTTGGTCACCAAAGGTCTGAAAAAAGCTAGTCAAAATTAATGTATTTTAGTCTTTTAGTGTCTTAAAAAGCCGGTTTTAGACCAGATTTGTCTCCAATGGCCTGAAAAAAAATTTTTGGTCAAAATGACTCTATTTTGGTCTCCAAGTGTCTAAAAAGCCTTTTTTTTCAAAATAACTGAATTTGGTCACCAAAGGTCTGAAAAATACTTTAGTCAAAATGACTGTATTTTTGTCTTTTAGAGCCTTAAAAAGACGGTTTTAGACAAGATTTGTTTAAAACCGGCCATTTGGGCTCCAATGGCCTGAAAAAAATGTTTTGGTCAAAATGACTCTATTTTGGTCTCCAAGTGTCTAAAAACCTTTTGTTAGTCAAAATAACGGCATTTGGTCACCAAAGGTCTGAAAAAAATTTAGTCAAAATGACTATATTTTTGTCTTTTAGAGCCTTAAAAAGCCGGTTTAAGACAAGATTTGTCTAAAACCGGCCATTTGGGCTCCAATGGCTTGAAAATTATTTTTTTAGTTAAAATGACTCTATTTTGGTCTTCAAGTGTCTAAAAAGCCTTTTTTAGTCAAAATATCTGCATTTGGTCACCAAAGGTCTGATAAAAAAATTAGTCAAAATGACTGCATTTTTGTCTTTTAGAGCCTTAAAAAGCCGGTTTTAGACAAGATTTGTCTTTAACTGGCCATTTGGGCTCCAATTGCCTGAAAAAAATTCGGTCAAAATGACTCTATTTTGGTCTCCAAATGTCTAAAAAGCCTTTTTTAGTCACAATAAATAAATTTGGTCACCAAAGATCTGAAAAAAATAGTCAAAATTAATGTATTGTTGTCTTTTAGTGTCTTAAAAAGCCGGTTTTAGACCAGATTTGTCTAAAACCGGCCATTTGGGCTCCAATGGCCTGAAAAAAATTTTTGGTCAAAATGACTCTACTTTGGTCTCCAAGTGTCTAAAAAGCCTTTTTTTGTCAAAATAACTGAATTTGGTCACCAAAGGTCTGAAAAATACTTTAGTCAAAATGACTGTATTTTTGTCTTTTAGAGCCTTAAAAAGCCGGTTTTAGACAAGATTTGTCTAAAACCGGCCACAATGGCCTGAAAAGAAATTTTCGGTCAAAATTACTCTGTTTTGGTCTCCAAGTGTCTAAAAATCGTTTTTTAGTCAAAATAACTGCATTTGGTCACCAAAGGTCAGAAAATTTTTTTCGTCAAAATGACTATATTTTTGTCTTTTAGAGCCTTAAAAAGCCGGTTTTAGACAAGATTTTAGACATTTGGCTCCAATGGCCTGAAAAAAATGTTTTGGTCAAAAATACTCTAGTTTGGTCTCCAAGTGTCTAAAAACCTTTTGTTAGTCAAAATGACGGCATTTGGTCACCAAAGGTCTGAAAAAAAAATTAGTCAAAATTACTGTATTTTTTGTCTTTTACAGCCTTAAAAAGCCTGTTTTAGACAAGATTTGTTTAAAACCGGCAATTTGGGCTCCAATGGCCTGAAAAAAATGTTTTGGTCAAAATGACTCTATTTTGGTCTCCAAGTGTCTAAAAACATTTGTTAGTCAAAATAACAGCATTTGGTCACCAAAGGTCTGAAAAACAAACTTAGTCAAAATGACTGTATTTTTGTCTTTTAGAGCCTTAAAAAGCCGGTTTAAGACAAGATTTGTCTAAAACCGGCCATTTGGGCTCCAATGGCCTGAAAATTATTTTTTAGTTAAAATGACTCTATTTCGGTCTCCAAGTGTCTAAAAAGCCTTTTTAAGTCAAAATAACTGCATTTGGTCACCAAAGGTCTGAAAAAATTAAGTCCAAATGACTATATTTTTTTCTTTGAGAGCCTTAAAAAGCCGGTTTTAGGCACGATTTTAGACATTTGGCTAAAATGGCCTGAAAAAAATGTTTTGGTCAAAAATACTCTATTTTGGTCTCCAAGTGTCTAAAAACCTTTTGTTAGTCAAAATAACGGCATTTGGTCACCAAAGGTCTGAAAAAAATTTAGTCAAAATGACTGTATTTTTTGTCTTTTAGAGCCTTAAAAAGCCGGTTTTAGACAAGAGTTGTCTAAAACCGGCCATTTGGGCTCCAATGGCATGAAAAATTTTTTTTGGTCAAAATGACTCAATTTTGGTCTCCAAGTGTCTAAAAAGCCTTTTTAGTCAAAATAACTGCATTTCGTCACCAAAGGTCTAAAAAAAAATTAGTCAAAGTGTCTTTATTTTTGTCTTTTAGAGCCTTAACCACTTGCCGACTGCCGCACGACTATTTACGTCGGCAGTAAGCCCCTCACAGGCAAAGTGATGTTGATCTACGTTGCTAGCTTGTGAGGGTCTAGGGAGCGAGCGCGCGCCCCCGGAGGCGCGCTCCCGCGTAGTCACGGATCCCCCGCACGTGTGACCGGCGGACCCGATGTTCTCCGGTCACTCGGCGATTGTCACTGCAGAGGGAGAAAGTCAGGTGACTGATATAAACAAGCCGCCTGTCATTCTCCCCTGTGTAGAAACAGTGATCATACGGTTCTACTATGTAGGACCGTTGATCACTGTTCCTACAGCTCAAGCCACAGCCAATCACAGTTAGAATCATGCCCCGAGGGACACACACAGCCCCTCCCTCTCAAAAAAAGTTAACCCCCTTCACTGCCAGTGTAATTTTACAGTAACAGTGCATATGTATAGCACTGATTACTGTAGAAATGTCACTGGTAACCCCAAAAGTGTCAAAAATGTCAGTCAAGGGTCCGATCTGTCTGCCGCAATTTTGCAGTACCGCAAAAGAAATCGCAGATAGCCGCCATTACGCGTTGAAAAAAAAACTACAAAAATGACAAAAATCTTTCCCTTTGTTAGTAAACGCGATAAATTTTGCGCAAACCAATCAAAATACGCTTTTTTTTACCAAACATATGTAGCATAAAACAAATTGGCCGAAAATGTTAAAAAAATTTTGATTTTCACATTTTTTGGGGGAATTTCATATAAAAAAATGTGAAAAATATTGCTATTTTTGCAAAATTTACGCGCTTTTTTTGTTTATAGCGCATGATCAAAAAATCGCACAGGTGATCAAATACCACCAAAAGAAAGCTCTGTTTGTGGGAAAAAAAGGAAGTCAAATTTGTTTAGGTACAGCGTCGCACGACTGCGCAATTGTCCGTTAAAGTCAACGCAGTGCCAAATTGCAAAATAGGCCCTGGTCAGGAAGGGGGTCAAATCTTCCGGGGGTTAAGTGGTTAAATAGCCGGTTTTAGACACGATTTGTCTAAAACCGGCCATTTGAGTTTCAATGGCCTGAAAAAAATGTTTGGTCAAAATGACTCTATATTGGTCTCCAAGTGTCTAAAAAGCCTTTTTTAGTCAAAATAACTGCATTTGGTCACCAAAGGTCTGATAAAAAAAATTGTCAAGATGACTGTATTTTTGTCTTTTAGAGCCTTAAAAAGCCGGTTTTAGACAAGATTTTAGACATTTGGCTCCAATGGCCTGAAAAAAATGTTTTGGTCAAAATGAATCTATTTTGGTATCCAAGTGTCTAAAAAGCCTTTTTAGTCAAAATAACTGCATTTGGTCACCAAAGATCTGAAAAAAATTTAGTCAAATTGACTGTATTTTTGTCTTTTAGTGCCTTGAAAAGCTGGTTTTAGACAAGATTTTAGATTTTTGGGCTCCAATGGCCTGAAAAATTTTTTTGTTAAAATGACTCTATTTTGGTCTCCAAGTGTCTAAAAAAGTCTTTTTTAGTATAAATAAATGCATTTGGTCAGCAAAGGTCTGAAAAAATTAGTCAAAATTAATGTATTTTTGTCTTTTAGTGTCTTAAAAAGCTGGTTTTAGACCAGATTTGTCTAAAACCGGCCATTTGGGCTCCAATGGCCTGAAAAAAACTTTTTGGTCAAAATGACTCTATTTTGGTCTCCAAGTGTCTAAAAAGCCTTTTTTAGTCAAAATAACTGCATTTGGTCACCAAAGGTCTGAAAAATACTATAGTCAAAATGACTATATTTTTGTCTTTTAAAGCCTTAAAAAGCCGGTTTTAGACAAGATTTTAGACATTTGGCTCCAATGGCCTGAAAAAAATGTTTTGGTCAGAAATACTCTATTTTGGTCTCCAAGTGTCTAAAAGCCTTTTGTTAGTCAAAATAACGGCATTTGGTCACCAAAGGTCTGAAAAAAAATAATTAGTCAAAATTACTGTATTTTTTGTCTTTTACAGCCTTAAAAAGCCGGTTTTAGACAAGATTTGTTTAAAACCGGCCGTTTGGGCTCCAATGGCCTGAAAAAAATGTTTTGGTCAAAATGACTCTATTTTGGTCTCCAAGTGTCTAAAAACCTTTTGTTAGTCAAAATAACGGCATTTGGTCACCAAAGGTCTGAAAAAAAATTTAGTCAAAATGACTATATTTTTGTCTTTTAGAGCCTTAAAAAGCCGGTTTAAGACAAGATTTGTCTAAAACCGGCCATTTGGGCTCCAATGACTTGAAAATTATTTTTTTAGTTAAAATGACTCTATTTTGGTCTCCAAGTGTCTAAAAAGCCTTTTTAAGTAAAAATAACTGCATTTGGTCACCAAAGGTCTGAAAAAAAATTAAGTCCAAATGTCTATATTTTTTTCTTTGAGAGCCTTAAAAAGCCGGTTTTAGGCACGATTTTAGACATTTGGGCTTAAATGGCCTGAAAGATTTTTTTGGTCAAAATGACTCTATTTTGGTCTCCAAGTGTCTAAAAAGCCTTTTTTAGTCAAAATATCTGCATTTGGTCACCAAAGGTCTGATAAAAAAATTAGTCAAAATGACTGCATTTTTGTCTTTTAGAGCCTTAAAAAGCCGGTTTTAGACAACATTTTAGACATTTGGCTCCAATGGCCTGAAAAAAATGTTTTGGTCAAAAATACTCTAGTTTGGTCTCCAAGTGTCTAAAAACGGCATTTGGTCACCAAAGGTCTGAAAAAAAATTAGTCAAAATTACTGTATTTTTTGTCTTTTACAGCCTTAAAAAGCCGGTTTTAGACAAGATTTGTTTAAAACCGGCAATTTGGGCTCCAATGGCCTGAAAAAAATGTTTTGGTCAAAATGACTCTATTTTGGTCTCCAAGTGTCTAAAAACTTTTGTTAGTCAAAATAACGGCATTTGGTCACCAAAGGTCTGAAAAACAAACTTAGTCAAAATGACTGTATTTTTGTCTTTTAGAGCCTTAAAAAGCCGGTTTAAGACAAGATTTGTCTAAAACCGGCCATTTGGGCTCCAATGGCCTGAAAATTATTTTTTAGTTAAAATGACTCTATTTCGGTCTCCAAGTGTCTAAAAAGCCTTTTTAAGTCAAAATAACTGCATTTGGTCACCAAAGGTCTGAAAAAAATTAAGTCCAAATGACTATATTTTTTCTTTGAGAGCCTTAAAAAGCCGGTTTTAGGCACGATTTTAGACATTTGGCTAAAATGGCCTGGAAAAAAATGTTTTGGTCAAAAATACTCTATTTTGGTCTCCAAGTGTCTAAAAACCTTTTGTTAGTCAAAATAACGGCATTTGGTCACCAAAGGTCTGAAAAAAATTTAGTCAAAATGACTGTATTTTTTGTCTTTTAGAGCCTTAAAAATCCGGTTTTAGACAAGAGTTGTCTAAAACCGGCCATTTGGGCTCCAATGGCATGAAAAAATGTTTTTGGTCAAAATGACTCAATTTTGGTCTCCAAGTGTCTAAAAAGCCTTTTTTAGTCAAAATAACTGCATTTCGTCACCAAAGGTCTAAAAAAAAAATTAGTCAAAGTGTCTTTATTTTTGTCTTTTAGAGCCTTAACCACTTGCCGACTGCCGCACGAGTTTTTACGTCAGCAGTAAGCCCCTCACAGGCAAAGTGATGTTGATCCACGTTGATAGCTTGTGAGGGTCTAGGGAGCGAGCGCGCGCCCCCGGAGGCACGCTCCCGCGTGGTCACGGATCCCCCGCACGTGTGACCGGCGGACCCGATGTTCGCCGGTCACTCGGCGATCGTCACTGCAGAGGGAGAAAGTCAGGCGACTGATGTAAACAAGCCACCTGTCATTCCCCCCTGTGTAGAAACAGTGATCATACGGTTCTACTATGTAGGACCGTTGATCACTGTTCCTACAGCTCAAGCCACAACCAATCACAGTTAGAATCACGCCCCGAGGGACACACACAGCCCCTCCCTCTCAAAAAAAAGTTAACCCCCTTCACTGCCAGTGTAATTTTACAGTAACAGTGCATATGTATAGCACTGATTACTGTAGAAATGTCACTGGTAACCCCAAAAGTGTCAAAAATGTCAGTCAAGGGTCCGATCTGTCTGCCGCAATTTTGCAGTACCGCAAAAAAAATCGCAGATCGCCGCCATTACGCGTTGAAAAAAAAACTACAAAAACGACAAAAATCTTTCCCTTTGTTAGTAAACGCGATAACTTTTGCGAAAACCAATCAAAATACGCTTTTTTTTTACCAAACATATGTAGCATAAAACAAATTGGCCAAAAATGTTAAAAAATTTTGATTTTCACATTTTTGGGGGGAATTTCATATAAAAAATGTGAAAAATATTGCTATTTTTGCAAAATTGACGCTCTTTTTTTGTTTATAGCGCATGATCAAAAAATCGCACAGGTGATCAAATACCACCAAAAGAAAGCTCTGTTTGTGGGAAAAAAAGGAAGTCAAATTTGTTTAGGTACAGCGTCGCACGACTGCGCAATTGTCCGTTAAAGTCAACGCAGTGCCGAATCGCAAAATAGGCCCTGGTCAGGAAGGGGGTCAAATCTTCCAGGGGTTAAGTGGTTAAATAGCTCTATTTTGGTCTCCAAGTGTCTAAAAAGCCTTTTTTAGTCAAAATAACTGCATTTGGTCACCAAAGGTCTGAAAAAAATGTAGTCAAAATTACTATATTTTTGTCTTTTAGAGCCTTAAAAAGCCGGTTTTAGACAAGATTTTAGACATTTGGCTCCAATGGCCTGAAAAAAATGTTTTGGTCAAAATGACTCTATTTTGGTCTCCAAGTGTCTAAAAAGCCTTTTTAGTCAAAATAACTGCATTTGGTCACCAAAGATCTGAAAAAAAATGTAGTCAAATTGACTGTATTTTTGTCTTTTAGTGCCTTGAAAAGCCGGTTTTAGACAAGATTTTAGATTTTTGGGCTCCAATGGCCTGAAAATTTTTTTTGTTAAAATGACTCTATTTTGGTCTCCAAGTGTCTAAAAAAGTCTTTTTTAGTATAAATAAATGCATTTGGTCAGCAAAGGTCTGAAAAAATTAGTCAAAATTAATGTTTTTTTGTCTTTTAGTGTCTTAAAAAGCCGGTTTTAGACCAGATTTGTCTAAAACCGGCCATTTGGGCTCCAATGGCCTGAAAAAAACTTTTTGGTCAAAATGACTCTATTTTGGTCTCCAAGTGTCTAAAAAGCCTTTTTTAGTCAAAATAACTGCATTTGGTCACCAAAGTTCTGAAAAATACTTTAGTCAAAATGACTATATTTTTGTCTTTTAAAGCCTTAAAAAGCCGGTTTTAGACAAGATTTTAGACATTTGGCTCCAATGGCCTGAAAAAAATGTTTTGGTCAAAAAAACTCTATTTTGGTCTCCAAGTGTCTAGAAAATCTTTTGTTAGTCAAAATAACGGCATTTGGTCACCAAAGGTCTGAAAAAAATTTAGTCAAAATTACTGTATTTTTTGTCTTTTACAGCCTTAAAAAGCCGGTTTTAGACAAGATTTGTTTTAAACCGGCCATTTGGGCTCGATTGGCCTGAAAAAAATGTTTTGGTCAAAATGACTCTAATGTGGTCTCCAAGTGTCTAAAAACCTTTCGTTAGTCAAAATAACGGCATTTGGTCACCAAAGGTCTGAAAAACAATTTAGTCAAAATGACCGTATTTTTGTCTTTTAGAGCCTTAAAAAGCCGGTTTAAGACAAGATTTGTCTAAAACCAGCCATTTTGGGCTCCAATGGCCTGAAAATAATTTTTTAGTTAAAATGACTGTATTTTGGTCTCCAAGTGTCTAAAAAGGCTTTTTAAGTCAAAATAACTGCATTTGGTCACTAAAGGTCTGAAAAAAAATTAAGTCCAAATGACTATATTTTTTTCTTTTAGAGCCTTAAAAAGCCGGTTTTAGACAAGATTTTAGACATTTGGCTCCAATAGCCTGAAAAAAATTTTTTGGGTCAAAATGACTCGATTTTGGCCTCCAAGAGTCTAAAAAGCCTTCCTTTTTTAGTCAAAATAACTGCATTTGGTCACCAAAGGTATGAAAAACACATTTAGTCAAATTGACTGTATTTTTGTCTTTTAGAGCCTTAAAAGGCGGGTTTTAGGCACGATTTTAGACATTTGGGCTCAAATGGCCTGAAAGATTTTTTTGGTCAAAATGACTCTATTTTGGTCTCCACGTGTCTAAAAAGCCTTTTTTAGTCAAAATAACTGCATTTGGTCACCAAAGGTCTGATAAAAAAAATTAGTCAAAATGACTGTATTTTTGTCTTTTAGAGCCTTAAAAAGACGGTTTTAGACAAGATTTGTCTATAACTGGCCATTTGGGCTCCAATTGCCTGAAAAAAATTCGGTCAAAATGACTCTATTTTGGTCTCCAAGTGTCTAAAAAGCCTTTTTAGTCAAAATAACTGCATTTGGTAACCAAAGGTCTGAAAAAAATTTAGTCAAAATGACTATATTTTTGTCTTTTAGAGCCTTAAAATGCCGGTTTTAGACAAGATTTTAGACATTTGGCTACAATGGCCTGAAAAAAATGTTTTGGTCAAAATGACTCTATTTTGGTCTCCAAGTGTCTAAAAAGCCTTTTTAGTCACAATAAATGCATTTGGTCACCAAAGATCTGAAAAACATTTAGTCAAATTGACTGTATTTTTGTCTTTTAGAGCCTTGAAAAGCCGGTTTTAGACAAGATTTTAGATATTTGGGCTCCAATGGCCTGAAAATTTTTTTGTTAAAATGACTCTATTTTGGTCTCCAAGTGTCTAAAAAAGCCTTTTTTAGTATAAATAACTGCATTTGGTCACCAAAGGTCTGAAAAAAATTAGTCAAAATGACTGTATTTTTGTCTTTTAGAGCCTTAAAAAGCCGGTTTTAGATAAGAGTTGTCTAAAACCGGCCATTTGGGCTCCAATGGCCTGAAAAAAATTTGTTGGTAAAAATGACTCAATTTTGGTCTCCAAGTGTCTAAAAAAGCCTTTTTTAGTCAAAATAACTGCATTTTGTCACCAAAGGTCTAAAAAAATTAGTCAAAGTGACTTTATTTTTGTCTTTTAGAGCCTAAACCACTTGCCGACTGCCGCACGACTATTTACGTCGGCAGTAAGCCCCTCACAGGCAAAGTGATGTTGATCTATAGAATATAAACAAATCCGCGCTAAGGATGTCAGAGGATAAATTAAATGTGTGCACAGGTAAGCTGCAGCCTCACTTAAAATATAGCCAAAAGGCTATATAAATATGTATGTAAATATGAAGTGGTGGCGCTGCTTATAAAGTGCAAATAGGTATATATAGATATATAAAATGAAAAGAATATAAAATGTAGAAACACAGATGTGATTGAGGAATAAAAATATAAATATAAATGGTGGATATGTAAATAGTGCCACAATATAGTGAAAATCCAACATAAAATGGTATTGGGAATGAGTTAATATGGAATATATGAAAAAATATAAAAAAGTAAAATGAAGTACAATATAAATAACCACCAAAGTGCGTAATATAAAGTGCAAAGTACTACAATATATATATCCTAGTATATACCTAAAATAATAATATCAGCATGTTGCAATAAAATGGTAAGAGAATAACTTAAAATAATAATACATAGGTGATGGTATAATATGAAAAAGTGTGCAAAAAGTGCAACAATTAAACTGGGTGTGCGGGAAACTTTTCCAGAAAAATAAATAAGAGTGCGGGAAACTATTTTTTCAAAGTGCAGCTAGAAGTGATGTGATCTAAATTCATGTGATAAATAAGTCCGTATAATAGTAAAGGTGCAAACAATATTATGGGCAAGCTAGATGTGCGAAGAAATATGAACTCCAAGGTGAAAATAAGAAATGGTATTCAATCAGATCAGCTGATAAAATAAGTCCATATATAGATGATTGTGCCCCGAGGAGTGGTGAATGAATAAGTATCCTGCGGTGACCCCCAAGGTGGGTGACTGGCGAGTGGCGGGGAAACCTCTAGTAGAAAAACCTACTCACCAGATGTACCTACCCCACACAGGGGTATAGGGCAGGTACTGTAGAAATATCCTGTTGGTCCTGGCTCTGGGTAGTAGTTCCCTTCCTGGGGGAGATGTAGTATAGGGTCCGCAGGGATATCCTAAAGTGGGATCCTATCCGATAGTAGGATATCCAACGATCCGTGGGGTGAACTGATATGGCCACTCAAAGGTATGTGGATGGAAGGATCATATAAATAGAAAAGAACTCGATAGTGTAATACCGTTTTTAAAGTTTATTCCTTCCAGCAGTAACATAAAAATGGGTACTCACATAGATAAAATCAGTAAACAGCGAGGTAGTGGCGTCCCGGAACGCAATGCGTTCCAACTGAAGACCGGAACCGGAAGTGACGTGACGGCGCTGTACGCGTTTCGTCATGTGAAGACGCTGCAGAAGACGTCACATGACGAAACACGTACAGCGCCGTCACGTCACTTCCGGATCCGGTCTCCAGTTGGAACGCATTGCGTTCCAGGACGCCACTACCTCGCTGTTTACTGATTTTATCTATGTGAGTACCCATTTTTATGTTACTGCTGGAAGGAATAAACTTTAAAAACGGTATTACACTATCGAGTTCTTTTCTATTTATATGATCCTTCCATCCACATACCTTTGAGTGGCCATATCAGTTCACCCCACCGATCGTTGGATATCCTACTATCAGATAGGATCCCACTTTAGGATATCCCTGCGGACCCTATACTACATCTCCCCCAGGAAGGGAACTACTACCCAGAGCCAGGACCAACAGGATATTTCTACAGTACCTGCCCTATACCCCTGTGTGGGGTAGGTACATCTGGTGAGTAGGTTTTTCTACTAGAGGTTTCCCCGCCACTCGCCAGTCACCCACCTTGGGGGTCACCGCAGGATACTTATTCATTCACCACTCCTCGAGGCACAATCATCTATATATGGACTTATTTTATCAGCAGATCTGATTGAATACCATTTCTTATTTTCACCTTGGAGTTCATATTTCTTCGCACATCTAGCTTGCCCATAATATTGTTTGCACCTTTACTATTATACGGACTTATTTATCACATGATGTTGATCTATGTTGCTAGCCTGTGAGGGTCTAGGGAGCGAGCGCACGCCCCCGGAGGCGAGCTCCCGCGTGGTCTTGGATCCTTGCACGTGTGACCGGCGGACCCGATGTCCACCGGTCACTCGGCGATCGTCACTGCAGAGGGAGAAAGTCAGGCGACTGATGTAAACAAGCCGCCTGTCATTCTCCCCTGTGTAGAAACAGTGATCATACGGTTCTACTATGTAGGACCGTTGATCACTGTTCCTACAGCTCAAGCCACAGCCAATCACAGTTAGAATCACGCCACTAGGGACACACACAGCCCCTCCCTCTCAAAAAAAGTTAACCCCTTCACTGCCAGTGTAATTTTACTGGTACAGTGCATATGTATAGCACTAATTACTGTAGAAATGTCACTGGTAACCCCAAAAGTGTCAAAAATGTCAGTCAAGGGTCCGATCTGTCTGCCGCAATTTTGCAGTACCGCAAAAAAAATCGCAATTACGCGTTGAAAAAAAACCCAACAAAAATGACAAAAATCTTTCCCTTTGTTAGTAAACGCGATAACTTTTGCGCAAACCAATCAAAATATGCTTTTTGCGATTTTTTTTTACCAAACATATGTAGCATAAACAAATTGGCCAAAAATGTTAAAAAACTTTGATTTTTACATTTTTTTGGTGAATTTCATATAAAAAAATGTGAAAAATATTGCTATTTTTGCAAAATTGACGCTCTTTTTTTGTTTATAGCGCATGATCAAAAAATCGCACAGGTGATCTTTTAGAGCCTTGAAAAGCCGGTTTTAGACAAGATTTTAGATTTTTGGGCTCCAATGGCCTGAAATTTTTTTGTTAAAATGACTCTATTTTGGTCTCCAAGTGTCTAAAAAAGCCTTTTTTAGTATAAATAAATGCATTTGGTCACCAAAGGTCTGAAAAAAAAATAGTCAAAATTAATGTATTTTTGTCTTTTAGTGTCTTAAAAAGCCGGTTTTAGACCAGATTTGTCTAAAACCGGCCATTTGGGCTCCAATGGCCTGAAAAATTTTTTTTGGTCAAAATGACTCTATTTTGGTCTCCAATTGTCTAAAAAGCCTTTTTTCCAAAATAACTGAATTTGGTCACCAAAGGTCTGAAAAATACTTTAGTCAAAATTACTGTATTTTTGTCTTTTAGAGCCTTAAAAAGCCGGTTTTAGACAAGATTTTAGACATTTGGCTCCAATGGCCTGAAAAAAATGTTTTGGTCAAAAATACTCTATTTTGGTCTCCAAGTGTCTAAAAACCTTTTGTTAGTCAAAATAACGGCATTTGGTCACCAAAGGTCTGAAAAAAAATGTAGTCAAAATTACTGTATTTTTTGTCTTTTACAGCCTTAAAAAGACGGTTTTAGACAAGATTTGTTTAACCACTTGCCGACCGCCGCACGACTATCTACGTGGGCGGTCAGCCCCTCACAGGCAAAGTGACGTAGGTCTACGTCGCTCGCCTGTGAGGGTTTAGGGAGCGAGCGCGCGCCGCCGGAGGCGCGCTCCCGCTCCCGCGTGGTCACGGACCCCCCCGCGCGCGTGACCGGCGGACCCGATCGCCGCCGGCCACTCTGCGATCGGCGGGGGAGAGGGAGATAGTCAGGCAGCTTGTGTAAACAAGCTGCCTGTCATTCTCCTCTCTGTATGAGAGCTGATCACATGGATCTACTATGTAGATCCATTGATCACTCTGCATACAGTTGAAGCCACAGCCAATCACAGTTAGAATCACGCCCCTAGGGACACACACAGCCCCTCCCTCTCAAATAAAGTTAACCCCTTCACTACCAGTGCATTTTTACAGTAACAGTGCATATGTATAGCACTGATTACTGTAGAAATGTCACTGGTAACCCCAAAAGTGTCAAAAATGTCAGTCAAGGGTCCGATCTGTCCGCCGCAATGTCGCAGTACCGCAAAAAAAATCGCAGATCGCCGCCATTACGCGTTAAAAAAAAAAACAACAAAAATGACAAAAATCTTTCCCTTTGTTAGTAAACGCAATAACTTTTGCGCAAACCAATCAAAATACGCTTTTTGCGATTTTTTTTACCAAACATAGGTAGCATAAAACAAATTGGCCGAAAATATTAAAAAATTTTGATTTTTACATTTTTTTTTGGGGGAATTTCATATAAAAAAAAGGGAAAAATATTGCTATTTTTGCAAAATTTACGCTCTTTTTTTGTTTATAGCGCGTGATCAAAAAATCGCACAGGTGATCAAATACCACCAAAAGAAAGCTCTGTTTGTGGGAAAAAAAGGACGCCAAATTCGTTTCGGTACAGCGTCGCACGACCGCGCAATTGTCCGTTAAAGTCACGCAGTGCCGAATCGCAAAATGCCCTCTGGTCGTTTAGCAGCCAAATCCTCCGGGGCTTAAGTGGTTAAAACCGGCCATTTGGGCTCCAATGGCCTGAAAAAAATGTTTTGGTCAAAATGACTCTATTTTGGTCTCCAAGTGTCTAAAAACCTTTTGTTAGTCAAAATAACGGCATTTGGTCACCAAAGGTCTGAAAAAAAATTTAGTCAAAATGACTTTATTTTTTTCTTTGAGAGCCTTAAAAAGCCGGTTTTAGACAAGATTTTAGACATTTGGCTCCAATAGCCTGAAGAAATTTTTTGGGTCAAAATGACTCGATTTTGGTCTCCAAGTGTCTAAAAAGCCTTCCTTTTTTAGTCAAAATAACTGCATTTGGTCACCAAAGGTATGAAAAACAAATTTAGTCAAATTGACTGTATTTTTGTCTTTTAGAGCCTTAAAACGCGGGTTTTAGGCACGATTTTAGACATTTGGGCTCAAATGGCCTGAAAGATTTTTTTGGTCAAAATGTCTCTATTTTGGTCTCCAAGTGTCTAAAAAGCCTTTTTTAGTCAAAATATCTGCATTTGGTCACCAAAGGTCTGATAAAAAAAATTAGTCAAAATGACTGCATTTTTGTCTTTTAGAGCCTTAACCACTTGCCGACCGCCGCACGACTATCTACGTCGGCGGTCAGCCCCTCACAGGCAAACTAACGTAGGGCTACGTTGCTTGCTTGTGAGGGTCTAGGGAGCGAGCGCGCGCCCCCGGAGGCGCGCTCCCGCTCCCGCGTGGTCACGGACCCCCCCGCGCGTGTGACCAGCGGACCCGATGTCCGCCGGCCACTCGGCGATGGGGGGGGGAGAGGGAGAATGTCAGGCAGCTTGTGTAAACAAACTGCCTGTCATTCTCCTCGCTGCAAAGACACTGATAAAACGGATCTGGTATGTAGATCCGTTGATCAGTGTCCTTACAGCTAGAGCCACAGCCAATCACAGTAGAAACCACGCCCCTAGGGACACACACAGCCCCTCCCTTCCAAATAAAGTTAACCCCTTCACTACCAGTGTATTTTTACAGTAACAGTGCATATGTATAGCACTGATTACTGTAGAAATGTCACTGGTAACCCCAAAAGTGTCAAAAATGTCAGTCAAGGGTCCGATCTGTCCGCCGCAATGTCGCAGTACCGCAAAAAAAAATCGCAGATCGCCGCCATTACGCGTTAAAAAAAAAACAACAAAAATGACAAAAATCTTTCCCTTTGTTAGTAAACGCGATAACTTTTGCGCAAACCAATCAAAATACGCTTTTTGCGATTTTTTTTACCAAACATAGGTAGCATAAAACAAATTGGCCGAAAATTTTTAAAAATTTTGATTTTTACATTTTTTTTTGGGGGAATTTCATATAAAAAAATGTGAAAAATATTGCTATTTTTGCAAAATTGACGCTCTTTTTTTGTTTATAGCGCGTGATCAAAAAATCGCACAGGTGATCAAATACCACCAAAAGAAAGCTCTGTTTGTGGGAAAAAAAGGACGTCAAATTCGTTTAGGTACAGCGTCGAACGACCGCGCAATTGTGCGTTAAATTCACGCAGTGCCGAATCGCAAAATACCCCCTGGTCGGAATGGGGGTAAAATCTTCCGGGGCTTAAGTGGTTAAAAAGCCGATTTTAGACAAGATTTGTCTATAACTGGCCATTTGGGCTCCAATTGCCTGAAAAAACATTCGGTCAAAATGACTCTATTTTGGTCTCCAAGTGTCTAAAAAGCCTTTTTTAGTCACAATAAATGCATTTGGTCACCAAAGATCTGAAAAAAACTAGTCAAAATTAATGTATTTTTGTCTTTTAGTGTCTTAAAAAGCCGGTTTTAGACCAGATTTGTCTAAAACCGGCCATTTGGGCTCCAATGGCCTGAAAAATTTTTTTGGTCAAAATGACTCTATTTTGGTCTCCAAGTGTCTAAAAAGCCTTTTTTGTCAAAATAACTGAATTTGGTCACCAAAGTTCTGAAAAATACTTTAGTCAAAATGACTGTATTTTTGTCTTTTAGAGCCTTAACCACTTGCCGACCGAGTACGGTAATAGTACTGCGGCAAAGTGGTTCGTTATCATCTGATGACGTAGTATTAACGTCGTCAGACACTCCCCCTTCTGGGCGGCGCTTGCGCACCGCCGGAGGCTCGCTCCCGCTGTTTTCATTCACAGCGGGAGTCGGGCCAGGGGAGGAGCAGCGGCGATCGCCGCTGCTCTGCCCCGATCGCCGGGGATCTAGTGTGGAGATCCGCCCGCTGTGTGTAAACACAGCGGGCGGATCTCCATAGTGACAGGGAGTGACAGATCGGACTGTTCAGCATAGCTGGACATCCGATCTGTCCATGACTCACTCAGTCACCTCCCCCCCCCACACGTCAGTAAGCACCAGGCATACATTAACCCCTCCCTCTCCAATAAAATTAACCCCTTCCCTGCCAGTGTCATTTTTACAGTAACAGTGCATATATATAGCACTGATTACTGCAGTAATGTCACTGGTAACCCCAAAAGTGTCAAAAATGTCAGTCAAGGGTCCGATCTGTCCGCCGCAATGTCGCAGTCCCACAAAAAAAATCGCAGATCGCCGCCATTACGCGTTAAAAAAAAAACACCAAAAATGACAGAAATCTTTCCCTTTGTTAGTAAACGCAATAACTTTTGCGCAAACCAATCAAAATACGCTTATTGTGATTTTTTTTACCAAACATAGGTAGCAGAAAACAAATTGGCCAAAATTTTTTTAAAAAGTTGGTTTTTACATCTTTTTTTGGGGGGAATTTCATATAAAAAAATGTTAAAAATATTGTTATTTTTTCAAAATAAACGCTCTTTTTTTGTTTATAGCGCAAAAAGTAAAAATCGCACAGGTGATCAAATACCACCAAAAGAAAGCTCTGTTTGTGGGAAAAAAAGGACGTAAATTTCGTTTGGGTACGGCGTCGCACGACCGCGCAATTGTCAGTTGAAGTCGCACATCGCCGAATCGCAAAAAGTGGCCTGGACGGAAGACAGCAAAATCCTCCGGTGGTAAAGTGGTTAAAAAGCCGGTTTTAGACAAGATTTGTCTAAAACCGGCCATTTGGGCTCCAATGGCCTGAAAAGAAATTTTCGGTCAAAATTACTCTGTTTTGGTCTCCAAGTGTCTAAAAATCGTTTTTTAGTCAAAATAACTGCATTTGGTCACCAAAGGTCAGAAAAAAAATTTCGTCAAAATGACTATATTTTTGTCTTTTAGAGCCTTAAAAAGCCGGTTTTAGATAAGATTTTAGACATTTGGCTCCAATGGCCTGAAAAAAATGTTTTGGTCAAAAATACTCTATTTTAGTCTCTAAGTGTCTAAAAACCTTTTGTTAGTCAAAATAACGGCATTTGGTCACCAAAGTTCTGAAAAAAAAATTAGTCAAAATTACTGTATTTTTTGTCTTTTACAGCCTTAAAAAGCCGGTTTTAGACAAGATTTGTTTAAAACCGGCAATTTGGTCTCCAATGGCCTGAAAAAATGTTTTGGTCAAAATGACTCTATTTTGGTCTCCAAGTGTCTAAAAACCTTTTGTTAGTCAAAATAACGGCATTTGGTCACCAAAGGTCTGAAAAACAATTTAGTCAAAATGACTGTATTTTTGTCTTTTAGAGCCTTAAAAAGCCGGTTTAAGACAAGATTTGTCTAAAACCGGCCATTTGGGCTCCAATGGCCTGAAAATTATTTTTTAGTTAAAATGACTCTATTTCGGTCTCCAAGTGTCTAAAAAGCCTTTTTAAGTCAAAATAACTGCATTTGGTCACCAAAGGTCTGAAAAAATTAAGTCCAAATGACTATATTTTTTTCTTTGAGAGCCTTAAAAAGCCGGTTTTAGGCACGATTTTAGACATTTGGCTAAAATGGCCTGAAAAAAATGTTTTGGTCAAAAATACTCTATTTTGGTCTCCAAGTGTCTAAAAACCTTTTGTTAGTCAAAATAACGGCATTTGGTCACCAAAGGTCTGAAAAAAATTTAGTCAAAATGACTGTATTTTTTGTCTTTTAGAGCCTTAAAAAGCCGGTTTTAGACAAGAGTTGTCTAAAACCGGCCATTTGGGCTCCAATGGCATGAAAAATTTTTTTTGGTCAAAATGACTCAATTTTGGTCTCCAAGTGTCTAAAAAGCCTTTTTAGTTAAAATAACTGCATTTCGTCACCAAAGGTCTAAAAAAAAAATTAGTCAAAGTGTCTTTATTTTTGTCTTTTAGAGCCTTAACCACTTGCCGACTGCCGCACGACTATTTACGTCGGCAGTAAGCCCCTCACAGGCAAAGTGATGATCTACGTTGCTAGCTTGTGAGGGTCTAGGGAGCGAGCGCGCGCCCCCGGAGGCGCGCTCCCGCGTGGTCACGGATCCCCCGCACGTGTGACCGGCAGACCCGATGTTCGCCGGTCACTCGGCGATTGTCACTGCAGAGGGAGAAAGTCAGGTGACTGATATAAACAAGCCGCCTGTCATTCTCCCTGAAACAGTGATCATACGGTTCTACTATGTAGGACCGTTGATCACTGTTCCTACAGCTCAAGCCACAGCCAATCACAGTTAGAATCACGCCCCGAGGGACACACACAGCCCCTCCCTCTCAAAAAAAGTTAACCCCCTTCACTGCCAGTGTAATTTTACAGTAACAGTGCATATGTATAGCACTGATTACTGTAGAAATGTCACTGGTAACCCCAAAAGTGTCAAAAATGTCAGTCAAGGGTCCGATCTGTCTGCCGCAATTTTGCAGTACCGCAAAAGAAATCGCAGATCGCCGCCATTACGCGTTGAAAAAAAAACTACAAAAATGACAAAAATCTTTCCCTTTGTTAGTAAACGCGATAACTTTTGCGCAAACCAATCAAAATACGCTTTTTTTTTTTACCAAACATATGTAGCATAAAACAAATTGGCCGAAAATGTTAAAAAAATTTTGATTTTCACATTTTTTGGGGGAATTTCATATAAAAAAATGTGAAAAATATTGCTATTTTTGCAAAATTGACGCTCTTTTTTTGTTTATAGCGCATGATCAAAAAATCGCACAGGTGATCAAATACCACCAAAAGAAAGCTCTGTTTGTGGGAAAAAAAGGAAGTCAAATTTGTTTAGGTACAGCGTCGCACGACCGCGCAATTGTCCGTTAAAGTCAACGCAGTGCCAAATTGCAAAATAGGCCCTGGTCAGGAAGGGGGTCAAATCTTCCGGGGGTTAAGTGGTTAAATAGCCGGTTTTAGACACGATTTGTCTAAAACCGGCCATTTGAGTTTCAATGGCCTGAAAAAAATGTTTGGTCAAAATGACTCTATTTTGGTCTCCAAGTGTCTAAAAAGCCTTTTTTAGTCAAAATAACTGCATTTGGTCACCAAAGGTCTGATAAAAAAAATTGTCAAGATGACTGTATTTTTGTCTTTTAGAGCCTTAAAAAGCCGGTTTTAGACAAGATTTGTCTATAACTGGCCATTTGGGCTCCAATTGCCTGAAAAAAAAACGGTCAAAATGACTCTATTTTGGTCTCCAAGTGTCTAAAAAGCCTTTTTTAGTCAAAATAACTGCATTTGGTAACCAAAGGTCTGAAAAAAAATGTAGTCAAAATTACTATATTTTTGTCTTTTAGAGCCTTAAAAAGCCGGTTTTAGACAAGATTTTAGACATTTGGCTCCAATGGCCTGAAAAAATGTTTTGGTCAAAATGAATCTATTTTGGTCTCCAAGTGTCTAAAAAGCCTTTTTAGTCAAAATAACTGCATTTGGTCACCAAAGATCTGAAAAAAAATTTAGTCAAATTGACTGTATTTTTGTCTTTTAGTGCCTTGAAAAGTCGGTTTTAGACAAGATTTTAGATTTTTGTGCTCCAATGGCCTGAAAATTTTTTTGTTAAAATGACTCTATTTTGGTCTCCAAGTGTCTAAAAAAGTCTTTTTTAGTATAAATAAATTTATTTGGTCAGCAAAGGTCTGAAAAAATTAGTCAAAATTAATGTATTTTTGTCTTTTAGTGTCTTAAAAAGCCGGTTTTAGACCAGATTTGTCTAAAACCGGCCATTTGGGCTCCAATGGCCTGAAAAAAACTTTTTGGTCAAAATGACTCTATTTTGGTCTCCAAGTGTCTAAAAAGCCTTTTTTAGTCAAAATAACTGCATTTGGTCACCAAAGGTCTGAAAAATACTTTAGTCAAAATGACTGTATTTTTGTCTTTTAGAGCCTTAAAAAGCCGGTTTTAGACAAGATTTTAGACATTTGGCTCCAATGGCCTGAAAAAAATGTTTTGGTAAAAAATACTCTATTTTGGTCTCCAAGTGTCTAAAAACCTTTTGTTAGTCAAAATAACGGCATTTGGTCACCAAAGGTCTGAAAAAAATTTAGTCAAAATTACTGTATTTTTTGTCTTTTACAGCCTTAAAAAGACGGTTTTAGACAAGATTTGTTTAAAACCGGCCATTTGGGCTCCAATGGCCTGAAAAAAATGTTTTGGTCAAAATGACTCTATTTTGGTCTCCAAGTGTCTAAAAACCTTTTGTTAGTCAAAATAACGGCATTTGGTCACCAAAGGTCTGAAAAAAGAATTTAGTCAAAATGACTATATTTTTGTCTTTTAGAGCCTTAAAAAGCCGGTTTAAGACAAGATTTGTCTAAAACCGGCCATTTGGGCTCCAATGGCTTGAAAATTATTTTTTTAGTTAAAATGACTCTATTTTGGTCTCCAAGTGTCTAAAAAGCCTTTTTAAGTCAAAATAACTGCATTTGGTCACCAAAGGTCTGAAAAAAAATTAAGTCCAAATGTCTATATTTTTTTCTTTGAGAGCCTTAAAAAGCCGGTTTTAGGCACGATTTTAGACATTTGGGCTTAAATGGCCTGAAAGATTTTTTTGGTCAAAATGACTCTATTTTGGACTCCAAGTGTCTAAAAAGCCTTTTTTAGTCAAAATATCTGCATTTGGTCACCAAAGGTCTGATAAAAAAATTAGTCAAAATGACTGCATCTTTGTCTTTTAGAGCCTTAAAAAGCCGGTTTTAGACAAGATTTGTCTATAACTGGCCATTTGGGCTCCAATTGCCTGAAAAAAAATTCGGTCAAAATGACTCTATTTTGGTCTCCAAATGTCTAAAAAGCCTTTTTTAGTCACAATAAATGCATTTGGTCACCAAAGATCTGAAAAAAAATAGTCAAAATTAATGTATTGTTGTCTTTTAGTGTCTTAAAAAGCCGGTTTTAGACCAGATTTGTCTAAAACCGGCCATTTGGGCTCCAATGGCCTGAAAATTTTTTTTGGTCAAAATGACTCTACTTTGGTCTCCAAGTGTCTAAAAAGCCTTTTTTTGTCAAAATAACTGAATTTGGTCACCAAAGGTCTGAAAAATACTTTAGTCAAAATGACTGTATTTTTGTCTTTTAGAGCCTTAAAAAGCCGGTTTTAGACAAGATTTGTCTAAAACCGGCCACAATGGCCTGAAAAGAAATTTTCAGTCAAAATTACTCTGTTTTGGTCTCCAAGTGTCTAAAAATCGTTTTTTAGTCAAAATAACTGCATTTGGTCACCAAGGGTCAGAAAAAAAATTTCGTCAAAATGACTATATTTTTGTCTTTTAGAGCCTTAAAAAGCCGGTTTTAGACAAGATTTTAGTCATTTGGCTCCAATGGCCTGAAAACAATGTTTTGGTCAAAAATACTCTAGTATGGTCTCCAAGTGTCTAAAAACCTTTTGTTAGTCAAAATAACGGCATTTGGTCACCAAAGGTCTGAAAAAAATTAGTCAAAATTACTGTATTTTTTGTCTTTTACAGCCTTAAAAAGCCGGTTTTAGACAAGATTTGTTTAAAACCGGCAATTTGGGCTCCAATGGCCTGAAAAAAATGTTTTGGTCAAAATGACTCTTTTTTGGTCTCCAAGTGTCTAAAAACTTTTGTTAGTCAAAATAACGGCATTTGGTCACCAAAGGTCTGAAAAACAAACTTAGTCAAAATGACTGTATTTTTGTCTTTTAGAGCCTTAAAAAGCCGGTTTAAGACAAGATTTGTCTAAAACCGGCCATTTGGGCTCCAATGGCCTGAAAATTATTTTTTAGTTAAAATGACTCTATTTCGGTCTCCAAGTGTCTAAAAAGCCTTTTTAAGTCAAAATAACTGCATTTGGTCACCAAAGGTCTGAAAAAAATTAAGTCCAAATAACTATATTTTTTCTTTGAGAGCCTTAAAAAGCCGGTTTTAGGCACGATTTTAGACATTTGGCTAAAATGGCCTGGAAAAAAATGTTTTGGTCAAAAATACTCTATTTTGGTCTCCAAGTGTCTAAAAACCTTTTGTTAGTCAAAATAACGGCATTTGGTCACCAAAGGTCTGAAAAAAAATTAGTCAAAATGACTGTATTTTTTGTCTTTTAGAGCCTTAAAAATCCGATTTTAGACAAGAGTTGTCTAAAGCCGGCCATTTGGGCTCCAATGGCATGAAAAAATGTTTTTGGTCAAAATGACTCAATTTTGGTCTCCAAGTGTCTAAAAAGCCTTTTTTTAGTCAAAATAACTGCATTTCGTCACCAAAGGTCTAAAAAAAAAATTAGTCAAAGTGTCTTTATTTTTGTCTTTTAGAGCCTTAACCACTTGCCGACTGCCGCACGAGTTTTTACGTCGGCAGTAAGCCCCTCACAGGCAAAGTGATGTTGATCTACGTTGCTAGCTTGTGAGGGTCTAGGGAGCGAGCGCGCACCCCCGGAGGCACGCTCCTGCGTGGTCACGGATCCCCCGCACGTGTGACCGGCGGACCCGATGTTCGCCGGTCACTCGGCGATCGTCACTGCAGAGGGAGAAAGTCAGGCGACTGATGTAAACAAGCCACCTGTCATTCTCCCCTGTGTAGAAACAGTGATCATACAGTTCTACTATGTAGGACCGTTGATCACTGTTCCTACAGCTCAAGCCACAACCAATCACAGTTAGAATCACGCCCCGAGGGACACACACGGCCCCTCCCTCTCAAAAAAAGTTAACCCCCTTCACTGCCAGTGTAATTTTACAGTAACAGTGCATATGTATAGCACTGATTACTGTAGAAATGTCACTGGTAACCCCAAAAGTGTCAAAAATGTCAGTCAAGGGTCCGATCTGTCTGCCGCAATTTTGCAGTACCACAAAAAAAATCGCAGATCGCCGCCATTACGCGTTGAAAAAAAAACTACATAAACAACAAAAATCTTTCCCTTTGTTAGTAAACGCGATAACTTTTGCGCAAACCAATCAAAATACGCTTTTTTTTTACCAAACATATGTAGCATAAAACAAATTGGCCGAAAATGTTAAAAAAATTTGATTTTCACATTTTTTTGGGGAATTTCATGTAAAAAAATGTGAAAAATATTGCTATTTTTGCAAAATTGACGCTTTTTTTGTTTATAGCGCATGATCAAAAAATCGCACAGGTGATCAAATACCACCAAAAGAAAGCTCTGTTTGTGGGAAAAAAAGGAAGTCAAATTTGTTTAGGTACAGCGTCGCACGACCGCGCAATTGTCCGTTAAAGTCAACGCAGTGCCGAATCGCAAAATAGGCCCTGGTCAGGAAGGGGGTCAAATCTTCCGGGGGTTAAGTGGTAAATAGCCGGTTTTAGACACGATTTGTCTAAAACCGGCCATTTGAGTTTCAATGGCCTGAAAAAAATGTTTGGTCAAAATGACTCTATTTTTGTCTCCAAGTGTCTAAAAAGCCTTTTTTTGTCAAAATAACTGCATTTGGTCACCAAAGGTCTGATAAAAAAAATTGTCAAGATGACTGTATTTTTGTCTTTTAGAGCCTTAAAAAGCCGGTTTTAGACAAGATTTGTCTATAACTGGCCATTTGGGCTCCAATTGCCTGAAAAAAAATCGGTCAAAATGACTCTATTTTGGTCTCCAAGTGTCTAAAAAGCCTTTTTTAGTCAAAATAACTGCATTTGGTAACCAAAGGTCTGAAAAATAATGTAGTCAAAATTATTATATTTTTGTCTTTTAGAGCCTTAAAAAGCCGGTTTTAGACAAGATTTTAGACATTTGGCTCCAATGGCCTGAAAAAAATGTTTTGGTCAAAATGACTCTATTTTGGTCTCCAAGTGTCTAAAAAGCCTTTTTAGTCAAAATAACTGCATTTGGTCAAGAAAGATCTGAAAAAAAATTTAGTCAAATTGACTGTATTTTTGTCTTTTAGTGCCTTGAAAAGCCGGTTTTAGACAAGATTTTAGATTTTTGGGCTCCAATGGCCTGAAATTTTTTTTGTTAAAATGACTCTATTTTGGTCTCCAAGTGTCTAAAAAATGACTCAATTTTGGTCTCCAAGTGTCTAAAAAAGCCTTTTTTAGTCAAAATAACTGCATTTTGTCACCAAAGGTCTAAAAAAATTAGTCAAAGTGACTTTATTTTTGTCTTTTAGAGCCTAAACCACTTGCCGACTGCCGCACGACTATTTACGTCGGCAGTAAGCCCCTCACAGGCAAAGTGATGTTGATCTATGTTGCTAGCCTGTGAGGGTCTAGGGAGCGAGCGCACGCCCCCGGAGGCGAGCTCCCGCGTGGTCTTGGATCCTTGCACATGTGACCGGCGGACCCGATGTCCGCCGGTCACTCGGCGATCGTCACTGCAGAGGGAGAAAGTCAGGCGACTGATGTAAACAAGCCACCTGTCATTCTCCCCTGTGTAGAAACAGTGATCATACGGTTCTACTATGTAGGACCGTTGATCACTGTTCCTACAGCTCAAGCCACAGCCAATCACAGTTAGAATCACGCCCCTAGGGACACACACAGCCCCTCCCTCTCAAAAAAGTTAACCCCTTCACTGCCAGTGTAATTTTACTGGTACAGTGCATATGTATAGCACTAATTACTGTAGAAATGTCACTGGTAACCCCGAAAGTGTCAAAAATGTCAGTCAAGGGTCCGATCTGTCTGCCGCAATTTTGCAGTACCGCAAAAAAAATCGCAATTACGTGTTGAAAAAAAACCCAACAAAAATGACAAAAATCTTTCCCTTTGTTAGTAAACGCGATAACTTTTGCGCAAACCAATCAAAATATGCTTTTTGCGATTTTTTTTACCAAACATATGCAGCATAAACAAATTGGCCGAAAATGTTAAAAAACTTTGATTTTTACATTTTTTTGGTGAATTTCATATAAAAAAATGTGAAAAATATTGCTATTTTTGCAAAATTGACGCTCTTTTTTGTTTATAGCGCATGATCAAAAAATCGCACAGGTGATCTTTTAGAGCCTTGAAAAGCCGGTTTTAGACAAGATTTTAGATTTTTGGGCTCCAATGGCCTGAAATTTTTTTGTTAAAATGACTCTATTTTGGTCTCCAAGTGTCTAAAAAAGCCTTTTTTAGTATAAATAAATGCATTTGGTCACCAAAGGTCTGAAAAAATCTAGTCAAAATTAATGTATTTTTGTCTTTTAGTGTCTTAAAAAGCCGGTTTTAGACCAGATTTGTCTAAAACCGGCCATTTGGGCTCCAATGGCCTGAAAAATTTTTTTTGGTCAAAATGACTCTATTTTGGTCTCCAAGTGTCTAAAAGGCCTTTTTTTCCAAAATAACTGAATTTGGTCACCAAAGGTCTGAAAAATACTTTAGTCAAAATTACTGTATTTTTGTCTTTTAGAGCCTTAAAAAGCCGGTTTTAGACAAGATTTTAGACATTTGGCTCCAATGGCCTGAAAAAAATGTTTTGGTCAAAAATACTCTATTTTGGTCTCCAAGTGTCTAAAAACCTTTTGTTAGTCAAAATAACGGCATTTGGTCACCAAAGGTCTGAAAAAAAATGTAGTCAAAATTACTGTATTTTTTGTCTTTTACAGCCTTAAAAAGACGGTTTTAGACAAGATTTGTTTAAAACCGGCCATTTGGGCTCCAATGGCCTGAAAAAAATGTTTTGGTCAAAATGACTCTATTTTGGTCTCCAAGTGTCTAAAAACCTTTTGTTAGTCAAAATAACGGCATTTGGTCACCAAAGGTCTGAAAAAAAATTTAGTCAAAATGACTATTTTTTGTCTTTTAGAGCCTTAAAAAGCCGGTTTTAGACAAGATTTTAGACATTTGGCTCCAATAGCCTGAAGAAATTTTTTGGGTCAAAATGACTCGATTTTGGTCTCCAAGTGTCTAAAAAGCCTTCCTTTTTTAGTCAAAATAACTGCATTTGGTCACCAAAGGTATGAAAAACAAATTTAGTCAAATTGACTGTATTTTTGTCTTTTAGAGCCTTAAAACGCGGGTTTTAGGCACGATTTTAGACATTTGGGCTCAAATGGCCTGAAAGATTTTTTTGGTCAAAATGACTCTATTTTGGTCTCCAAGTGTCTAAAAAGCCTTTTTTAGTCAAAATATCTGCATTTGGTCACCAAAGGTCTGATAAAAAAAATTAGTCAAAATGACTGCATTTTTGTCTTTTAGAGCCTTAAAAAGCCGATTTTAGACAAGATTTGTCTATAACTGGCCATTTGGGCTCCAATTGCCTGAAAAAACATTCGGTCAAAATGACTCTATTTTGGTCTCCAAGTGTCTAAAAAGCCTTTTTTAGTCACAATAAATGCATTTGGTCACCAAAGATCTGAAAAAAACTAGTCAAAATTAATGTATTTTTGTCTTTTAGTGTCTTAAAAAGCCGGTTTTAGACCAGATTTGTCTAAAACCGGCCATTTGGGCTCCAATGGCCTGAAAAAAACTTTTTGGTCAAAATGACTCTATTTTGGTCTCCAAGTGTCTAAAAAGCCTTTTTTAGTCAAAATAACTGCATTTGGTCACCAAAGGTCTGAAAAATACTTTAGTCAAAATGACTATATTTTTGTCTTTTAAAGCCTTAAAAAGCCGGTTTTAGACAAGATTTTAGACATTTGGCTCCAATGGCCTGAAAAAAATGTTTTGGTCAGAAATACTCTATTTTGGTCTCCAAGTGTCTAAAAAATCTTTTGTTAGTCAAAATAACGGCATTTGGTCACCAAAGGTCTGAAAAAAATTTAGTCAAAATTACTGTATTTCTTGTCTTTTACAGCCTTAAAAAGCCGGTTTTAGACAAGATTTGTTTAAAACCGGCCATTTGGGCTCGATTGGCCTGAAAAAAATGTTTTGGTCAAAATGACTCTATTTTGGTCTCCAAGTGTCTAAAAACCTTTCGTTAGTCAAAATAACGGCATTTGGTCACCAAAGGTCTGAAAAACAATTTAGTCAAAATGACTGTATTTTTGTCTTTTAGAGCCTTAAAAAGCCGGTTTAAGACAAGATTTGTCTAAAACCAGCCATTTTGGGCTCCAATGGCCTGAAAATAATTTTTTAGTTAAAATGACTGTATTTTGGTCTCCAAGTGTCTAAAAAGGCTTTTTAAGTCAAAATAACTGCATTTGGTCACTAAAGGTCTGAAAAAAAATTAAGTCCAAATGACTATATTTTTTTCTTTTAGAGCCTTAAAAAGCCGGTTTTAGACAAGATTTTAGACATTTGGCTCCAATAGCCTGAAAAAATTTTTTTGGGTCAAAATGACTCGATTTTGGCCTCCAAGAGTCTAAAAAGCCTTCCCTTTTTAGTCAAAATAACTGCATTTGGTCACCAAAGGTACACATTTAGTCAAATTGACTGTATTTTTGTCTTTTAGAGCCTTAAAACGCGGGTTTTAGGCACGATTTTAGACATTTGGGTTCAAATGGCCTGAAAGATTTTTTTGGTCAAAATGACTCTATTTTGGTCTCCACGTGTCTAAAAAGCCTTTTTTAGTCAAAATAACTGCATTTGGTCACCAAAGGTCTGATAAAAAAAATTAGTCAAAATGACTGTATTTTTGTCTTTTAGAGCCTTAAAAAGACGGTTTTAGACAAGATTTGTCTATATCTGGCCATTTGGGCTCCAATTGCCTGAAAAAAACTCGGTCAAAATGACTCTATTTTGGTCTCCAAGTGTCTAAAAAGCCTTTTTAGTCAAAATAACTGCATTTGGTAACCAAAGTTCTGAAAAAAAATTTAGTCAAAATGACTATATTTTTGTCTTTTAGAGCCTTAAAATGCCGGTTTTAGACAAGATTTTAGACATTTGGCTACAATGGCCTGAAAAAAATGTTTTGGTCAAAATGACTCTATTTTCGTCTCCAAGTGTCTAAAAAGCCTTTTTAGTCACAATAAATGCATTTGGTCACCAAAGATCTGAAAAACATTTAGTCAAATTGACTGTATTTTTGTCTTTTAGAGCCTTGAAAAGCCGGTTTTAGACAAGATTTTAGATATTTGGGCTCCAATGGCTTGAAAATTTTTTTGTTAAAATGACTCTATTTTGGTCTCCAAGTGTCTAAAAAAGCCTTTTTTAGTATAAATAACTGCATTTGGTCACCAAAGGTCTGAAAAAAATAGTCAAAATGACTGTATTTTTGTCTTTTAGAGCCTTAAAAAGCCGGTTTTAGATAAGAGTTGTCTAAAACCGGCCATTTGGGCTCCAATGGCCTGAAAAAAATTTGTTGGTAAAAATGACTCAATTTTGGTCTCCAAGTGTCAAAAAAGCCTTTTTTAGTCAAAATAACTGCATTTTGTCACCAAAGGTCTAAAAAAATTAGTCAAAGTGACTTCATTTTTGTCTTTTAGAGCCTAAACCACTTGCCGACTGCCGCACGACTATTTACGTCGGCAGTAAGCCCCTCACAGGCAAAGTGATGTTGATCTATGTTGCTAGCCTGTGAGGGTCTAGGGAGCGAGCGCACGCCCCCAGAGGCGAGCTCCCGCGTGGTCTTGGATCCTTGCACGTGTGACCGGCAGACCCGATGTCCGCCGGTCACTCGGCGATCATCACTGCAGAGGGAGAAAGTCAGGTGACTGATGTAAACAAGCCGCCTGTCATTCTCCCCTGTGTAGAAACAGTGATCATACGGTTCTACTATGTAGGACCGTTGATCACTGTTCCTACAGCTCAAGCCACAGCCAATCACAGTTAGAATCACGCCCCTAGGGACACACACAGCCCCTGCCTCGGGCTTCAATGGCCTGAAAGATTTTTTTTGTCAAAATGACTCTATTTTGGTCTCCAAGTGTCTAAAAGCCTTTTTTAGTCAAAATAACTGCATTTGGTCACCAAAGGTCTGAAAAAAAATTAGTCAAAATTACTGCATTTTTGTCTTTTAGAGCCTTAAAAAGCCGATTTTAGACCAGATTTGTCTAAAACCGGCCATTTGGGCTCCAATGGCCTGAAAACTTTTTTTGGTCAAAATGACTCTATTTTGGTCTCCAAGTGTCTAAAAGGCCTTTTGTTGTCAAAATAACTGAATTTGGTCACCAAAGGTCTGAAAAATACTTTAGTCAAAATGACTGTATTTTTGTCTTTTAGATCCTTAAAAAGCCAGTTTTAGACAAGATTTGTCTAAAACCGGCCATTTGGGCTCCAATGGCCTGAAAAGAAATTTTCGGTCAAAATTACTCTGTTTTGGTCTCCAAGTGTCTAAAAATCGTTTTTTAGTCAAAATAACTGCATTTGGTCACCAAAGGTCAGAAAACAAATTTCGTCAAAATGACTATATTTTTGTCTTTTAGAGCCTTAAAAAGCCGGTTTTAGACAAGATTTTAGACATTTGGCTTAAATGGCCTGAAAAAAATGTTTTGGTCAAAAATACTCTATTTTTGTCTCCAAGTGTCTAAAAACCTTTTGTTAGTCAAAATAACGGCATTTGGTCACCAAAGGTCTGAAAAAAATTTAGTCAAAATGACTGTATTTTTTGTCTTTTAGAGCCTTAAAAAGCCGGTTTTAGACAAGAGTTGTCTAAAACCGGCCATTTGGGCTCCAATGGCATGAAAAAATTTTTTTGGTCAAAATGACTCAATTTTGGTCTCCAAGTGTCTAAAAAGCCTTTTTAGTCAAAATAACTGCATTTCGTCACCAAAGGTCTGAAAAAAATTAGTCAAAGTGTCTTTATTTTTGTCTTTTAGAGCCTTAACCACTTGCCGACTGCCGCACGACTATTTACGTCGGCAGTAAGCCCCTCACAGGCAAAGTGATGTTGATCTACGTTGCTAGCTTGTGAGGGTCTAGGGAGCGAGCGCGCGCCCCTGGAGGCGCGCTCCCGCGTGGTCACGGATCCCCCGCACGTGTAACCGGCGGACCCGATGTTCGCCGGTCACTCGGCGATTGTCACTGCAGAGGGAGAAAGTCAGGTGACTGATGTAAACAAGCCGCCTGTCATTCTCCCCTGTGTAGAAACAGTGATCATACGGTTCTACTATGTAGGACCGTTGATCACTGTTCCTACAGCTCAAGCCACAGCCAATCACAGTTAGAATCATGCCCCGAGGGACACACACAGCCCCTCCCTCTCAAAAAAAGTTAACCCCCTTCACTGCCAGTGTAATTTTACAGTAACAGCGCATATGTATAGCACTGATTACTGTAGAAATGTCACTGGTAACCCCAAAAGTGTCAAAAATGTCAGTCAAGGGTCCGATCTGTCTGCCGCAATTTTGCAGTACCGCAAAAAAAATCGCAGATCGCCGCCATTACGCGTTGAAAAAAAAACTACAAAAATGACAAAAATCTTTCCCTTTGTTAGTAAACGCGATAACTTATGCGCAAACCAATCAAAATATGCTTTTTTTACCAAACATATGTAGCATAAAACAAATTTGGCGAAAATGTTAAAAAAATTTTGATTTTCACATTTTTTGGGGGAATTTCATATAAAAAATGTGAAAAATATTGCTATTTTTGCAAAATTGACGCTCTTTTTTTGTTTATAGCGCATGATCAAAAAATTGCACAGGTGATCAAATACCACCAAAAGAAAGCTCTGTTTGTGGGAAAAAAAGGAAGTCAAATTTGTTTAGGTACAGCGTCGCACGACCGCGCAATTGTCCGTTAAAGTCAACGTAGTGCCAAATTGCAAAATAGGCCCTGGTCAGGAAGGGGGTCAAATCTTCCGGGGGTTAAGTGGTTAAATAGCCAGTTTTAGACACGATTTGTCTAAAACCGGCCATTTGAGTTTCAATGGCCTGAAAAAAATGTTTGGTCAAAATGACTCTATTTTGGTCTCCAAGTGTCTAAAAAGCCTTTTTTAGTCAAAATAACTGCATTTGGTCACCAAAGGTCTGATAAAAAAAATTGTCAAGATGACTGTATTTTTGTCTTTTAGAGCCTTAAAAAGCCGGTTTTAGACAAGATTTGTCTATAACTGGCCATTTGGGCTCCAATTGCCTGAAAAAAAAACGGTCAAAATGACTCTATTTTGGTCTCCAAGTGTCTAAAAAGCCTTTTTTAGTCAAAATAACTGCATTTGGTAACCAAAGGTCTGAAAAAAAATGTAGTCAAAATTACTATATTTTTGTCTTTTAGAGCCTTAAAAAGCCGGTTTTAGACAAGATTTTAGACATTTGGCTCCAATGGCCTGAAAAAAATGTTTTGGTCAAAATGAATCTATTTTTGTCTCCAAGTGTCTAAAAAGCCTTTTTAGTCAAAATAACTGCATTTGGTCACCAAAGATCTGAAAAAAAATTTAGTCAAATTGACTGTATTTTTGTCTTTTAGTGCCTTGAAAAGCCGGTTTTAGACAAGATTTTAGATTTTTGGGCTACAATGGCCTGAAAATTTTTTTTGTTAAAATGACTCTATTTTGGTCTCCAAGTGTCTAAAAAAGTCTTTTTCAGTATAAATAAATGCATTTGGTCAGCAAAGGTCTGAAAAAATTAGTCAAAATTAATGTATTTTTGTCTTTTAGTGTCTTAAAAAGCTGGTTTTAGACCAGATTTGTCTAAAACCGGCCATTTGGGCCCCAATGGCCTGAAAAAAACTTTTTGGTCAAAATGACTCTATTTTGGTCTCCAAGTGTCTAAAAAGCCTTTTTTAGTCAAAATAACTGCATTTGGTCACCAAAGGTCTGAAAAATACTATAGTCAAAATGACTATATTTTTGTCTTTTAGGGCTATATTTTAGCTCAAAAAGCTGTACTGAGCAATTTTTAAGCTGCAAGATGCCCAAACAGGAGTATCGTGTGCAAGAGGCCTTAGACAAGATTTGTCTATAACTGGCCATTTGGGCTCCAATGGCCTGAAAAAAAATTTGGTCAAAATGACTCTATTTTGGTCTCCAAGTGTCTAAAAAGCCTTTTTAGGCCTCTTGCACACGATACTCCTGTTTGGGCATCTTGCGGCTTAAAAATGCTCAGTACAGCTTTTTGAGCTAAAATATAGCCCATTAATTGTAATGTGCCTATGCACACAGGCGCGTAAACAAGCGCTGTCTATTCTTCAGTAAGAACAAAATAGAAAAATCTGCATTTTTAGTCAGTAATTTAAGCCTCAATACTCGCAAATACACTCGAATACACGCGAATACTCTCAAATACTCGCAAATACATACAAGAAAAAAGGTCTGGAAAAAAGTAGATGCTCAAACAGGAGTATTGTGTGCAAGAGGCCAAAAGGAGATGCTCAAACAGGAGGTCTTAATCAAAATAACTGCATTTGGTAATCAAAGGTCTGAAAAAAAATTTAGTCAAAATGACTATATTTTTGTCTTTTAGAGCCTTAAAATGCCGGTTTTAGACAAGATTTTAGACATTTGGCTCCAATGGCCTGAAAAAAATGTTTTGGTCAAAATGACTCTATTTTAGTCTCCAAGTGTCTAAAAAGCCTTTTTAGTCGCAATAAATGCATTTGGTCACCAAAGATCTGAAAACAATTTAGTCAAATTGACTGTATTTTTGTCTTTTAGAGCCTTAAAAAGCTGGTTTAAGACAAGATTTGTCTAAAACCGGCCTTTTGGGCTCCAATGGCCTGAAAATTATTTTTTAGTTAAAATGACTCGATTTTGGTCTCCAAGTGTCTAAAAAGCCTTCCTTTTTTAGTCAAAATAACTGCATTTGGTCACCAAAGGTATGAAAAACAAATTTAGTCAAATTGACTGTATTTTTGTCTTTTAGAGCCTTAAAACGCGGGTTTTAGGCACGATTTTAGACATTTGGGCTCAAATGGCCTGAAAGATTTTTTTGGTCAAAATTACTCTATTTTGGTCTCCAAGTGTCTAAAAAGCCTTTTTTAGTCAAAATATCTGCATTTGGTCACCAAAGGTCTGATAAAAAAATTAGTCAAAATGACTGCATTTTTGTCTTTTAGAGCCTTAAAAAGCCGGTTTTAGACAAGATTTGTCTATAACTGGCCATTTGGGCTCCAATTGCCTGAAAAAAAATTCGGTCAAAATGACTCTGTTTTGGTCTCCAAGTGTCTAAAAAGCCTTTTTTAGTCACAATAAATGCATTTGGTCACCAAAGATCTGAAAAAAACTAGTCAAAATTAATGTATTTTTGTCTTTTAGTGTCTTAACCGCCTTAGCGGTATCCCCGAGCGTGACTCGGGGTAGGAATTTTCTGCTATTAGCGGTATCCCATAGTCACACTCGGGGTCAATGGGCAGAGCGTGCAGACAGCGCAGCGGAGCTTCTCTTACCTTATCCTGGCGATCCAGCGATGAGCTCTCATTGCTGTGACCGCCAGCCGAGATCTCCGCCGCTCGTCTGTCGGTATGATGACTTCCTAGTTCCGTTCCCTGCAGCAGCAATGCTGCATGGGAGCGGAACTAGGGAGGGAAATTAAAAAAAAAAAAAAAAACGTTGCACAAAACACATAACACATTTTATATTATATATATGCATATATATATATGCATATATATATCTATATCTATATATATATATATCTATATATATACAAATATATATATATATATATATATGCAAATATATATATATATATATATATATATATAATATATATATATATATATATATATATATATATATATGTATATATATATGTATATATGTATATATATATATACCTATATACACACACACACATATATATATATATATAAAATTATATTATTGATTCGATTATAATTCATGCGTTATATATATATACACACACACATATATATATATATCTATATACACACATATATATATATATATATGTATATGTATATATATATATATATACACACATATATATATAATATATAACGCATGAATTATAATCTAATCAATAATATAATTTTATTATATATATTATATATTAAATAATAAAATAATATTATTGATTCGATTATAATTCACTTGTTTGTGTTTCAAATTTATCACATCTGGGATGTCTACTAGAGTCTTGTTTTGGTTAGGTTTAAGTCAGTAATTACTAAGAATTGTAGGCCTATAATACATAACGCCAAATTTCCATGATAAGAATTGTACCGCTTTTGGAACAGAATTCCTGACAGAATCATACCGCCAGGGAGGTTAAAAAGCCGGTTTTAGACCAGATTTGTCTAAAACTGGCCATTTGGGCTCCAATGGCCTGAAAAAACTTTTTTGGTCAAAATGACTCTATTTTGGTCTCCAAGTGTCTAAAAAGCCTTTTTTTGTCAAAATAACTGAATTTGGTCACCAAAGGTCTGAAAAATACTTTAGTCAAAATGACTGTATTTTTGTCTTTTAGAGCCTTAAAAAGGCGGTTTTAGACAAGATTTGTCTAAAACCGGCCATTTGGGCTCCAATGGCCTGAAATGAAATTTTCGGTCAAAATTACTCTGTTTTGGTCTCCAAGTGTCTAAAAATCGTTTTTTAGTCAAAATAACTGCATTTGGTCACCAAAGGTCAGAAAAAAAATTTCGTCAAAATGACTATATTTTTGTCTTTTAGAGCCTTAAAAAGCCGGTTTTAGACAAGATTTTAGACATTTGGCTCCAATGGCCTAAAAAAAATGTTTTGGTCAAAAATACTCTATTTTGGTCTCCAAGTGTCTAAAAACCTTTTGTTAGTCAAAATAACGGCATTTGGTCACCAAAGGTCTGAAAAAAAATTAGTCAAAATTACTGTATTTTTTTGTCTTTTACAGCCCTAAAAAGCCGGTTTTAGACAAGATTTGTTTAAAACCGGCAATTTGGGCTCCAATGGCCTGAAAAAAATGTTTTGGTCAAAATGACTCTATTTTGGTCTCCAAGTGTCTAAAGACCTTTTGTTAGTCAAAATAACGGCATTTGGTCACCAAAGGTCTGAAACACAATTTAGTCAAAATGACTGTATTTTTGTCTTTTAGAGCCTTAAAAAGCCGGTTTAAGACAAGAATTGTCTAAAACCGGCCATTTGGGCTCCAATGGCCTGAAAATTATTTTTTAGTTAAAATGACTCTATTTCGGTCTCCAGGTGTATAAAAAGCCTTTTTAAGTTAAAATAACTGCATTTGGTCACCAAGGGTCTGAAAAAAATTAAGTCCAAATGACTATATTTTTTTCTTTTAGAGCCTTAAAAAGCCGGTTTTAGACAAGATTTTAGACATTTGGCTCCAATAGCCTGAAAAATGTTTTGGGTCAAAATGACTCGATTTTGGTCTCCAAGTGTCTAAAAAGCCTTCCTTTTTTAGTCAAAATAACTGCATTTGGTCACCAAAGGTATGAAAAACAAATTTAGTCAAATTGACTGTATTTTTGTCTTTTAGAGCCTTAAAACACGGGTTTTAGGCACGATTTTAGACATTTGGGCTCAAATGGCCTGAAAGATTTTTTTGGTCAAAATGACTCTATTTTGGTCTCCAAGTGTCTAAAAAGCCTTTTTAGGCCTCTTGCACACGATACTCCTGTTTGGGCATCTTGCGGCTTAAAAATGCTCAGTACAGCTTTTTGAGCTAAAATATAGCCCATTAATTGTAATGTGCCTATGCACACAGGCGCGTAAACAAGCGCTGTGTATTCTTCAGTAAGAACAAAATAGAAAAATCTGCATTTTTGGTCAGTAATTTAAGCCTCAATACTCGCAAATACACTCGAATACACGCGAATACTCTCAAATACTCGCAAATACATACAAGAAAAAAGGTCTGGAAAAAAGTAGATGCTCAAACAGGAGTATTGTGTGCAAGAGGCCAAAAGGAGATGCTCAAACAGGAGTATCGTGTGCAAGAGGCCTTAATCAAAATAACTGCATTTGGTAATCAAAGGTCTGAAAAAAAATTTAGTCAAAATGACTATATTTTTGTCTTTTAGAGCGTTAAAATGCCGGTTTTAGACAAGATTTTAGACATTTGGCTCCAATGGCCTGAAAAAAATGTTTTGGTCAAAATGACTCTATTTTAGTCTCCAAGTGTCTAAAAAGCCTTTTTAGTCACAATAAATGCATTTGGTCACCAAAGATCTGAAAAAAAATTAGTCAAATTGTCTGTATTTTTGTCTTTTAGAGCCTTGAAAAGCCGGTTTTAGACAAGATTTTAGATATTTGGGCTCCAATGGCCTGAAATTTTTTTGTTAAAATGACTCTATTTTGGTCTCCAAGTGTCAAAGCCTTTTTTAGTATAAATAACTGCATTTGGTCACCAAAGGTCTGAAAATAATTAGTCAAAATGACTGTATTTTTGTCTTTTAGAGCCTTAAAAAGCCAGTTTTAGACAAGAGTCGTCTAAAACCGGCCATTTGGGCTCCAATGGCCTGAGAAATTTTTTTGGTAAAAATGACTCAATTTTGGTCTCCAAGTGTCTAAAAAGCCTTTTTTAGTCAAAATAACTGCATTTCGTCACCAAAGGTCTAAAAAAATTTAGTCAAAGTGACTTTATTTTTGTCTTTTAGAGCCTTAACCACTATTTACGTCGGCAGTAAGCCCCTCACAGGCAAAGTGATGTTGATCTACGTTGCTAGCCTGTTAGGGTCTAGGGAGCGAGCGCGCGCCCCGGAGGCGAGCTCCCGCGTGGTCATGGATCCCCCGCACGTGTCCCCCGATGTCCGCCGGTCACTCGGCGATCCGACAGAGGGAGAAAGTCAGGCGACTGATGTAAACAAGCCCCCTGTCATTCTCCCCTGTGTAGAAACAGTGATCATATGGTTCTACTATGTAGGACCATTGATCACTGTTCCTACAGCTCAAGCCACAGCCAATCACAGTTAGAATCACGCCCCTAGGGACACACACAGCCCCTCCCTCTCAAAAAAAGTTAACCCCTTCACTGCCAGTGTAATTTGACAGTAACAGTGCATATGTATAGCACTGATTACTGTAGAAATGTCACTGGTAACCCCGAAAGTGTCAAAAATGTCAGTCAAGGGTCCGATCTGTCTGCCGCAATTTTGCAGTACCGCTAAAAAAATCGCAGATCGCCGCCATTACACGTTGAAACAAAAATCTTTCCCTTTTTTTTTAGTAAACGCGATAACTTTTGCGCACACCAATCAAAATACGCTTTTTGCATTTTTTTTACCAAACATGTAGCATAAACAAATTGTCCGAAAATGTTAACAAACTTTGGTTTTTACATTTTTTTGGTGAATTTCATATAAAAAAATGTGAAAAATATTGCTATTTTTGCAAAATTGACGCTCTTTTTTTGTTTATAGCGCATGATCAAAAAATCGCACAGGTGATCTTTTAGAAGCCTTGAAAAGCCGGTTTTAGACAAGATTTTAGATTTTTGGGCTCCAATGGCCTGAAATTTTTTTTGTTAAAATGACTCTATTTTGGTCTCCAAGTGTCTAAAAAAGCCTTTTTTTTCAAAATAACTGAATTTGGTCACCAAAGGTCTGAAAAATACTTTAGTCAAAATGACTGTATTTTTGTCTTTTAGAGCCTTAAAAAGCCGGTTTTAGACAAGATTTTAGACATTTGGCTCCAATGGCCTGAACAAAATGTTTTGGTCAAAAATACTCTATTTTGGTCTCCAAGTGTCTAAAAACCTTTTGTTAGTCAAAATAACGGCATTTGGTCACTAAAGGTCTGAAAAAAAATTTAGTCAAAATTACTGTATTTTTTGTATTTTACAGCCTTAAAAAGACGGTTTTAGACAAGATTTGTTTAAAACCGGCCATTTGGGCTCCAATGGCCTGAAAAAAATGTTTAGTCAAAATGACTCTATTTTGGTCTCCAAGTGTCTAAAAACCTTTTGTTAGTCAAAATAACGGCATTTGGTCACCAAAGGTCTGAAAAAAAATTTAGTCAAAATGACTATATTTTTGTCTTTTAGAGCCTTAAAATGCCGGTTTAAGACAAGATTTGTCTAAAACCGGCCATTTGGGCTCCAATGGCTTGAAAATTATTTTTTTTAGTTAAAATGATTCTATTTTGGTCTCCAAGTGTCTAAAAAGCCATTTTAAGTCAAAATAACTGCATTTGGTCACCAAAGGTCTGAAAAAAAACTTAAGTCCAAATGACTATATTTTTTTCTTTGAGAGCCTTAAAAAGCCGGTTCTAGGCACGATTTTAGACATTTGGGCTTAAATGGCCTGAAAGATTTTTTTGGTCAAAATGACTCTATTTTGGTCTCCAAGTGTCTAAAAAGCCTTTTTTAGTCAAAATAAGTGCATTTGGTCACCAAAGGTCTGAAAAAAAATTAGTCAAAATGATTGTATTTTTGTCTTTTAGAGCCTTAAAAAGCCGGTTTTAGACCAGATTTGTCTAAAACCGGCCATTTGGGCTCCAATGGCCTGAAAATTTTTTTGGGTCAAAATGACTCTATTTTGGTCTCCAAGTGTCTAAAAGGCCTTTTTTTGTCAAAATAACTGAATTTGGTCACCAAAGGTCTGAAAAATACTTTAGTCAAAATGATTGTATTTTTATCTTTTAGATCCTTAAAAAGCCGGTTTTAGACAAGATTTGTCTAAAACCGGCCATTTGGGCTCCAATGGCCTGAAAAGAAATTTTCGGTCAAAATTACTCTGTTTTGGTCTCCAAGTGTCTAAAAATCGTTTTTTAGTCAAAATAACTGCATTTGGTCACCAAAGGTCAGAAAAAAAATTTCGTCAAAATTACTATATTTTTGTCTTTTAGAGCCTTAAAAAGCCGGTTTTAGACAAGATTTTAGACATTTGGCTCCAATGGCCTGAAAAAAATGTTTTGGTCAAAAATACTCTATTTTGGTCTCCAAGTGTCTAAAAACCTTTTGTTAGTCAAAATAACGGCATTTGGTCACCAAAGGTCTGAAAAAAAATAATTAGTCAAAATTACTGTATTTTTTGTCTTTTACAGCCTTAAAAAGCCGGTTTTAGACAAGATTTGTTTAAAACCGGCCGTTTGGGCTCCAATGGCCTGAAAAAAATGTTTTGGTCAAAATGACTCTATTTTGGTCTCCAAGTGTCTAAAAACCTTTTGTTAGTCAAAATAACGGCATTTGGTCACCAAAGGTCTGAAAAAAAATTTAGTCAAAATGACTATATTTTTGTCTTTTAGAGCCTTAAAAAGCCGGTTTAAGACAAGATTTGTCTAAAACCGGCCATTTGGGCTCCAATGACTTGAAAATTATTTTTTTAGTTAAAATGACTCTATTTTGGTCTCCAAGTGTCTAAAAAGCCTTTTTAAGTCAAAATAACTGCATTTGGTCACCAAAGGTCTGAAAAAAAATTAAGTCCAAATGTCTATATTTTTTTCTTTGAGAGCGTTAAAAAGCCGGTTTTAGGCACGATTTTAGACATTTGGGCTTAAATGGCCTGAAAGATTTTTTTGGTCAAAATGACTCTATTTTGGTCTCCAAGTGTCTAAAAAGCCTTTTTTAGTCAAAATATCTGCATATGGTCACCAAAGGTCTGATAAAAAAATTAGTCAAAATGACTGCATTTTTGTCTTTTAGAGCCTTAAAAAGCCGGTTTTAGACAACATTTTAGACATTTGGCTCCAATGGCCTGAAAAAAATGTTTTGGTCAAAAATACTCTAGTTTGGTCTCCAAGTGTCTAAAAACGGCATTTGGTCACCAAAGGTCTGAAAAAAAAATTAGTCAAAATTACTGTATTTTTTGTCTTTTACAGCCTTAAAAAGCCGGTTTTAGACAAGATTTGTTTAAAACCGGCAATTTGGGCTCCAATGGCCTGAAAAAAATGTTTTGGTCAAAATGACTCTATTTTGGTCTCCAAGTGTCTAAAAACTTTTGTTAGTCAAAATAACGGCATTTGGTCACCAAAGGTCTGAAAAACAAACTTAGTCAAAATGACTGTATTTTTGTCTTTTAGAGCCTTAAAAAGCCGGTTTAAGACAAGATTTGTCTAAAACCGGCCATTTGGGCTCCAATGGCCTGAAAATTATTTTTTAGTTAAAATGACTCTATTTCGGTCTCCAAGTGTCTAAAAAGCCTTTTTAAGTCAAAATAACTGCATTTGGTCACCAAAGGTCTGAAAAAAATTAAGTCCAAATGACTATATTTTTTCTTTGAGAGCCTTAAAAAGCCGGTTTTAGGCACGATTTTAGACATTTGGCTAAAATGGCCTGGAAAAAAATGTTTTGGTCAAAAATACTCTATTTTGGTCTCCAAGTGTCTAAAAACCTTTTGTTAGTCAAAATAACGGCATTTGGTCACCAAAGGTCTGAAAAAAATTTAGTCAAAATGACTGTATTTTTTGTCTTTTAGAGCCTTAAAAATCCGGTTTTAGACAAGAGTTGTCTAAAACCGGCCATTTGGGCTCCAATGGCATGAAAAAATGTTTTTGGTCAAAATGACTCAATTTTGGTCTCCAAGTGTCTAAAAAGCCTTTTTTAGTCAAAATAACTGCATTTCGTCACCAAAGGTCTAAAAAAAAAATTAGTCAAAGTGTCTTTATTTTTGTCTTTTAGAGCCTTAACCACTTGCCGACTGCCGCACGAGTTTTTACGTCAGCAGTAAGCCCCTCACAGGCAAAGTGATGTTGATCCACGTTGCTAGCTTGTGAGGGTCTAGGGCGCGAGCGCGCGCCCCCGGAGGCACGCTCCCGCGTGGTCACGGATCCCCCGCACGTGTGACCGGCGGACCCGATGTTCGCCGGTCACTCGGCGATCGTCACTGCAGAGGGAGAAAGTCAGGCGACTGATGTAAACAAGCCACCTGTCATTCCCCCCTGTGTAGAAACAGTGATCATACGGTTCTACTATGTAGGACCGTTGATCACTGTTCCTACAGCTCAAGCCACAACCAATCACAGTTAGAATCACGCCCCGAGGGACACACACAGCCCCTCCCTCTCAAAAAAAAGTTAACCCCCTTCACTGCCAGTGTAATTTTACAGTAACAGTGCATATGTATAGCACTGATTACTGTAGAAATGTCACTGGTAACCCCAAAAGTGTCAAAAATGTCAGTCAAGGGTCCGATCTGTCTGCCGCAATTTTGCAGTACCGCAAAAAAAATCGCAGATCGCCGCCATTACGCGTTGAAAAAAAAACTACAAAAACGACAAAAATCTTTCCCTTTGTTAGTAAACGCGATAACTTTTGCGCAAACCAATCAAAATACGCTTTTTTTTACCAAACATATGTAGCATAAAACAAATTGGCCAAAAATGTTAAAAAATTTTGATTTTCACATTTTTTGGGGGAATTTCATATAAAAAATGTGAAAAATATTGCTATTTTTGCAAAATTGACGCTCTTTTTTGTTTATAGCGCATGATCAAAAAATCGCACAGGTGATCAAATACCACCAAAAGAAAGCTCTGTTTGTGGGAAAAAAAGGAAGTCAAATTTGTTTAGGTACAGCGTCGCACGACTGCGCAATTGTCCGTTAAAGTCAACGCAGTGCCGAATTGCAAAATAGGCCCTGGTCAGGAAGGGGGTCAAATCTTCCGGGGGTTAAGTGGTTAAATAGCCGGTTTTAGACACGATTTGTCTAAAACCGGCCATTTGAGTTTCAATGGCCTGAAAAAAATGTTTGGTCAAAATGACTCTATTTTGGTCTCCAAGTGTCTAAAAAGCCTTTTTTAGTCAAAATAACTGCATTTGGTCACCAAAGGTCTGAAAAAAATGTAGTCAAAATTACTATATTTTTGTCTTTTAGAGCCTTAAAAAGCCGGTTTTAGACAAGATTTTAGACATTTGGCTCCAATGGCCTGAAAAAAATGTTTTGGTCAAAATGACTCTATTTTGGTCTCCAAGTGTCTAAAAAGCCTTTTTAGTCAAAATAACTGCATTTGGTCACCAAAGATCTGAAAAAAATGTAGTCAAATTGACTGTATTTTTGTCTTTTAGAGCCTTGAAAAGCCGGTTTTAGACAAGATTTTAGATATTTGGGCTCCAATGGCCTGAAATTTTTTTGTTAAAATGACTCTATTTTGGTCTCCAAGTGTCTAAAAAAGCCTTTTTTAGTATAAATAACTGCATTTGGTCACCAAAGGTCTGAAAATAATTAGTCAAAATGACTGTATTTTTGTCTTTTAGAGCCTTAAAAAGCCAGTTTTAGACAAGAGTCGTCTAAAACCGGCCATTTGGGCTCCAATGGCCTGAGAAATTTTTTTGGTAAAAATGACTCAATTTTGGTCTCCAAGTGTCTAAAAAGCCTTTTTTAGTCAAAATAACTGCATTTCGTCACCAAAGGTCTAAAAAAATTTAGTCAAAGTGACTTTATTTTTGTCTTTTAGAGCCTTAACCACTATTTACGTCGGCAGTAAGCCCCTCACAGGCAAAGTGATGTTGATCTACGTTGCTAGCCTGTTAGGGTCTAGGGAGCGAGCGCGCGCCCCGGAGGCGAGCTCCCGCGTGGTCATGGATCCCCCGCACGTGTCCCCCGATGTCCGCCGGTCACTCGGCGATCCGACAGAGGGAGAAAGTCAGGCGACTGATGTAAACAAGCCCCCTGTCATTCTCCCCTGTGTAGAAACAGTGATCATATGGTTCTACTATGTAGGACCATTGATCACTGTTCCTACAGCTCAAGCCACAGCCAATCACAGTTAGAATCACGCCCCTAGGGACACACACAGCCCCTCCCTCTCAAAAAAAGTTAACCCCTTCACTGCCAGTGTAATTTGACAGTAACAGTGCATATGTATAGCACTGATTACTGTAGAAATGTCACTGGTAACCTCGAAAGTGTCAAAAATGTCAGTCAAGGGTCCGATCTGTCTGCCGCAATTTTGCAGTACCGCTAAAAAAATCGCAGATCGCCGCCATTACACGTTGAAAAAAAACCAACAAAAATTACAAAAATCTTTCCCTTTGTTAGTAAACGCGATAACTTTTGCGCACACCAATCAAAATACGCTTTTTGCAATTTTTTACCAAACATGTAGCATAAACAAATTGGCCGAAAATGTTAAAAAACTTTGATTTTTACATTTTTTTGGTGAATTTCATATAAAAAAATGTGAAAAATATTGCTATTTTTGCAAAATTGACGCTCTTTTTTTGTTTATAGCGCATGATCAAAAAATCGCACAGGTGATCTTTTAGAACCCTTGAAAAGCCGGTTTTAGACAAGATTTTAGATTTTTGGGCTCCAATGGCCTGAAATTTTTTTTGTTAAAATGACTCTATTTTGGTCTCCAAGTGTCTAAAAAAGCCTTTTTTTTTTCAAAATAACTGAATTTGGTCACCAAAGGTCTGAAAAATACTTTAGTCAAAATGACTGTATTTTTGTCTTTTAGAGCCTTAAAAAGCCGGTTTTAGACAAGATTTTAGACATTTGGCTCCAATGGCCTGAACAAAATGTTTTGGTCAAAAATACTCTATTTTGGTCTCCAAGTGTCTAAAAACCTTTTGTTAGTCAAAATAACGGCATTTGGTCACTAAAGGTCTGAAAAAAAATTTAGTCAAAATTACTGTATTTTTTGTCTTTTACAGCCTTAAAAAGACGGTTTTAGACAAGATTTGTTTAAAACCGGCCATTTGGGCTCCAATGGCCTGAAAAAAATGTTTTGGTCAAAATGACTCTATTTTGGTCTCCAAGTGTCTAAAAACCTTTTGTTAGTCAAAATAACGGCATTTGGTCACCAAAGGTCTGAAAAAAAATTTAGTCAAAATGACTATATTTTTGTCTTTTAGAGCCTTAAAATGCCGGTTTAAGACAAGATTTGTCTAAAACCGGCCATTTGGGCTCCAATGGCTTGAAAATTATTTTTTTAGTTAAAATGACTCTATTTTGGTCTCCAAGTGTCTAAAAAGCCATTTTAAGTCAAAATAACTGCATTTGGTCACCAAAGGTCTGAAAAAAAATTTCGTCAAAATTACTATATTTTTTTCTTTGAGAGCCTTAAAAAGCCGGTTCTAGGCACGATTTTAGACATTTGGGCTTAAATGGCCTGAAAGATTTTTTTGGTCAAAATGACTCTATTTTGGTCTCCAACTGTCTAAAAAGCCTTTTTTAGTCAAAATAAGTGTATTTGGTCACCAAAGGTCTGAAAAAAAATTAGTCAAAATGACTGTATTTTTGTCTTTTAGAGCCTTAAAAAGCCGGTTTTAGACCAGATTTGTCTAAAACCGGCCATTTGGGCTCCAATGGCCTGAAAATTTTTTTTGGTCAAAATGACTCTATTTTGGTCTCCAAGTGTCTAAAAGGCCTTTTTTTGTCAAAATAACTGAATTTGGTCACCAAAGGTCTGAAAAATACTTTAGTCAAAATGACTGTATTTTTATCTTTTAGATCCGCAAAAAGCCGGTTTTAGACAAGATTTGTCTAAAATCGGCCATTTGGGCTCCAATGGCCTGAAAATAAATTTTCGGTCAAAATTACTCTGTTTTGGTCTCCAAGTGTCTAAAAATCGTTTTTTAGTCAAAATAACTGCATTTGGTCACCAAAGGTCAGAAAAAAAATTTCGTCAAAATTACTATATTTTTGTCTTTTAGAGCCTTAAAAAGCCGGTTTTAGACAAGATTTTAGACATTTGGCTCCAATGGCCTGAAAAAAATGTTTTGGTCAAAAATACTCTATTTTGGTCTCCAAGTGTCTAAAAACCTTTTGTTAGTCAAAATAACGGCATTTGGTCACCAAAGGTCTGAAAAAAAATAATTAGTCAAAATTACTGTATTTTTTGTCTTTTACAGCCTTAAAAAGCCGGTTTTAGACAAGATTTGTTTAAAACCGGCCGTTTGGGCTCCAATGGCCTGAAAAAAATGTTTTGGTCAAAATGACTCTATTTTGGTCTCCAAGTGTCTAAAAACCTTTTGTTAGTCAAAATAACGGCATTTGGTCACCAAAGGTCTGAAAAAAAATTTAGTCAAAATGACTATATTTTTGTCTTTTAGAGCCTTAAAAAGCCGGTTTAAGACAAGATTTGTCTAAAACCGGCCATTTGGGCTCCAATGACTTGAAAATTATTTTTTTAGTTAAAATGACTCTATTTTGGTCTCCAAGTGTCTAAAAAGCCTTTTTAAGTCAAAATAACTGCATTTGGTCACCAAAGGTCTGAAAAAAAATTAAGTCCAAATGTCTATATTTTTTTCTTTGAGAGCGTTAAAAAGCCGGTTTTAGGCACGATTTTAGACATTTGGGCTTAAATGGCCTGAAAGATTTTTTTGGTCAAAATGACTCTATTTTGGTCTCCAAGTGTCTAAAAAGCCTTTTTTAGTCAAAATATCTGCATTTGGTCACCAAAGGTCTGATAAAAAAATTAGTCAAAATGACTGCATTTTTGTCTTTTAGAGCCTTAAAAAGCCGGTTTTAGACAACATTTTAGACATTTGGCTCCAATGGCCTGAAAAAAATGTTTTGGTCAAAAATACTCTAGTTTGGTCTCCAAGTGTCTAAAAACGGCATTTGGTCACCAAAGGTCTGAAAAAAAAATTAGTCAAAATTACTATATTTTTTGTCTTTTACAGCCTTAAAAAGCCGGTTTTAGACAAGATTTGTTTAAAACCGGCAATTTGGGCTCCAATGGCCTGAAAAAAATGTTTTGGTCAAAATGACTCTATTTTGGTCTCCAAGTGTCTAAAAACTTTTGTTAGTCAAAATAACGGCATTTGGTCACCAAAGGTCTGAAAAACAAACTTAGTCAAAATGACTGTATTTTTGTCTTTTAGAGCCTTAAAAAGCCGGTTTAAGACAAGATTTGTCTAAAACCGGCCATTTGGGCTCCAATGGCCTGAAAATTATTTTTTAGTTAAAATGACTCTATTTCGGTCTCCAAGTGTCTAAAAAGCCTTTTTAAGTCAAAATAACTGCATTTGGTCACCAAAGGTCTGAAAAAAATTAAGTCCAAATGACTATATTTTTTCTTTGAGAGCCTTAAAAAGCCGGTTTTAGGCACGATTTTAGACATTTGGCTAAAATGGCCTGGAAAAAAATGTTTTGGTCAAAAATACTCTATTTTGGTCTCCAAGTGTCTAAAAACCTTTTGTTAGTCAAAATAACGGCATTTGGTCACCAAAGGTCTGAAAAAAATTTAGTCAAAATGACTGTATTTTTTGTCTTTTAGAGCCTTAAAAATCCGGTTTTAGACAAGAGTTGTCTAAAACCGGCCATTTGGGCTCCAATGGCATGAAAAAATGTTTTTGGTCAAAATGACTCAATTTTGGTCTCCAAGTGTCTAAAAAGCCTTTTTTAGTCAAAATAACTGCATTTCGTCACCAAAGGTCTAAAAAAAAATTAGTCAAAGTGTCTTTATTTTTGTCTTTTAGAGCCTTAACCACTTTGCGACTGCCGCACGAGTTTTTACGTCAGCAGTAAGCCCCTCACAGGCAAAGTGATGTTGATCCACGTTGCTAGCTTGTGAGGGTCTAGGGCGCGAGCGCGCGCCCCCGGAGGCACGCTCCCGCGTGGTCACGGATCCCCCGCACGTGTGACCGGCGGACCCGATGTTCGCCGGTCACTCGGCGATCGTCACTGCAGAGGGAGAAAGTCAGGCGACTGATGTAAACAAGCCACCTGTCATTCCCCCCTGTGTAGAAACAGTGATCATACGGTTCTACTATGTAGGACCGTTGATCACTGTTCCTACAGCTCAAGCCACAACCAATCACAGTTAGAATCACGCCCCGAGGGACACACACAGCCCCTCCCTCTCAAAAAAAGTTAACCCCCTTCACTGCCAGTGTAATTTTACAGTAACAGTGCATATGTATAGCACTGATTACTGTAGAAATGTCACTGGTAACCCCAAAAGTGTCAAAAATGTCAGTCAAGGGTCCGATCTGTCTGCCGCAATTTTGCAGTACCGCAAAAAAAATCGCAGATCGCCGCCATTACGCGTTGAAAAAAAAACTACAAAAACGACAAAAATCTTTCCCTTTGTTAGTAAACGCGATAACTTTTGCGCAAACCAATCAAAATACGCTTTTTTTTACCAAACATATGTAGCATAAAACAAATTGGCCAAAAATGTTAAAAAATTTTGATTTTCACATTTTTTGGGGGAATTTCATATAAAAAATGTGAAAAATATTGCTATTTTTGCAAAATTGACGCTCTTTTTTGTTTATAGCGCATGATCAAAAAATCGCACAGGTGATCAAATACCACCAAAAGAAAGCTCTGTTTGTGGGAAAAAAAGGAAGTCAAATTTGTTTAGGTACAGCGTCGCACGACTGCGCAATTGTCCGTTAAAGTCAACGCAGTGCCGAATCGCAAAATAGGCCCTGGTCAGGAAGGGGGTCAAATCTTCCGGGGGTTAAGTGGTTAAATAGCCGGTTTTAGACACGATTTGTCTAAAACCGGCCATTTGAGTTTCAATGGCCTGAAAAAAATGTTTGGTCAAAATGACTCTATTTTGGTCTCCAAGTGTCTAAAAAGCCTTTTTTAGTCAAAATAACTGCATTTGGTCACCAAAGGTCTGAAAAAAATGTAGTCAAAATTACTATATTTTTGTCTTTTAGAGCCTTAAAAAGCCGGTTTTAGACAAGATTTTAGACATTTGGCTCCAATGGCCTGAAAAAAATGTTTTGGTCAAAATGACTCTATTTTGGTCTCCAAGTGTCTAAAAAGCCTTTTTAGTCAAAATAACTGCATTTGGTCACCAAAGATCTGAAAAAAAATGTAGTCAAATTGACTGTATTTTTGTCTTTTAGAGCCTTGAAAAGCCGGTTTTAGACAAGATTTTAGATATTTGGGCTCCAATGGCCTGAATTTTTTTTGTTAAAATGACTCTATTTTGGTCTCCAAGTGTCTAAAAAAGCCTTTTTTAGTATAAATAACTGCATTTGGTCACCAAAGGTCTGAAAATAATTAGTCAAAATGACTGTATTTTTGTCTTTTAGAGCCTTAAAAAGCCAGTTTTAGACAAGAGTCGTCTAAAACCGGCCATTTGGGCTCCAATGGCCTGAGAAATTTTTTTGGTAAAAATGACTCAATTTTGGTCTCCAAGTGTCTAAAAAGCCTTTTTTAGTCAAAATAACTGCATTTCGTCACCAAAGGTCTAAAAAAATTTAGTCAAAGTGACTTTATTTTTGTCTTTTAGAGCCTTAACCACTATTTACGTCGGCAGTAAGCCCCTCACAGGCAAAGTGATGTTGATCTACGTTGCTAGCCTGTTAGGGTCTAGGGAGCGAGCGCGCGCCCCGGAGGCGAGCTCCCGCGTGGTCATGGATCCCCCGCACGTGTCCCCCGATGTCCGCCGGTCACTCGGCGATCCGACAGAGGGAGAAAGTCAGGCGACTGATGTAAACAAGCCCCCTGTCATTCTCCCCTGTGTAGAAACAGTGATCATATGGTTCTACTATGTAGGACCATTGATCACTGTTCCTACAGCTCAAGCCACAGCCAATCATAGTTAGAATCACGCCCCTAGGGACACACACAGCCCCTCCCTCTCAAAAAAAGTTAACCCCTTCACTGCCAGTGTAATTTGACAGTAACAGTGCATATGTATAGCACTGATTACTGTAGAAATGTCACTGGTAACCCCGAAAGTGTCAAAAATGTCAGTCAAGGGTCCGATCTGTCTGCCGCAATTTTGCAGTACCGCTAAAAAAATCGCAGATCGCCGCCATTACACGTTGAAAAAAAACCAACAAAAATTACAAAAATCTTTCCCTTTGTTAGTAAACACGATAACTTTTGCGCACACCAATCAAAATACGCTTTTTGCAATTTTTTACCAAACATGTAGCATAAACAAATTGGCCGAAAATGTTAAAAAACTTTGATTTTTACATTTTTTTGGTGAATTTCATATAAAAAAATGTGAAAAATATTGCTATTTTTGCAAAATTGACGCTCTTTTTTTGTTTATAGCGCATGATCAAAAAATCGCACAGGTGATCTTTTAGAACCCTTGAAAAGCCGGTTTTAGACAAGATTTTAGATTTTTGGGCTCCAATGGCCTGAAATTTTTTTTGTTAAAATGACTCTATTTTGGTCTCCAAGTGTCTAAAAAAGCCTTTTTTTTCAAAATAACTGAATTTGGTCACCAAAGGTCTGAAAAATACTTTAGTCAAAATGACTGTATTTTTGTCTTTTAGAGCCTTAAAAAGCCGGTTTTAGACAAGATTTTAGACATTTGGCTCCAATGGCCTGAACAAAATGTTTTGGTCAAAAATACTCTATTTTGGTCTCCAAGTGTCTAAAAACCTTTTGTTAGTCAAAATAACGGCATTTGGTCACTAAAGGTCTGAAAAAAAATTTAGTCAAAATTACTGTATTTTTTGTCTTTTACAGCCTTAAAAAGACGGTTTTAGACAAGATTTGTTTAAAACCGGCCATTTGGGCTCCAATGGCCTGAAAAAAATGTTTTGGTCAAAATGACTCTATTTTGGTCTCCAAGTGTCTAAAAACCTTTTGTTAGTCAAAATAACGGCATTTGGTCACCAAAGGTCTCAAAAAAAATTTAGTCAAAATGACTATATTTTTGTCTTTTAGAGCCTTAAAATGCCGGTTTAAGACAAGATTTGTCTAAAACCGGCCATTTGGGCTCCAATGGCTTGAAAATTATTTTTTTAGTTAAAATGACTCTATTTTGGTCTCCAAGTGTCTAAAAAGCCATTTTAAGTCAAAATAACTGCATTTGGTCACCAAAGGTCTGAAAAAAAACTTAAGTCCAAATGACTATATTTTTTTCTTTGAGAGCCTTAAAAAGCCGGTTCTAGGCACGATTTTAGACATTTGGGCTTAAATGGCCTGAAAGATTTTTTTGGTCAAAATGACTCTATTTTGGTCTCCAACTGTCTAAAAAGCCTTTTTTAGTCAAAATAAGTGCATTTGGTCACCAAAGGTCTGAAAAAAATTAGTCAAAATGACTGTATTTTTGTCTTTTAGAGCCTTAAAAAGCCGGTTTTAGACCAGATTTGTCTAAAACCGGCCATTTGGGCTCCAATGGCCTGAAAATTTTTTTGGGTCAAAATGACTCTATTTTGGTCTCCAAGTGTCTAAAAGGCCTTTTTTTGTCAAAATAACTGAATTTGGTCACCAAAGGTCTGAAAAATACTTTAGTCAAAATGATTGTATTTTTATCTTTTAGATCCTTAAAAAGCCGGTTTTAGACAAGATTTGTCTAAAACCGGCCATTTGGGCTCCAATGGCCTGAAAAGAAATTTTCGGTCAAAATTACTCTGTTTTGGTCTCCAAGTGTCTAAAAATCGTTTTTTAGTCAAAATAACTGCATTTGGTCACCAAAGGTCAGAAAAAAAATTTCGTCAAAATGACTATATTTTTGTCTTTTAGAGCCTTAAAAAGCCGGTTTTAGACAAGATTTTAGACATTTGGCTCCAATGGCCTGAAAAAAATGTTTTGGTCAAAAATACTCTATTTTGGTCTCCAAGTGTCTAAAAACCTTTTGTTAGTCAAAATAACGGCATTTGGTCACCAAAGGTCTGAAAAAAAATAATTAGTCAAAATTACTGTATTTTTTGTCTTTTACAGCCTTAAAAAGCCGGTTTTAGACAAGATTTGTTTAAAACCGGCCGTTTGGGCTCCAATGGCCTGAAAAAAATGTTTTGGTCAAAATGACTCTATTTTGGTCTCCAAGTGTCTAAAAACCTTTTGTTAGTCAAAATAACGGCATTTGGTCACCAAAGGTCTGAAAAAAAATTTAGTCAAAATGACTATATTTTTGTCTTTTAGAGCCTTAAAAAGCCGGTTTAAGACAAGATTTGTCTAAAACCGGCCATTTGGGCTCCAATGACTTGAAAATTATTTTTTTAGTTAAAATGACTCTATTTTGGTCTCCAAGTGTCTAAAAAGCCTTTTTAAGTCAAAATAACTGCATTTGGTCACCAAAGGTCTGAAAAAAAATTAAGTCCAAATGTCTATATTTTTTTCTTTGAGAGCGTTAAAAAGCCGGTTTTAGGCACGATTTTAGACATTTGGGCTTAAATGGCCTGAAAGATTTTTTTGGTCAAAATGACTCTATTTTGGTCTCCAAGTGTCTAAAAAGCCTTTTTTAGTCAAAATATCTGCATATGGTCACCAAAGGTCTGATAAAAAAATTAGTCAAAATGACTGCATTTTTGTCTTTTAGAGCCTTAAAAAGCCGGTTTTAGACAACATTTTAGACATTTGGCTCCAATGGCCTGAAAAAAATGTTTTGGTCAAAAATACTCTAGTTTGGTCTCCAAGTGTCTAAAAACGGCATTTGGTCACCAAAGGTCTGAAAAAAAAATTAGTCAAAATTACTGTATTTTTTGTCTTTTACAGCCTTAAAAAGCCGGTTTTAGACAAGATTTGTTTAAAACCGGCAATTTGGGCTCCAATGGCCTGAAAAAAATGTTTTGGTCAAAATGACTCTATTTTGGTCTCCAAGTGTCTAAAAACTTTTGTTAGTCAAAATAACGGCATTTGGTCACCAAAGGTCTGAAAAACAAACTTAGTCAAAATGACTGTATTTTTGTCTTTTAGAGCCTTAAAAAGCCGGTTTAAGACAAGATTTGTCTAAAACCGGCCATTTGGGCTCCAATGGCCTGAAAATTATTTTTTAGTTAAAATGACTCTATTTCGGTCTCCAAGTGTCTAAAAAGCCTTTTTAAGTCAAAATAACTGCATTTGGTCACCAAAGGTCTGAAAAAAATTAAGTCCAAATGACTATATTTTTTCTTTGAGAGCCTTAAAAAGCCGGTTTTAGGCACGATTTTAGACATTTGGCTAAAATGGCCTGGAAAAAAATGTTTTGGTCAAAAATACTCTATTTTGGTCTCCAAGTGTCTAAAAACCTTTTGTTAGTCAAAATAACGGCATTTGGTCACCAAAGGTCTGAAAAAAATTTAGTCAAAATGACTGTATTTTTTGTCTTTTAGAGCCTTAAAAATCCGGTTTTAGACAAGAGTTGTCTAAAACCGGCCATTTGGGCTCCAATGGCATGAAAAAATGTTTTTGGTCAAAATGACTCAATTTTGGTCTCCAAGTGTCTAAAAAGCCTTTTTTAGTCAAAATAACTGCATTTCGTCACCAAAGGTCTAAAAAAAAAATTAGTCAAAGTGTCTTTATTTTTGTCTTTTAGAGCCTTAACCACTTGCCGACTGCCGCACGAGTTTTTACGTCAGCAGTAAGCCCCTCACAGGCAAAGTGATGTTGATCCACGTTGCTAGCTTGTGAGGGTCTAGGGCGCGAGCGCGCGCCCCCGGAGGCACGCTCCCGCGTGGTCACGGATCCCCCGCACGTGTGACCGGCGGACCCGATGTTCGCCGGTCACTCGGCGATCGTCACTGCAGAGGGAGAAAGTCAGGCGACTGATGTAAACAAGCCACCTGTCATTCCCCCCTGTGTAGAAACAGTGATCATACGGTTCTACTATGTAGGACCGTTGATCACTGTTCCTACAGCTCAAGCCACAACCAATCACAGTTAGAATCACGCCCCGAGGGACACACACAGCCCCTCCCTCTCAAAAAAAAGTTAACCCCCTTCACTGCCAGTGTAATTTTACAGTAACAGTGCATATGTATAGCACTGATTACTGTAGAAATGTCACTGGTAACCCCAAAAGTGTCAAAAATGTCAGTCAAGGGTCCGATCTGTCTGCCGCAATTTTGCAGTACCGCAAAAAAAATCGCAGATCGCCGCCATTACGCGTTGAAAAAAAAACTACAAAAACGACAAAAATCTTTCCCTTTGTTAGTAAACGCGATAACTTTTGCGCAAACCAATCAAAATACGCTTTTTTTTACCAAACATATGTAGCATAAAACAAATTGGCCAAAAATGTTAAAAAATTTTGATTTTCACATTTTTTGGGGGAATTTCATATAAAAAATGTGAAAAATATTGCTATTTTTGCAAAATTGACGCTCTTTTTTGTTTATAGCGCATGATCAAAAAATCGCACAGGTGATCAAATACCACCAAAAGAAAGCTCTGTTTGTGGGAAAAAAAGGAAGTCAAATTTGTTTAGGTACAGCGTCGCACGACTGCGCAATTGTCCGTTAAAGTCAACGCAGTGCCGAATTGCAAAATAGGCCCTGGTCAGGAAGGGGGTCAAATCTTCCGGGGGTTAAGTGGTTAAATAGCCGGTTTTAGACACGATTTGTCTAAAACCGGCCATTTGAGTTTCAATGGCCTGAAAAAAATGTTTGGTCAAAATGACTCTATTTTGGTCTCCAAGTGTCTAAAAAGCCTTTTTTAGTCAAAATAACTGCATTTGGTCACCAAAGGTCTGAAAAAAATGTAGTCAAAATTACTATATTTTTGTCTTTTAGAGCCTTAAAAAGCCGGTTTTAGACAAGATTTTAGACATTTGGCTCCAATGGCCTGAAAAAAATGTTTTGGTCAAAATGACTCTATTTTGGTCTCCAAGTGTCTAAAAAGCCTTTTTAGTCAAAATAACTGCATTTGGTCACCAAAGATCTGAAAAAAATGTAGTCAAATTGACTGTATTTTTGTCTTTTAGAGCCTTGAAAAGCCGGTTTTAGACAAGATTTTAGATATTTGGGCTCCAATGGCCTGAAATTTTTTTGTTAAAATGACTCTATTTTGGTCTCCAAGTGTCTAAAAAAGCCTTTTTTAGTATAAATAACTGCATTTGGTCACCAAAGGTCTGAAAATAATTAGTCAAAATGACTGTATTTTTGTCTTTTAGAGCCTTAAAAAGCCAGTTTTAGACAAGAGTCGTCTAAAACCGGCCATTTGGGCTCCAATGGCCTGAGAAATTTTTTTGGTAAAAATGACTCAATTTTGGTCTCCAAGTGTCTAAAAAGCCTTTTTTAGTCAAAATAACTGCATTTCGTCACCAAAGGTCTAAAAAAATTTAGTCAAAGTGACTTTATTTTTGTCTTTTAGAGCCTTAACCACTATTTACGTCGGCAGTAAGCCCCTCACAGGCAAAGTGATGTTGATCTACGTTGCTAGCCTGTTAGGGTCTAGGGAGCGAGCGCGCGCCCCGGAGGCGAGCTCCCGCGTGGTCATGGATCCCCCGCACGTGTCCCCCGATGTCCGCCGGTCACTCGGCGATCCGACAGAGGGAGAAAGTCAGGCGACTGATGTAAACAAGCCCCCTGTCATTCTCCCCTGTGTAGAAACAGTGATCATATGGTTCTACTATGTAGGACCATTGATCACTGTTCCTACAGCTCAAGCCACAGCCAATCACAGTTAGAATCACGCCCCTAGGGACACACACAGCCCCTCCCTCTCAAAAAAAGTTAACCCCTTCACTGCCAGTGTAATTTGACAGTAACAGTGCATATGTATAGCACTGATTACTGTAGAAATGTCACTGGTAACCTCGAAAGTGTCAAAAATGTCAGTCAAGGGTCCGATCTGTCTGCCGCAATTTTGCAGTACCGCTAAAAAAATCGCAGATCGCCGCCATTACACGTTGAAAAAAAACCAACAAAAATTACAAAAATCTTTCCCTTTGTTAGTAAACGCGATAACTTTTGCGCACACCAATCAAAATACGCTTTTTGCAATTTTTTACCAAACATGTAGCATAAACAAATTGGCCGAAAATGTTAAAAAACTTTGATTTTTACATTTTTTTGGTGAATTTCATATAAAAAAATGTGAAAAATATTGCTATTTTTGCAAAATTGACGCTCTTTTTTTGTTTATAGCGCATGATCAAAAAATCGCACAGGTGATCTTTTAGAACCCTTGAAAAGCCGGTTTTAGACAAGATTTTAGATTTTTGGGCTCCAATGGCCTGAAATTTTTTTTGTTAAAATGACTCTATTTTGGTCTCCAGGTGTCTAAAAAAGCCTTTTTTTTTTCAAAATAACTGAATTTGGTCACCAAAGGTCTGAAAAATACTTTAGTCAAAATGACTGTATTTTTGTCTTTTAGAGCCTTAAAAAGCCGGTTTTAGACAAGATTTTAGACATTTGGCTCCAATGGCCTGAACAAAATGTTTTGGTCAAAAATACTCTATTTTGGTCTCCAAGTGTCTAAAAACCTTTTGTTAGTCAAAATAACGGCATTTGGTCACTAAAGGTCTGAAAAAAAATTTAGTCAAAATTACTGTATTTTTTGTCTTTTACAGCCTTAAAAAGACGGTTTTAGACAAGATTTGTTTAAAACCGGCCATTTGGGCTCCAATGGCCTGAAAAAAATGTTTTGGTCAAAATGACTCTATTTTGGTCTCCAAGTGTCTAAAAACCTTTTGTTAGTCAAAATAACGGCATTTGGTCACCAAAGGTCTGAAAAAAAATTTAGTCAAAATGACTATATTTTTGTCTTTTAGAGCCTTAAAATGCCGGTTTAAGACAAGATTTGTCTAAAACCGGCCATTTGGGCTCCAATGGCTTGAAAATTATTTTTTTAGTTAAAATGACTCTATTTTGGTCTCCAAGTGTCTAAAAAGCCATTTTAAGTCAAAATAACTGCATTTGGTCACCAAAGGTCTGAAAAAAAATTTCGTCAAAATTACTATATTTTTTTCTTTGAGAGCCTTAAAAAGCCGGTTCTAGGCACGATTTTAGACATTTGGGCTTAAATGGCCTGAAAGATTTTTTTGGTCAAAATGACTCTATTTTGGTCTCCAACTGTCTAAAAAGCCTTTTTTAGTCAAAATAAGTGTATTTGGTCACCAAAGGTCTGAAAAAAAATTAGTCAAAATGACTGTATTTTTGTCTTTTAGAGCCTTAAAAAGCCGGTTTTAGACCAGATTTGTCTAAAACCGGCCATTTGGGCTCCAATGGCCTGAAAATTTTTTTTGGTCAAAATGACTCTATTTTGGTCTCCAAGTGTCTAAAAGGCCTTTTTTTGTCAAAATAACTGAATTTGGTCACCAAAGGTCTGAAAAATACTTTAGTCAAAATGACTGTATTTTTATCTTTTAGATCCGCAAAAAGCCGGTTTTAGACAAGATTTGTCTAAAATCGGCCATTTGGGCTCCAATGGCCTGAAAATAAATTTTCGGTCAAAATTACTCTGTTTTGGTCTCCAAGTGTCTAAAAATCGTTTTTTAGTCAAAATAACTGCATTTGGTCACCAAAGGTCAGAAAAAAAATTTCGTCAAAATTACTATATTTTTGTCTTTTAGAGCCTTAAAAAGCCGGTTTTAGACAAGATTTTAGACATTTGGCTCCAATGGCCTGAAAAAAATGTTTTGGTCAAAAATACTCTATTTTGGTCTCCAAGTGTCTAAAAACCTTTTGTTAGTCAAAATAACGGCATTTGGTCACCAAAGGTCTGAAAAAAAATAATTAGTCAAAATTACTGTATTTTTTGTCTTTTACAGCCTTAAAAAGCCGGTTTTAGACAAGATTTGTTTAAAACCGGCCGTTTGGGCTCCAATGGCCTGAAAAAAATGTTTTGGTCAAAATGACTCTATTTTGGTCTCCAAGTGTCTAAAAACCTTTTGTTAGTCAAAATAACGGCATTTGGTCACCAAAGGTCTGAAAAAAAATTTAGTCAAAATGACTATATTTTTGTCTTTTAGAGCCTTAAAAAGCCGGTTTAAGACAAGATTTGTCTAAAACCGGCCATTTGGGCTCCAATGACTTGAAAATTATTTTTTTAGTTAAAATGACTCTATTTTGGTCTCCAAGTGTCTAAAAAGCCTTTTTAAGTCAAAATAACTGCATTTGGTCACCAAAGGTCTGAAAAAAAATTAAGTCCAAATGTCTATATTTTTTTCTTTGAGAGCGTTAAAAAGCCGGTTTTAGGCACGATTTTAGACATTTGGGCTTAAATGGCCTGAAAGATTTTTTTGGTCAAAATGACTCTATTTTGGTCTCCAAGTGTCTAAAAAGCCTTTTTTAGTCAAAATATCTGCATTTGGTCACCAAAGGTCTGATAAAAAAATTAGTCAAAATGACTGCATTTTTGTCTTTTAGAGCCTTAAAAAGCCGGTTTTAGACAACATTTTAGACATTTGGCTCCAATGGCCTGAAAAAAATGTTTTGGTCAAAAATACTCTAGTTTGGTCTCCAAGTGTCTAAAAACGGCATTTGGTCACCAAAGGTCTGAAAAAAAAATTAGTCAAAATTACTATATTTTTTGTCTTTTACAGCCTTAAAAAGCCGGTTTTAGACAAGATTTGTTTAAAACCGGCAATTTGGGCTCCAATGGCCTGAAAAAAATGTTTTGGTCAAAATGACTCTATTTTGGTCTCCAAGTGTCTAAAAACTTTTGTTAGTCAAAATAACGGCATTTGGTCACCAAAGGTCTGAAAAACAAACTTAGTCAAAATGACTGTATTTTTGTCTTTTAGAGCCTTAAAAAGCCGGTTTAAGACAAGATTTGTCTAAAACCGGCCATTTGGGCTCCAATGGCCTGAAAATTATTTTTTAGTTAAAATGACTCTATTTCGGTCTCCAAGTGTCTAAAAAGCCTTTTTAAGTCAAAATAACTGCATTTGGTCACCAAAGGTCTGAAAAAAATTAAGTCCAAATGACTATATTTTTTCTTTGAGAGCCTTAAAAAGCCGGTTTTAGGCACGATTTTAGACATTTGGCTAAAATGGCCTGGAAAAAAATGTTTTGGTCAAAAATACTCTATTTTGGTCTCCAAGTGTCTAAAAACCTTTTGTTAGTCAAAATAACGGCATTTGGTCACCAAAGGTCTGAAAAAAATTTAGTCAAAATGACTGTATTTTTTGTCTTTTAGAGCCTTAAAAATCCGGTTTTAGACAAGAGTTGTCTAAAACCGGCCATTTGGGCTCCAATGGCATGAAAAAATGTTTTTGGTCAAAATGACTCAATTTTGGTCTCCAAGTGTCTAAAAAGCCTTTTTTAGTCAAAATAACTGCATTTCGTCACCAAAGGTCTAAAAAAAAATTAGTCAAAGTGTCTTTATTTTTGTCTTTTAGAGCCTTAACCACTTTGCGACTGCCGCACGAGTTTTTACGTCAGCAGTAAGCCCCTCACAGGCAAAGTGATGTTGATCCACGTTGCTAGCTTGTGAGGGTCTAGGGCGCGAGCGCGCGCCCCCGGAGGCACGCTCCCGCGTGGTCACGGATCCCCCGCACGTGTGACCGGCGGACCCGATGTTCGCCGGTCACTCGGCGATCGTCACTGCAGAGGGAGAAAGTCAGGCGACTGATGTAAACAAGCCACCTGTCATTCCCCCCTGTGTAGAAACAGTGATCATACGGTTCTACTATGTAGGACCGTTGATCACTGTTCCTACAGCTCAAGCCACAACCAATCACAGTTAGAATCACGCCCCGAGGGACACACACAGCCCCTCCCTCTCAAAAAAAGTTAACCCCCTTCACTGCCAGTGTAATTTTACAGTAACAGTGCATATGTATAGCACTGATTACTGTAGAAATGTCACTGGTAACCCCAAAAGTGTCAAAAATGTCAGTCAAGGGTCCGATCTGTCTGCCGCAATTTTGCAGTACCGCAAAAAAAATCGCAGATCGCCGCCATTACGCGTTGAAAAAAAAACTACAAAAACGACAAAAATCTTTCCCTTTGTTAGTAAACGCGATAACTTTTGCGCAAACCAATCAAAATACGCTTTTTTTTACCAAACATATGTAGCATAAAACAAATTGGCCAAAAATGTTAAAAAATTTTGATTTTCACATTTTTTGGGGGAATTTCATATAAAAAATGTGAAAAATATTGCTATTTTTGCAAAATTGACGCTCTTTTTTGTTTATAGCGCATGATCAAAAAATCGCACAGGTGATCAAATACCACCAAAAGAAAGCTCTGTTTGTGGGAAAAAAAGGAAGTCAAATTTGTTTAGGTACAGCGTCGCACGACTGCGCAATTGTCCGTTAAAGTCAACGCAGTGCCGAATCGCAAAATAGGCCCTGGTCAGGAAGGGGGTCAAATCTTCCGGGGGTTAAGTGGTTAAATAGCCGGTTTTAGACACGATTTGTCTAAAACCGGCCATTTGAGTTTCAATGGCCTGAAAAAAATGTTTGGTCAAAATGACTCTATTTTGGTCTCCAAGTGTCTAAAAAGCCTTTTTTAGTCAAAATAACTGCATTTGGTCACCAAAGGTCTGAAAAAAATGTAGTCAAAATTACTATATTTTTGTCTTTTAGAGCCTTAAAAAGCCGGTTTTAGACAAGATTTTAGACATTTGGCTCCAATGGCCTGAAAAAAATGTTTTGGTCAAAATGACTCTATTTTGGTCTCCAAGTGTCTAAAAAGCCTTTTTAGTCAAAATAACTGCATTTGGTCACCAAAGATCTGAAAAAAAATGTAGTCAAATTGACTGTATTTTTGTCTTTTAGAGCCTTGAAAAGCCGGTTTTAGACAAGATTTTAGATATTTGGGCTCCAATGGCCTGAATTTTTTTTGTTAAAATGACTCTATTTTGGTCTCCAAGTGTCTAAAAAAGCCTTTTTTAGTATAAATAACTGCATTTGGTCACCAAAGGTCTGAAAATAATTAGTCAAAATGACTGTATTTTTGTCTTTTAGAGCCTTAAAAAGCCAGTTTTAGACAAGAGTCGTCTAAAACCGGCCATTTGGGCTCCAATGGCCTGAGAAATTTTTTTGGTAAAAATGACTCAATTTTGGTCTCCAAGTGTCTAAAAAGCCTTTTTTAGTCAAAATAACTGCATTTCGTCACCAAAGGTCTAAAAAAATTTAGTCAAAGTGACTTTATTTTTGTCTTTTAGAGCCTTAACCACTATTTACGTCGGCAGTAAGCCCCTCACAGGCAAAGTGATGTTGATCTACGTTGCTAGCCTGTTAGGGTCTAGGGAGCGAGCGCGCGCCCCGGAGGCGAGCTCCCGCGTGGTCATGGATCCCCCGCACGTGTCCCCCGATGTCCGCCGGTCACTCGGCGATCCGACAGAGGGAGAAAGTCAGGCGACTGATGTAAACAAGCCCCCTGTCATTCTCCCCTGTGTAGAAACAGTGATCATATGGTTCTACTATGTAGGACCATTGATCACTGTTCCTACAGCTCAAGCCACAGCCAATCATAGTTAGAATCACGCCCCTAGGGACACACACAGCCCCTCCCTCTCAAAAAAAGTTAACCCCTTCACTGCCAGTGTAATTTGACAGTAACAGTGCATATGTATAGCACTGATTACTGTAGAAATGTCACTGGTAACCCCGAAAGTGTCAAAAATGTCAGTCAAGGGTCCGATCTGTCTGCCGCAATTTTGCAGTACCGCTAAAAAAATCGCAGATCGCCGCCATTACACGTTGAAAAAAAACCAACAAAAATTACAAAAATCTTTCCCTTTGTTAGTAAACACGATAACTTTTGCGCACACCAATCAAAATACGCTTTTTGCAATTTTTTACCAAACATGTAGCATAAACAAATTGGCCGAAAATGTTAAAAAACTTTGATTTTTACATTTTTTTGGTGAATTTCATATAAAAAAATGTGAAAAATATTGCTATTTTTGCAAAATTGACGCTCTTTTTTTGTTTATAGCGCATGATCAAAAAATCGCACAGGTGATCTTTTAGAACCCTTGAAAAGCCGGTTTTAGACAAGATTTTAGATTTTTGGGCTCCAATGGCCTGAAATTTTTTTTGTTAAAATGACTCTATTTTGGTCTCCAAGTGTCTAAAAAAGCCTTTTTTTTCAAAATAACTGAATTTGGTCACCAAAGGTCTGAAAAATACTTTAGTCAAAATGACTGTATTTTTGTCTTTTAGAGCCTTAAAAAGCCGGTTTTAGACAAGATTTTAGACATTTGGCTCCAATGGCCTGAACAAAATGTTTTGGTCAAAAATACTCTATTTTGGTCTCCAAGTGTCTAAAAACCTTTTGTTAGTCAAAATAACGGCATTTGGTCACTAAAGGTCTGAAAAAAAATTTAGTCAAAATTACTGTATTTTTTGTCTTTTACAGCCTTAAAAAGACGGTTTTAGACAAGATTTGTTTAAAACCGGCCATTTGGGCTCCAATGGCCTGAAAAAAATGTTTTGGTCAAAATGACTCTATTTTGGTCTCCAAGTGTCTAAAAACCTTTTGTTAGTCAAAATAACGGCATTTGGTCACCAAAGGTCTCAAAAAAAATTTAGTCAAAATGACTATATTTTTGTCTTTTAGAGCCTTAAAATGCCGGTTTAAGACAAGATTTGTCTAAAACCGGCCATTTGGGCTCCAATGGCTTGAAAATTATTTTTTTAGTTAAAATGACTCTATTTTGGTCTCCAAGTGTCTAAAAAGCCATTTTAAGTCAAAATAACTGCATTTGGTCACCAAAGGTCTGAAAAAAAACTTAAGTCCAAATGACTATATTTTTTTCTTTGAGAGCCTTAAAAAGCCGGTTCTAGGCACGATTTTAGACATTTGGGCTTAAATGGCCTGAAAGATTTTTTTGGTCAAAATGACTCTATTTTGGTCTCCAACTGTCTAAAAAGCCTTTTTTAGTCAAAATAAGTGCATTTGGTCACCAAAGGTCTGAAAAAAATTAGTCAAAATGACTGTATTTTTGTCTTTTAGAGCCTTAAAAAGCCGGTTTTAGACCAGATTTGTCTAAAACCGGCCATTTGGGCTCCAATGGCCTGAAAATTTTTTTTGGTCAAAATGACTCTATTTTGGTCTCCAAGTGTCTAAAAGGCCTTTTTTTGTCAAAATAACTGAATTTGGTCACCAAAGGTCTGAAAAATACTTTAGTCAAAATGATTGTATTTTTATCTTTTAGATCCTTAAAAAGCCGGTTTTAGACAAGATTTGTCTAAAACCGGCCATTTGGGCTCCAATGGCCTGAAAATAAATTTTCGGTCAAAATTACTCTGTTTTGGTCTCCAAGTGTCTAAAAATCGTTTTTTAGTCAAAATAACTGCATTTGGTCACCAAAGGTCAGAAAAAAAATTTCGTCAAAATTACTATATTTTTGTCTTTTAGAGCCTTAAAAAGCCGGTTTTAGACAAGATTTTAGACATTTGGCTCCAATGGCCTGAAAAAAATGTTTTGGTCAAAAATACTCTATTTTGGTCTCCAAGTGTCTAAAAACCTTTTGTTAGTCAAAATAACGGCATTTGGTCACCAAAGGTCTGAAAAAAAATAATTAGTCAAAATTACTGTATTTTTTGTCTTTTACAGCCTTAAAAAGCCGGTTTTAGACAAGATTTGTTTAAAACCGGCCGTTTGGGCTCCAATGGCCTGAAAAAAATGTTTTGGTCAAAATGACTCTATTTTGGTCTCCAAGTGTCTAAAAACCTTTTGTTAGTCAAAATAACGGCATTTGGTCACCAAAGGTCTGAAAAAAAATTTAGTCAAAATGACTATATTTTTGTCTTTTAGAGCCTTAAAAAGCCGGTTTAAGACAAGATTTGTCTAAAACCGGCCATTTGGGCTCCAATGACTTGAAAATTATTTTTTTAGTTAAAATGACTCTATTTTGGTCTCCAAGTGTCTAAAAAGCCTTTTTAAGTCAAAATAACTGCATTTGGTCACCAAAGGTCTGAAAAAAAATTAAGTCCAAATGTCTATATTTTTTTCTTTGAGAGCGTTAAAAAGCCGGTTTTAGGCACGATTTTAGACATTTGGGCTTAAATGGCCTGAAAGATTTTTTTGGTCAAAATGACTCTATTTTGGTCTCCAAGTGTCTAAAAAGCCTTTTTTAGTCAAAATATCTGCATTTGGTCACCAAAGGTCTGATAAAAAAATTAGTCAAAATGACTGCATTTTTGTCTTTTAGAGCCTTAAAAAGCCGGTTTTAGACAACATTTTAGACATTTGGCTCCAATGGCCTGAAAAAAATGTTTTGGTCAAAAATACTCTAGTTTGGTCTCCAAGTGTCTAAAAACGGCATTTGGTCACCAAAGGTCTGAAAAAAAAATTAGTCAAAATTACTGTATTTTTTGTCTTTTACAGCCTTAAAAAGCCGGTTTTAGACAAGATTTGTTTAAAACCGGCAATTTGGGCTCCAATGGCCTGAAAAAAATGTTTTGGTCAAAATGACTCTATTTTGGTCTCCAAGTGTCTAAAAACTTTTGTTAGTCAAAATAACGGCATTTGGTCACCAAAGGTCTGAAAAACAAACTTAGTCAAAATGACTGTATTTTTGTCTTTTAGAGCCTTAAAAAGCCGGTTTAAGACAAGATTTGTCTAAAACCGGCCATTTGGGCTCCAATGGCCTGAAAATTATTTTTTAGTTAAAATGACTCTATTTCGGTCTCCAAGTGTCTAAAAAGCCTTTTTAAGTCAAAATAACTGCATTTGGTCACCAAAGGTCTGAAAAAAATTAAGTCCAAATGACTATATTTTTTCTTTGAGAGCCTTAAAAAGCCGGTTTTAGGCACGATTTTAGACATTTGGCTAAAATGGCCTGGAAAAAAATGTTTTGGTCAAAAATACTCTATTTTGGTCTCCAAGTGTCTAAAAACCTTTTGTTAGTCAAAATAACGGCATTTGGTCACCAAAGGTCTGAAAAAAATTTAGTCAAAATGACTGTATTTTTTGTCTTTTAGAGCCTTAAAAATCCGGTTTTAGACAAGAGTTGTCTAAAACCGGCCATTTGGGCTCCAATGGCATGAAAAAATGTTTTTGGTCAAAATGACTCAATTTTGGTCTCCAAGTGTCTAAAAAGCCTTTTTTAGTCAAAATAACTGCATTTCGTCACCAAAGGTCTAAAAAAAAAATTAGTCAAAGTGTCTTTATTTTTGTCTTTTAGAGCCTTAACCACTTGCCGACTGCCGCACGAGTTTTTACGTCAGCAGTAAGCCCCTCACAGGCAAAGTGATGTTGATCCACGTTGCTAGCTTGTGAGGGTCTAGGGAGCGAGCGCGCGCCCCCGGAGGCACGCTCCCGCGTGGTCACGGATCCCCCGCACGTGTGACCGGCGGACCCGATGTTCGCCGGTCACTCGGCGATCGTCACTGCAGAGGGAGAAAGTCAGGCGACTGATGTAAACAAGCCACCTGTCATTCCCCCCTGTGTAGAAACAGTGATCATACGGTTCTACTATGTAGGACCGTTGATCACTGTTCCTACAGCTCAAGCCACAACCAATCACAGTTAGAATCACGCCCCGAGGGACACACACAGCCCCTCCCTCTCAAAAAAAAGTTAACCCCCTTCACTGCCAGTGTAATTTTACAGTAACAGTGCATATGTATAGCACTGATTACTGTAGAAATGTCACTGGTAACCCCAAAAGTGTCAAAAATGTCAGTCAAGGGTCCGATCTGTCTGCCGCAATTTTGCAGTACCGCAAAAAAAATCGCAGATCGCCGCCATTACGCGTTGAAAAAAAACTACAAAAACGACAAAAATCTTTCCCTTTGTTAGTAAACGCGATAACTTTTGCGCAAACCAATCAAAATACGCTTTTTTTTTACCAAACATATGTAGCATAAAACAAATTGGCCAAAAATGTTAAAAAATTTTGATTTTCACATTTTTTGGGGGAATTTCATATAAAAAATGTGAAAAATATTGCTATTTTTGCAAAATTGACGCTCTTTTTTGTTTATAGCGCATGATCAAAAAATCGCACAGGTGATCAAATACCACCAAAAGAAAGCTCTGTTTGTGGGAAAAAAAGGAAGTCAAATTTGTTTAGGTACAGCGTCGCACGACTGCGCAATTGTCCGTTAAAGTCAACGCAGTGCCGAATCGCAAAATAGGCCCTGGTCAGGAAGGGGGTCAAATCTTCCGGGGGGTTAGTGGTTAAATAGCCGGTTTTAGACACGATTTGTCTAAAACCGGCCATTTGAGTTTCAATGGCCTGAAAAAAATGTTTGGTCAAAATGACTCTATTTTGGTCTCCAAGTGTCTAAAAAGCCTTTTTTAGTCAAAATAACTGCATTTGGTCACCAAAGGTCTGAAAAAAATGTAGTCAAAATTACTATATTTTTGTCTTTTAGAGCCTTAAAAAGCTGGTTTTAGACAAGATTTTAGACATTTGGCTCCAATGGCCTGAAAAAAATGTTTTGGTCAAAATGACTCTATTTTGGTCTCCAAGTGTCTAAAAAGCCTTTTTAGTCAAAATAACTGCATTTGGTCACCAAAGATCTGAAAAAAAATGTAGTCAAATTGACTGTATTTTTGTCTTTTAGTGCCTTGAAAAGCCGGTTTTAGACAAGATTTTAGATTTTTGGGCTCCAATGGCCTGAAAATTTTTTTTGTTAAAATGACTCTATTTTGGTCTCCAAGTGTCTAAAAAAGTCTTTTTTAGTATAAATAAATGCATTTGGTCAGCAAAGGTCTGAAAAAATTAGTCAAAATTAATGTTTTTTGTCTTTTAGTGTCTTAAAAAGCCGGTTTTAGACCAGATTTGTCTAAAACCGGCCATTTGGGCTCCAATGGCCTGAAAAAAACTTTTTGGTCAAAATGACTCTATTTTGGTCTCCAAGTGTCTAAAAAGCCTTTTTTAGTCAAAATAACTGCATTTGGTCACCAAAGGTCTGAAAAATACTTTAGTCAAAATGACTATATTTTTGTCTTTTAAAGCCTTAAAAAGCCGGTTTTAGACAAGATTTTAGACATTTGGCTCCAATGGCCTGAAAAAAATGTTTTGGTCAAAAAAACTCTATTTTGGTCTCCAAGTGTCTAGAAAATCTTTTGTTAGTCAAAATAACGGCATTTGGTCACCAAAGGTCTGAAAAAAATTTAGTCAAAATTACTGTATTTTTTGTCTTTTACAGCCTTAAAAAGCCGGTTTTAGACAAGATTTGTTTTAAACCGGCCATTTGGGCTCGATTGGCCTGAAAAAAATGTTTTGGTCAAAATGACTCTAATGTGGTCTCCAAGTGTCTAAAAACCTTTCGTTAGTCAAAATAACGGCATTTGGTCACCAAAGGTCTGAAAAACAATTTAGTCAAAATGACCGTATTTTTGTCTTTTAGAGCCTTAAAAAGCCGGTTTAAGACAAGATTTGTCTAAAACCAGCCATTTTGGGCTCCAATGGCCTGAAAATAATTTTTTAGTTAAAATAACTGTATTTTGGTCTCCAAGTGTCTAAAAAGGCTTTTTAAGTCAAAATAACTGCATTTGGTCACTAAAGGTCTGAAAAAAAATTAAGTCCAAATGACTATATTTTTTTCTTTTAGAGCCTTAAAAAGCCGGTTTTAGACAAGATTTTAGACATTTGGCTCCAATAGCCTGAAAAAATTTTTTGGGGTCAAAATGACTCGATTTTGGCCTCCAAGAGTCTAAAAAGCCTTCCTTTTTTAGTCAAAATAACTGCATTTGGTCACCAAAGGTATGAAAAACACATTTAGTCAAATTGACTGTATTTTTGTCTTTTAGAGCCTTAAAAGGCGGGTTTTAGGCACGATTTTAGACATTTGGGCTCAAATGGCCTGAAAGATTTTTTTGGTCAAAATGACTCTATTTTGGTCTCCACGTGTCTAAAAAGCCTTTTTTAGTCAAAATAACTGCATTTGGTCACCAAAGGTCTGATAAAAAAAATTAGTCAAAATGACTGTATTTTTGTCTTTTAGAGCCTTAAAAAGACGGTTTTAGACAAGATTTGTCTATAACTGGCCATTTGGGCTCCAATTGCCTGAAAAAAATTCGGTCAAAATGACTCTATTTTGGTCTCCAAGTGTCTAAAAAGCCTTTTTAGTCAAAATAACTGCATTTGGTAACCAAAGGTCTGAAAAAAATTTAGTCAAAATGACTATATTTTTGTCTTTTAGAGCCTTAAAATGCCGGTTTTAGACAAGATTTTAGACATTTGGCTACAATGGCCTGAAAAAAATGTTTTGGTCAAAATGACTCTATTTTGGTCTCCAAGTGTCTAAAAAGCCTTTTTAGTCACAATAAATGCATTTGGTCACCAAAGATCTGAAAAACATTTAGTCAAATTGACTGTATTTTTGTCTTTTAGAGCCTTGAAAAGCCGGTTTTAGACAAGATTTTAGATATTTGGGCTCCAATGGCCTGAAAATTTTTTTGTTAAAATGACTCTATTTTGGTCTCCAAGTGTCTAAAAAAGCCTTTTTTAGTATAAATAACTGCATTTGGTCACCAAAGGTCTGAAAAACATTAGTCAAAATGACTGTATTTTTGTCTTTTAGAGCCTTAAAAAGCCGGTTTTAGATAAGAGTTGTCTAAAACCGGCCATTTGGGCTCCAATGGCCTGAAAAAAATTTGTTGGTAAAAATGACTCAATTTTGGTCTCCAAGTGTCTAAAAAAGCCTTTTTTAGTCAAAATAACTGCATTTTGTCACCAAAGGTCTAAAAAAATTAGTCAAAGTGACTTTATTTTTGTCTTTTAGAGCCTAAACCACTTGCCGACTGCCGCACGACTATTTACGTCGGCAGTAAGCCCCTCACAGGCAAAGTGATGTTGATCTATACAATATAAATAAATCCGCGCTAAGGATGTCAGAGGATAAATTAAATGTGTGCACAGGTAAGCTGCAGCCTCACTTAAAATATAGCCAAAAGGCTATATAAATATGTATGTAAATATGAAGTGGTGGCGCTGCTTATAAAGTGCAAATAGGTATATATAGATATATAAAATGAAAAGAATATAAAATGTAGAAACACAGATGTGATTGAGGAATAAAAATATAAATATAAATGGTGGATATGTAAATAGTGCCACAATATAGTGAAAATCCAACATAAAATGGTATTGGGAATGAGTTAATATGGAATATATGAAAAAATATAAAAAAGTAAAATGAAGTACAATATAAATAACCACCAAAGTGCGTAATATAAAGTGCAAAGTACTACAATATATATATCCTAGTATATACCTAAAATAATAATATCAGCATGTTGCAATAAAATGGTAAGAGAATAACTTAAAATAATAATACATAGGTGATGGTATAATATGAAAAAGTGTGCAAAAAGTGCAACAATTAAACTGGGTGTGCGGGAAACTTTTCCGGAAAAATAAATAAGAGTGCGGGAAACTATTTTTTCAAAGTGCAGCTAGAAGTGATGTGATCTAAATTCATGTGATAAATAAGTCCGTATAATAGTAAAGGTGCAAACAATATTATGGGCAAGCTAGATGTGCGAAGAAATATGAACTCCAAGGTGAAAATAAGAAATGGTATTCAATCAGATCAGCTGATAAAATAAGTCCATATATAGATGATTGTGCCCCGAGGAGTGGTGAATGAATAAGTATCCTACGGTGACCCCCAAGGTGGGTGACTGGCGAGTGGCGGGGAAACCTCTAGTAGAAAAACCTACTCACCAGATGTACCTACCCCACACAGGGGTATAGGGCAGGTACTGTAGAAATATCCTGTTGGTCCTGGCTCTGGGTAGTAGTTCCCTTCCTGGGGGAGATGTAGTATAGGGTCCGCAGGGATATCCTAAAGTGGGATCCTATCCGATAGTAGGATATCCAACGATCCGTGGGGTGAACTGATATGGCCACTCAAAGGTATGTGGATGGAAGGATCATATAAATAGAAAAGAACTCGATAGTGTAATACCGTTTTTAAAGTTTATTCCTTCCAGCAGTAACATAAAAATGGGTACTCACATAGATAAAATCAGTAAACAGCGAGGTAGTGGCGTCCCGGAACGCAATGCGTTCCAACTGGAGACCGGAACCGGAAGTGACGTGACGGCGCTGTACGCGTTTCGTCATGTGAAGACGCTGCAGAAGACGTCACATGACGAAAAGCGTACAGCGCCGTCACGTCACTTCCGGTTCCGGTCTCCAGTTGGAACGCATTGCGTTCCGGGACGCCACTACCTCGCTGTTTACTGATTTTATCTATGTGAGTACCCATTTTTATGTTACTGCTGGAAGGAATAAACTTTAAAAACGGTATTACACTATCGAGTTCTTTTCTATTTATATGATCCTTCCATCCACATACCTTTGAGTGGCCATATCAGTTCACCCCACCGATCGTTGGATATCCTACTATCGGATAGGATCCCACTTTAGGATATCCCTGCGGACCCTATACTACATCTCCCCCAGGAAGGGAACTACTACCCAGAGCCAGGACCAACAGGATATTTCTACAGTACCTGCCCTATACCCCTGTGTGGGGTAGGTACATCTGGTGAGTAGGTTTTTCTACTAGAGGTTTCCCCGCCACTCGCCAGTCACCCACCTTGGGGGTCACCGCAGGATACTTATTCATTCACCACTCCTCGGGGCACAATCATCTATATATGGACTTATTTTATCAGCTGATCTGATTGAATACCATTTCTTATTTTCACCTTGGAGTTCATATTTCTTCGCACATCTAGCTTGCCCATAATATTGTTTGCACCTTTACTATTATACGGACTTATTTATCACATGAATTTAGATCACATCACTTCTAGCTGCACTTTGAAAAAATAGTTTCCCGCACTCTTATTTATTTTTCCGGAAAAGTTTCCCGCACACCCAGTTTAATTGTTGCACTTTTTGCACACTTTTTCATATTATACCATCACCTATGTATTATTATTTTAAGTTATTCTCTTACCATTTTATTGCAACATGCTGATATTATTATTTTAGGTATATACTAGGATATATATATTGTAGTACTTTGCACTTTATATTACGCACTTTGGTGGTTATTTATATTGTACTTCATTTTACTTTTTTATATTTTTTCATATATTCCATATTAACTCATTCCCAATACCATTTTATGTTGGATTTTCACTATATTGTGGCACTATTTACATATCCACCATTTATATTTATATTTTTATTCCTCAATCACATCTGTGTTTCTACATTTTATATTCTTTTCATTTTATATATCTATATATACCTATTTGCACTTTATAAGCAGCGCCACCACTTCATATTTACATACATATTTATATAGCCTTTTGGCTATATTTTAAGTGAGGCTGCAGCTTACCTGTGCACACATTTAATTTATCCTCTGACATCCTTAGCGCGGATTTATTTATATTGTATAGATCAACATCACTTTGCCTGTGAGGGGCTTACTGCCGACGTAAATAGTCGTGCGGCAGTCGGCAAGTGGTTTAGGCTCTAAAAGACAAAAATAAAGTCACTTTGACTAATTTTTTTAGACCTTTGGTGACAAAATGCAGTTATTTTGACTAAAAAAGGCTTTTTTAGACACTTGGAGACCAAAATTGAGTCATTTTTACCAACAAATTTTTTTCAGGCCATTGGAGCCCAAATGGCCGGTTTTAGACAACTCTTATCTAAAACCGGCTTTTTAAGGCTCTAAAAGACAAAAATACAGTCATTTTGACTATTTTTTTTCAGACCTTTGGTGACCAAATGCAGTTATTTATACTAAAAAAGGCTTTTTTAGACACTTGGAGACCAAAATAGAGTCATTTTAACAAAAAAATTTTCAGGCCATTGGAGCCCAAATATCTAAAATCTTGTCTAAAACCGGCTTTTCAAGGCTCTAAAAGACAAAAATACAGTCAATTTGACTAAATGTTTTTCAGATCTTTGGTGACCAAATGCATTTATTGTGACTAAAAAGGCTTTTTAGACACTTGGAGACCAAAATAGAGTCATTTTGACCAAAACATTTTTTTCAGGCCATTGTAGCCAAATGTCTAAAATCTTGTCTAAAACCGGCATTTTAAGGCTCTAAAAGACAAAAATATAGTCATTTTGACTAAATTTTTTTCAGACCTTTGGTTACCAAATGCAGTTATTTTGACTAAAAAGGCTTTTTAGACACTTGGAGACCAAAATAGAGTCATTTTGACCGAATTTTTTTCAGGCAATTGGAGCCCAAATGGCCAGTTATAGACAAATCTTGTCTAAAACCGTCTTTTTAAGGCTCTAAAAGACAAAAATACAGTCATTTTGACTAATTTTTTTTATCAGACCTTTGGTGACCAAATGCAGTTATTTTGACTAAAAAAGGCTTTTTAGACACGTGGAGACCAAAATAGAGTCATTTTGACCAAAAAAATCTTTCAGGCCATTTGAGCCCAAATGTCTAAAATCGTGCCTAAAACCCGCCTTTTAAGGCTCTAAAAGACAAAAATACAGTCAATTTGACTAAATGTGTTTTTCATACCTTTGGTGACCAAATGCAGTTATTTTGACTAAAAAAGGAAGGCTTTTTAGACTCTTGGAGGCCAAAATCGAGTCATTTTGACCCAAAAAAATTTTTTCAGGCTATTGGAGCCAAATGTCTAAAATCTTGTCTAAAAACCGGCTTTTTAAGGCTCTAAAAGAAAAAAATATAGTCATTTGGACTTAATTTTTTTTCAGACCTTTAGTGACCAAATGCAGTTATTTTGACTTAAAAAGCCTTTTTAGACACTTGGAGACCAAAATACAGTCATTTTAACTAAAAAATTATTTTCAGGCCATTGGAGCCCAAAATGGCTGGTTTTAGACAAATCTTGTCTTAAACCGGCTTTTTAAGGCTCTAAAAGACAAAAATACGGTCATTTTGACTGAATTGTTTTTCAGACCTTTGGTGACCAAATGCCGTTATTTTGACTAACGAAAGGTTTTTAGACACTTGGAGACCACATTAGAGTCATTTTGACCAAAACATTTTTTTCAGGCCAATCGAGCCCAAATGGCCGGTTTAAAACAAATCTTGTCTAAAACCGGCTTTTTAAGGCTGTAAAAGACAAAAAATACAGTAATTTTGACTAAATTTTTTTCAGACCTGTGGTGACCAAATGCCGTTATTTTGACTAACAAAAGATTTTCTAGACACTTGGAGACCAAAATAGAGTTTTTTTGACCAAAACATTTTTTTCAGGCCATTGGAGCCAAATGTCTAAAATCTTGTCTAAAACCGGCTTTTTAAGGCTTTAAAAGACAAAAATATAGTCATTTTGACTAAAGTATTTTTCAGACCTTTGGTGACCAAATGCAGTTATTTTGACTAAAAAAGGCTTTTTAGACACTTGGAGACCAAAATAGAGTCATTTTGACCAAAAAGTTTTTTTCAGGCCATTGGAGCCCAAATGGCCGGTTTTAGACAAATCTGGTCTAAAACCAGCTTTTTAAGACACTAAAAGACAAAAAACATTAATTTTGACTAATTTTTTCAGACCTTTGCTGACCAAATGCATTTATTTATACTAAAAAAGACTTTTTTAGACACTTGGAGACCAAAATAGAGTCATTTTAACAAAAAAAATTTTCAGGCCATTGGAGCCCAAAAATCTAAAATCTTGTCTAAAACCGGCTTTTCAAGGCACTAAAAGACAAAAATACAGTCAATTTGACTACATTTTTTTTCAGATCTTTGGTGACCAAATGCAGTTATTTTGAGTAAAAAGGCTTTTTAGACACTTGGAGACCAAAATAGAGTCATTTTGACCAAAACATTTTTTTCAGGCCATTGGAGCCAAATGTCTAAAATCTTGTCTAAAACCGGCTTTTTAAGGCTCTAAAAGACAAAAATATAGTAATTTTGACTACATTTTTTTCAGACCTTTGGTGACCAAATGCAGTTATTTTGACTAAAAAAGGCTTTTTAGACACTTGGAGACCAAAATAGAGTCATTTTGACCAAACATTTTTTTCAGGCCATTGAAACTCAAATGGCCGGTTTTAGACAAATCGTGTCTAAAACCGGCTATTTAACCACTTAACCCCCGGAAGATTTGACCCCCTTCCTGACCAGGGCCTATTTTGCGATTCGGCACTGCGTTGACTTTAACGGACAATTGCGCAGTCGTGCGACGCTGTACCTAAACAAATTTGACTTCCTTTTTTTCCCACAAACAGAGCTTTCTTTTGGTGGTATTTGATCACCTGTGCGATTTTTTGATCATGCGCTATAAACAAAAAAAGAGCGTCAATTTTGCAAAAATAGCAATATTTTTCACATTTTTTATATGAAATTCCCCCAAAAAATGTGAAAATCAAAATTTTTTAACATTTTTGGCCAATTTGTTTTATGCTACATATGTTTGGTAAAAAAAAAGCGTATTTTGATTGGTTTGCGCAAAAGTTATCGCGTTTACTAACAAAGGGAAAGATTTTTGTCGTTTTTGTAGTTTTTTTTTCAACGCGTAATGGCGGCGATCTGCGATTTTTTTTGCGGTACTGCAAAATTGCGGCAGACAGATCGGACCCTTGACTGACATTTTTGACACTTTTGGGGTTACCAGTGACATTTCTACAGTAATCAGTGCTATACATATGCACTGTTACTGTAAAATTACACTGGCAGTGAAGGGGGTTAACTTTTTTTTGAGAGGGAGGGGCTGTGTGTGTCCCTCGGGGCGTGATTCTAACTGTGATTGGTTGTGGCTTGAGCTGTAGGAACAGTGATCAACGGTCCTACATAGTAGAACCGTATGATCACTGTTTCTACACAGGGGGGAATGACAGGTGGCTTGTTTACATCAGTCGCCTGACTTTCTCCCTCTGCAGTGACGATCGCCGAGTGACCGGCGAACATCGGGTCCGCCGGTCACACGTGCGGGGGATCCGTGACCACGCGGGAGCGTGCCTCCGGGGGCGCGCGCTCGCTCCCTAGACCCTCACAAGCTAGCAACGTGGATCAACATCACTTTGCCTGTGAGGGGCTTACTGCTGACGTAAAAACTCGTGCGGCAGTCGGCAAGTGGTTAAGGCTCTAAAAGACAAAAATAAAGACACTTTGACTAATTTTTTTTTTAGACCTTTGGTGACGAAATGCAGTTATTTTGACTAAAAAAGGCTTTTTAGACACTTGGAGACCAAAATTGAGTCATTTTGACCAAAAACATTTTTTCATGCCATTGGAGCCCAAATGGCCGGTTTTAGACAACTCTTGTCTAAAACCGGATTTTTAAGGCTCTAAAAGACAAAAAATACAGTCATTTTGACTAAATTTTTTTCAGACCTTTGGTGACCAAATGCCGTTATTTTGACTAACAAAAGGTTTTTAGACACTTGGAGACCAAAATAGAGTATTTTTGACCAAAACATTTTTTTCAGGCCATTTTAGCCAAATGTCTAAAATCGTGCCTAAAACCGACTTTTTAAGGCTCTCAAAGAAAAAATATAGTCATTTGGACTTAATTTTTTTCAGACCTTTGGTGACCAAATGCAGTTATTTTGACTTAAAAAGGCTTTTTAGACACTTGGAGACCGAAATAGAGTCATTTTAACTAAAAAATAATTTTCAGGCCATTGGAGCCCAAATGGCCGGTTTTAGACAAATCTTGTCTTAAACCGGCTTTTTAAGGCTCTAAAAGACAAAAATACAGTCATTTTGACTAAGTTTGTTTTTCAGACCTTTGGTGACCAAATGCCGTTATTTTGACTAACAAAAGTTTTTAGACACTTGGAGACCAAAATAGAGTCATTTTGACCAAAACATTTTTTTCAGGCCATTGGAGCCCAAATTGCCGGTTTTAAACAAATCTTGTCTAAAACCGGCTTTTTAAGGCTGTAAAAGACAAAAAATACAGTAATTTTGACTAATTTTTTTTTTCAGACCTTTGGTGACCAAATGCCGTTTTTAGACACTTGGAGACCAAACTAGAGTATTTTTGACCAAAACATTTTTTTCAGGCCATTGGAGCCAAATGTCTAAAATGTTGTCTAAAACCGGCTTTTTAAGGCTCTAAAAGACAAAAATGCAGTCATTTTGACTAATTTTTTTATCAGACCTTTGGTGACCAAATGCAGATATTTTGACTAAAAAAGGCTTTTTAGACACTTGGAGACCAAAATAGAGTCATTTTGACCAAAAAAATCTTTCAGGCCATTTAAGCCCAAATGTCTAAAATCGTGCCTAAAACCGGCTTTTTAACGCTCTCAAAGAAAAAAATATAGACATTTGGACTTAATTTTTTTTCAGACCTTTGGTGACCAAATGCAGTTATTTTGACTTAAAAAGGCTTTTTAGACACTTGGAGACCAAAATAGAGTCATTTTAACTAAAAAAATAATTTTCAAGTCATTGGAGCCCAAATGGCCGGTTTTAGACAAATCTTGTCTTAAACCGGCTTTTTAAGGCTCTAAAAGACAAAAATATAGTCATTTTGACTAAATTTTTTTTCAGACCTTTGGTGACCAAATGCCGTTATTTTGACTAACAAAAGGTTTTTAGACACTTGGAGACCAAAATAGAGTAATTTTGACCAAAACATTTTTTTCAGGCCATTGGAGCCCAAACGGCCGGTTTTAAACAAATCTTGTCTAAAACCGGCTTTTTAAGGCTGTAAAAGACAAAAAATACAGTAATTTTGACTAATTATTTTTTTTCAGACCTTTGGTGACCAAATGCCGTTATTTTGACTAACAAAAGGTTTTTAGACACTTGGAGACCAAAATAGAGTATTTTTGACCAAAACATTTTTTTCAGGCCATTGGAGCCAAATGTCTAAAATCTTGTCTAAAACCGGCTTTTTAAGGCTCTAAAAGACAAAAATATAGTCATTTTGACGAAATTTTTTTTTGACCTTTGGTGACCAAATGCAGTTATTTTGACTAAAAAACGATTTTTAGACACTTGGAGACCAAAACAGAGTAATTTTGACCGAAAATTTCTTTTCAGGCCATTGGAGCCCAAATGGCCGGTTTTAGACAAATGTTGTCTAAAACCGGCTTTTTAAGGATCTAAAAGATAAAAATACAGTCATTTTGACTAAAGTATTTTTCAGACCTTTGGTGACCAAATTCAGTTATTTTGACAAAAAAAGGCCTTTTAGACACTTGGAGACCAAAATAGAGTCATTTTGACCAAAAAAATTTTCAGGCCATTGACCGGCTATTGCCGTTATTTTGACTAACAAAAGGTTTTTAGACACTTGGAGACCAAAATAGAGTATTTTTGACCAAAACATTTTGTTCAGGCCATTGGAGCCAAATGTCTAAAATCTTGTCTAAAACCGGCATTTTAAGGCTCTAAAAGACAAAAATATAGTCATTTTGACTAAATTTTTTTTCAGACCTTTGGTGACCAAATGCCGTTATTTTGACTAACAAAAGGTTTTTAGACACTTGGAGACCAAAATAGAGTCATTTTAACAAAAAAAATTTCAGGCCATTGGAGCCCAAAAATCTAAAATCTTGTCTAAAACCGGCTTTTCAAGGGTTCTAAAAGATCACCTGTGCGATTTTTTGATCATGCGCTATAAACAAAAAAAGAGCGTCAATTTTGCAAAAATAGCAATATTTTTCACATTTTTTTATATGAAATTCACCAAAAAAATGTAAAAATCAAAGTTTTTTAACATTTTCGGCCAATTTGTTTATGCTACATGTTTGGTAAAAAAATTGCAAAAAGCGTATTTTGATTGGTGTGCGCAAAAGTTATAGCGTTTACTAACAAAGGGAAAGATTTTTGTAATTTTTGTTGGTTTTTTTTCAACGTGTAATGGCGGCGATCTGCGATTTTTTTAGCGGTACTGCAAAATTGCGGCAGACAGATCGGACCCTTGACTGACATTTTTGACACTTTCGGGGTTACCAGTGACATTTCTACAGTAATCAGTGCTATACATATGCACTGTTACTGTCAAATTACACTGGCAGTGAAGGGGTTAACTTTTTTTGAGAGGGAGGGGCTGTGTGTGTCCCTAGGGGCGTGATTCTAACTGTGATTGGCTGTGGCTTGAGCTGTAGGAACAGTGATCAACGGTCCTACATAGTAGAACCATATGATCACTGTTTCTACACAGGGGAGAATGACAGGGGGCTTGTTTACATCAGTCGCCTGACTTTCTCCCTCTGTCGGATCGCCGAGTGACCGGCGGACATCCGGGGACACGTGCGGGGGATCCATGACCACGCGGGAGCTCGCCTCCGGGGCGCGTGCTCGCTCCCTAGACCCTAACAGGCTAGCAACGTAGATCAACATCACTTTGCCTGTGAGGGGCTTACTGCCGACGTAAATAGTGGTTAAGGCTCTAAAAGACAAAAATAAAGTCACTTTGACTAAATTTTTTTAGACCTTTGGTGACGAAATGCAGTTATTTTGACTAAAAAAGGCTTTTTAGACACTTGGAGACCAAAATTGAGTCATTGTTACCAAAAAAATTTCTCAGGCCATTGGAGCCCAAATGGCCGGTTTTAGACGACTCTTGTCTAAAACTGGCTTTTTAAGGCTCTAAAAGACAAAAATACAGTCATTTTGACTAATTCTTTTCAGACCTTTGGTGACCAAATGCAGTTATTTATACTAAAAAAGGCTTTTTTAGACACTTGGAGACCAAAATAGAGTCATTTTAACAAAAAAATTTCAGGCCATTGGAGCCCAAATATCTAAAATCTTGTCTAAAACCGGCTTTTCAAGGCTCTAAAAGACAAAAATACAGTCGATTTGACTAAATTTTTTTCAGATCTTTGGTGACCAAATGCATTTATTGTGACTAAAAAGGCTTTTTAGACACTTGGAGACTAAAATAGAGTCATTTTGACCAAAACATTTTTTTCAGGCCATTGGAGCCAAATGTCTAAAATCTTGTCTAAAACCGGCATTTTAAGGCTCTAAAAGACAAAAATATAGTCATTTTGACTAAATTTTTTTTCAGACCTTTGATTACCAAATGCAGTTATTTTGATTAAGGCCTCTTGCACACGATACTCCTGTTTGAGCATCTCCTTTTGGCCTCTTGCACACAATACTCCTGTTTGAGCATCTACTTTTTTCCAGACCTTTTTTCTTGTATGTATTTGCGAGTATTTGAGAGTATTCGCGTGTATTCGAGTGTATTTGCGAGTATTGAGGCTTAAATTACTGACCAAAAATGCAGATTTTTCTATTTTGTTCTTACTGAAGAATACACAGCGCTTGTTTACGCGCCTGTGTGCATAGGCACATTACAATTAATGGGCTATATTTTAGCTCAAAAAGCTGTACTGAGCATTTTTAAGCCGCAAGATGCCCAAACAGGAGTATCGTGTGCAAGAGGCCTAAAAAGGCTTTTTAGACACTTGGAGACCAAAATAGAGTCATTTTGACCAAATTTTTTTTCAGGCAATTGGAGCCCAAATGGCCAGTTATAGACAAATCTTGTCTAAGGCCTCTTGCACACGATACTCCTGTTTGGGGATCTTGCGGCTTAAAAATGCTCAGTACAGCTTTTTGAGCTAAAATATAGCCCATTAATTGTAATGTGCCTATGCACACAGGCGCGTAAACAAGCACTGTGTATTTTTCAGTAAGAACAAAATAGAAAAATCTGCATTTTTGGTCAGTAATTTAAGCCTCAATACTCGCGAATACTCTCAAATACTCGCAAATACATACAAGAAAAAAGGTCTGGAAAAAAGTAGATGCTCAAACAGGAGTATTGTGTGCAAGAGGCCAAAAACCGGCTTTTTAAGGCTCTAAAAGACAAAAATACAGTCATTTTGACTATTTTTTTTATCAGACCTTTGGTGACCAAATGCAATTATTTTGACTAAAAAAGGCTTTTTAGACACTTGGAGACCAAAATAGAGTCATTTTGACCAAAAAAATCTTTCAGGCCATTTGAGCCCAAATGTCTAAAATCGTGCCTAAAACCCGCGTTTTAAGGCTCTAAAAGACAAAAATACAGTCAATTTGACTAAATTTGTTTTTCATACCTTTGGTGACCAAATGCAGTTATTTTGACTAAAAAAGGAAGGCTTTTTAGACACTTGGAGACCAAAATCGAGTCATTTTGACCCAAAACATTTTTCAGGCTATTGGAGCCAAATGTCTAAAATCTTGTCTAAAACCTGCTTTTTAAGGCTCTAAAAGAAAAAAATATAGTCATTTGGACTTAATTTTTTTCAGACCCTTGGTGACCAAATGCAGTTATTTTAACTTAAAAAGGCTTTTTATACACCTGGAGACCGAAATAGAGTCATTTTAACTAAAAAATAATTTTCAGGCCATTGGAGCCCAAATGGCCGGTTTTAGACAATTCTTGTCTTAAACCGGCTTTTTAAGGCTCTAAAAGACAAAAATACAGTCATTTTGACTAAATTGTGTTTCAGACCTTTGGTGACCAAATGCCGTTATTTTGACTAACAAAAGGTCTTTAGACACTTGGAGACCAAAATAGAGTCATTTTGACCAAAACATTTTTTTCAGGCCATTGGAGCCCAAATTGCCGGTTTTAAACAAATCTTGTCTAAAACCGGCTTTTTAGGGCTGTAAAAGACAAAAAAATACAGTAATTTTGACTAATTTTTTTTCAGACCTTTGGTGACCAAATGCCGTTATTTTGACTAACAAAAGGTTTTTAGACACTTGGAGACCAAAATAGAGTATTTTTGACCAAAACATTTTTTTCAGGCCATTGGAGCCAAATGTCTAAAATCTTGTCTAAAACCGGCTTTTTAAGGCTCTAAAAGACAAAAATATAGTCATTTTGACGAAATTTTTTTTCTGACCTTTGGTGACCAAATGCAGTTATTTTGACTAAAAAACGATTTTTAGACACTTGGAGACCAAAACAGAGTAATTTTGACCGAAAATTTCATTTCAGGCCATTGGAGCCCAAATGGCCGGTTTTAGACAAATCTTGTCTAAAACCGCCTTTTTAAGGCTCTAAAAGACAAAAATACAGTCATTTTGACTAAAGTATTTTTCAGACCTTTGGTGACCAAATTCAGTTATTTTGACAAAAAAAGGCTTTTTAGACACTTGGAGACCAAAATAGAGTCATTTTGACCAAAAAAGTTTTTTCAGGCCATTGGAGCCCAAATGGCCAGTTTTAGACAAATCTGGTCTAAAACCGGCTTTTTAACCTCCCTGGCGGTATGATTCTGTCAGGAATTCTGTTCCAAAAGCGGTACAATTCTTATCATGGAAATTTGGCGTTATGTATTATAGGCCTACAATTCTTAGTAATTACTGACTTAAACCTAACCAAAACAAGACTCTAGTAGACATCCCAGATGTGATAAATTTGAAACACAAACAAGTGAATTATAATCGAATCAATAATATTATTTTATTATTTAATATATAATATATATAATAAAATTATATTATTGATTAGATTATAATTCATGCGTTATATATATTATATATATATGTGTGTATATATATATATATATATATACATATACATATATATATATATATATATATATATATATATATATGTGTGTATATAGATATATATATATATGTGTGTGTGTATATATATATAACGCATGAATTATAATCGAATCAATAATATAATTTTATATATATATATATATGTGTGTGTGTATATAGGTATATATATATATACATATATACATATATATATATACATATATATATATATATATATATATATATATATATTTATATATATATATATAGATATATAGATATATATATATCTATATATATATAGATATATATATATATATATATATATTTGCATATATATATATATATATATATATATATTTGCATATATATAGATATATATAGCTATAGATATAGATATATATATGCATATATATATATATGCATATATATAATATAAAATGTGTTATGTGTTTTGTGCAACGTTTTTTTTTTTTTTTTTTAATTTCCCTCCCTAGTTCCGCTCCCATGCAGCATTGCTGCTGCAGGGAACGGAACTAGGAAGTCATCATACCGACAGACGAGCGGCGGAGATCTCGGCTGGCGGTCACAGCAATGAGAGCTCATCGCTGGATCGCCAGGATAAGGTAAGAGAAGCTCCGCTGCGCTGTCTGCACGCTCTGCCCATTGACCCCGAGTGTGACTATGGGATACCGCTAATAGCAGAAAATTCCTACCCCGAGTCACGCTCGGGGATACCGCTAAGGCGGTTAAGACACTAAAAGACAAAAATACATTAATTTTGACTCGTTTTTTTCAGATCTTTGGTGACCAAATGCATTTATTGTGACTAAAAAAGGCTTTTTAGACACTTGGAGACCAAAACAGAGTCATTTTGACCGAATTTTTTTTCAGGCAATTGGAGCCCAAATGGCCAGTTATAGACAAATCTTGTCTAAAACCGGCTTTTTAAGGCTCTAAAAGACAAAAATGCAGTCATTTTGACTAATTTTTTTATCAGACCTTTGGTGACCAAATGCAGATATTTTGACTAAAAAAGGCTTTTTAGACACTTGGAGACCAAAATAGAGTAATTTTGACCAAAAAAATCTTTCAGGCCATTTGAGCCCAAATGTCTAAAATTGTGCCTAAAACCCGCGTTTTAAGGCTCTAAAAGACAAAAATACAGTCAATTTGACTAAATTTGTTTTTCATACCTTTGGTGACCAAATGCAGTTATTTTGACTAAAAAAGGAAGGCTTTTTAGACACTTGGAGACCAAAATCGAGTCATTTTAACTAAAAAATAATTTTCAGGCCATTGGAGCCCAAATGGCCGGTTTTAGACAAATCTTGTCTTAAACCAGCTTTTTAAGGCTCTAAAAGACAAAAATACAGTCAATTTGACTAAATTGTTTTCAGATCTTTGGTGACCAAATGCATTTATTGCGACTAAAAAGGCTTTTTAGACACTTGGAGACTAAAATAGAGTCATTTTGACCAAAACATTTTTTTCAGGCCATTGGAGCCAAATGTCTAAAATCTTGTCTAAAACCGGCATTTTAAGGCTCTAAAAGACAAAAATATAGTCATTTTGACTAAATTTTTTTTCAGACCTTTGATTACCAAATGCAGTTATTTTGATTAAGGCCTCCTGTTTGAGCATCTCCTTTTGGCCTCTTGCACACAATACTCCTGTTTGAGCATCTACTTTTTTCCAGACCTTTTTTCTTGTATGTATTTGCGAGTATTTGAGAGTATTCGCGTGTATTCGAGTGTATTTGCGAGTATTGAGGCTTAAATTACTGACCAAAAATGCAGATTTTTCTATTTTGTTCTTACTGAAGAATAGACAGCGCTTGTTTACGCGCCTGTGTGCATAGGCACATTACAATTAATGGGCTATATTTTAGCTCAAAAAGCTGTACTGAGCATTTTTAAGCCGCAAGATGCCCAAACAGGAGTATCGTGTGCAAGAGGCCTAAAAAGGCTTTTTAGACACTTGGAGACCAAAATAGAGTCATTTTGACCAAATTTTTTTTCAGGCCATTGGAGCCCAAATGGCCAGTTATAGACAAATCTTGTCTAAGGCCTCTTGCACACGATACTCCTGTTTGGGCATCTTGCAGCTTAAAAATTGCTCAGTACAGCTTTTTGAGCTAAAATATAGCCCTAAAAGACAAAAATATAGTCATTTTGACTATAGTATTTTTCAGACCTTTGGTGACCAAATGCAGTTATTTTGACTAAAAAAGGCATTTTAGACACTTGGAGACCAAAATAGAGTCATTTTGACCAAAAAGTTTTTTTCAGGCCATTGGAGCCCAAATGGCCGGTTTTAGACAAATCTGGTCTAAAACCAGCTTTTTAAGACACTAAAAGACAAAAATACATTAATTTTGACTAATTTTTTCAGACCTTTGCTGACCAAATGCATTTATTTATACTGAAAAATACTTTTTTAGACACTTGGAGACCAAAATAGAGTCATTTTAACAAAAAAAATTTTCAGGCCATTGTAGCCCAAAAATCTAAAATCTTGTCTAAAACCGGCTTTTCAAGGCACTAAAAGACAAAAATACAGTCAATTTGACTAAATTTTTTTTCAGATCTTTGCTGACCAAATGCAGTTATTTTGACTAAAAAGGCTTTTTAGACACTTGGAGACAAAAATAGATTCATTTTGACCAAAACATTTTTTTCAGGCCATTGGAGCCAAATGTCTAAAATCTTGTCTAAAACCGGCTTTTTAAGGCTCTAAAAGACAAAAATATAGTAATTTTGACTACATTTTTTTTTCAGACCTTTGGTTACCAAATGCAGTTATTTTGACTAAAAAAGGCTTTTTAGACACTTGGAGACCAAAATAGAGTCATTTTGACCGTTTTTTTTTCAGGCAATTGGAGCCCAAATGGCCAGTTATAGACAAATCTTGTCTAAAACCGGCTTTTTAAGGCTCTAAAAGACAAAAATACAGTCATCTTGACAATTTTTTTTATCAGACCTTTGGTGACCAAATGCAGTTATTTTGACTAAAAAAGGCTTTTTAGACACTTGGAGACCAAAATAGAGTCATTTTGACCAAACATTTTTTTCAGGCCATTGAAATTCAAATGGCCGGTTTTAGACAAATCGTGTCTAAAACCGGCTATTTAACCACTTAACCCCCGGAAGATTTGACCCCCTTCCTGACCAGGGCCTATTTTGCAATTTGGCACTACGTTGACTTTAACGGACAATTGCGCGGTCGTGCGACGCTGTACCTAAACAAATTTGACTTCCTTTTTTTCCCACAAACAGAGCTTTCTTTTGGTGGTATTTGATCACCTGTGCAATTTTTTGATCATGCGCTATAAACAAAAAAAGAGCGTCAATTTTGCAAAAATAGCAATATTTTTCACATTTTTTATATGAAATTCCCCCAAAAAATGTGAAAATCAAAATTTTTTTAACATTTTCGCCAAATTTGTTTTATGCTACATATGTTTGGTAAAAAAAGCGTATTTTGATTGGTTTGCGCATAAGTTATCGCGTTTACTAACAAAGGGAAAGATTTTTGTCATTTTTGTAGTTTTTTTTTCAACGCGTAATGGCGGCGATCTGCGATTTTTTTTGCGGTACTGCAAAATTGCGGCAGACAGATCGGACCCTTGACTGACATTTTTGACACTTTTGGGGTTACCAGTGACATTTCTACAGTAATCAGTGCTATACATATGCGCTGTTACTGTAAAATTACACTGGCAGTGAAGGGGGTTAACTTTTTTTGAGAGGGAGGGGCTGTGTGTGTCCCTCGGGGCATGATTCTAACTGTGATTGGCTGTGGCTTGAGCTGTAGGAACAGTGATCAACGGTCCTACATAGTAGAACCGTATGATCACTGTTTCTACACAGGGGAGAATGACAGGCGGCTTGTTTACATCAGTCACCTGACTTTCTCCCTCTGCAGTGACAATCGCCGAGTGACCGGCGAACATCGGGTCCGCCGGTTACACGTGCGGGGGATCCGTGACCACGCGGGAGCGCGCCTCCAGGGGCGCGCGCTCGCTCCCTAGACCCTCACAAGCTAGCAACGTAGATCAACATCACTTTGCCTGTGAGGGGCTTACTGCCGACGTAAATAGTCGTGCGGCAGTCTGCAAGTGGTTAAGGCTCTAAAAGACAAAAATAAAGACACTTTGACTAATTTTTTTCAGACCTTTGGTGACGAAATGCAGTTATTTTGACTAAAAAGGCTTTTTAGACACTTGGAGACCAAAATTGAGTCATTTTGACCAAAAAAAATTTTTCATGCCATTGGAGCCCAAATGGCCGGTTTTAGACAACTCTTGTCTAAAACCGGCTTTTTAAGGCTCTAAAAGACAAAAAATACAGTCATTTTGACTAAATTTTTTTCAGACCTTTGGTGACCAAATGCCGTTATTTTGACTAACAAAAGGTTTTTAGACACTTGGAGACAAAAATAGAGTATTTTTGACCAAAACATTTTTTTCAGGCCATTTAAGCCAAATGTCTAAAATCTTGTCTAAAACCGGCTTTTTAAGGCTCTAAAAGACAAAAATATAGTCATTTTGACGAAAATTTTTTTCTGACCTTTGGTGACCAAATGCAGTTATTTTGACTAAAAAACGATTTTTAGACACTTGGAGACCAAAACAGAGTAATTTTGACCGAAAATTTCTTTTCAGGCCATTGGAGCCCAAATGGCCGGTTTTAGACAAATCTTGTCTAAAACTGGCTTTTTAAGGATCTAAAAGACAAAAATACAGTCATTTTGACTTAAGTATTTTTCAGACCTTTGGTGACCAAATTCAGTTATTTTGACAAAAAAAGGCCTTTTAGACACTTGGAGACCAAAATAGAGTCATTTTGACCAAAAAAAGTTTTCAGGCCATTGGAGCCCAAATGGCCGGTTTTAGACAAATCTGGTCTAAAACCGGCTTTTTAAGGCTCTAAAAGACAAAAATGCAGTAATTTTGACTAATTTTTTTTCAGACCTTTGGTGACCAAATGCAGTTATTTTGACTAAAAAAGGCTTTTAGACACTTGGAGACCAAAATAGAGTCATTTTGACAAAAAAAATCTTTCAGGCCATTTAAGCCCGAGGCAGGGGCTGTGTGTGTCCCTAGGGGCGTGATTCTAACTGTGATTGGCTGTGGCTTGAGCTGTAGGAACAGTGATCAACGGTCCTACATAGTAGAACCGTATGATCACTGTTTCTACACAGGGGAGAATGACAGGCGGCTTGTTTACATCAGTCGCCTGACTTTCTCCCTCTGCAGTGACGATCGCCGAGTGACCGGCGGACATCGGGTCTGCCGGTCACACGTGCAAGGATCCAAGACCACGCGGGAGCTCGCCTCCGGGGGCGTGCGCTCGCTCCCTAGACCCTCACAGGCTAGCAACATAGATCAACATCACTTTGCCTGTGAGGGGCTTACTGCCGGCGTAAATAGTCGTGCGGCAGTCGGCAAGTGGTTTAGGCTCTAAAAGACAAAAATAAAGTCACTTTGACTAATTTTTTTAGACCTTTGGTGACAAAATGCAGTTATTTTGACTAAAAAAGGCTTTTTTGACACTTGGAGACCAAAATTGAGTCATTTTTACCAACAAATTTTTTTCAGGCCATTGGAGCCCAAATGGCCGGTTTTAGACAACTCTTATCTAAAACCGGCTTTTTAAGGCTCTAAAAGACAAAAATACAGTCATTTTGACTATTTTTTTCAGACCTTTGGTGACCAAATGCAGTTATTTATACTAAAAAAGGCTTTTTTAGACACTTGGAGACCAAAATAGAGTCATTTTAACAAAAAAATTTTCAGGCCATTGGAGCCCAAATATCTAAAATCTTGTCTAAAACCGGCTTTTCAAGGCTCTAAAAGACAAAAATACAGTCAATTTGACTAAATGTTTTTCAGATCTTTGGTGACCAAATGCATTTATTGTGACTAAAAAGGCTTTTTAGACACTTGGAGACGAAAATAGAGTCATTTTGACCAAAACATTTTTTTCAGGCCATTGTAGCCAAATGTCTAAAATCTTGTCTAAAACCGGCATTTTAAGGCTCTAAAAGACAAAAATATAGTCATTTTGACTAAATTTTTTTTCAGACCTTTGGTTACCAAATGCAGTTATTTTGACTAAAAAGGCTTTTTAGACACTTGGAGACCAAAATAGAGTCATTTTGACCGAATTTTTTTCAGGCAATTGGAGCCCAAATGGCCAGATATAGACAAATCTTGTCTAAAACCGTCTTTTTAAGGCTCTAAAAGACAAAAATACAGTCATTTTGACTAATTTTTTTTATCAGACCTTTGGTGACCAAATGCAGTTATTTTGACTAAAAAAGGCTTTTTAGACATGTGGAGACCAAAATAGAGTCATTTTGACCAAAAAAATCTTTCAGGCCATTTGAGCCCAAATGTCTAAAATCGTGCCTAAAACCCGCGTTTTAAGGCTCTAAAAGACAAAAATACAGTCAATTTGACTAAATGTGTACCTTTGGTGACCAAATGCAGTTATTTTGATTAAAAAAGGAAGGCTTTTTAGACTCTTGGAGGCCAAAATCGAGTCATTTTGACCCAAAAATTTTTTTTCAGGCTATTGGAGCCAAATGTCTAAAATCTTGTCTAAAACCGGCTTTTTAAGGCTCTAAAAGAAAAAAATATAGTCATTTGGACTTAATTTTTTTTCAGACCTTTAGTGACCAAATGCAGTTATTTTGACTTAAAAAGCCTTTTTAGACACTTGGAGACCAAAATACAGTCATTTTAACTAAAAAATTATTTTCAGGCCATTGGAGCCCAAAATGGCTGGTTTTAGACAAATCTTGTCTTAAACCGGCTTTTTAAGGCTCTAAAAGACAAAAATACAGTCATTTTGACTAAATTGTTTTTCAGACCTTTGGTGACCAAATGCCGTTATTTTGACTAACGAAAGGTTTTTAGACACTTGGAGACCAAAATAGAGTCATTTTGACCAAAACATTTTTTTCAGGCCATTGGAGCCCAAATTGCCGGTTTTAAACAAATCTTGTCTAAAACCGGCTTTTTAAGGCTGTAAAAGACAAAAAATACAGTAATTTTGACTAATTTTTTTTTCAGACCTTTGGTGACCAAATGCCGTTTTTAGACACTTGGAGACCAAACTAGAGTATTTTTGACCAAAACATTTTTTTCAGGCCATTGGAGCCAAATGTCTAAAATGTTGTCTAAAACCGGCTTTTTAAGGCTCTAAAAGACAAAAATGCAGTCATTTTGACTAATTTTTTTATCAGACCTTTGGTGACCAAATGCAGATATTTTGACTAAAAAAGGCTTTTTAGACACTTGGAGACCAAAATAGAGTCATTTTGACCAAAAAAATCTTTCAGGCCATTTAAGCCCAAATGTCTAAAATCGTGCCTAAAACCGGCTTTTTAACGCTCTCAAAGAAAAAAATATAGACATTTGGACTTAATTTTTTTTCAGACCTTTGGTGACCAAATGCAGTTATTTTGACTTAAAAAGGCTTTTTAGACACTTGGAGACCAAAATAGAGTCATTTTAACTAAAAAAATAATTTTCAAGTCATTGGAGCCCAAATGGCCGGTTTTAGACAAATCTTGTCTTAAACCGGCTTTTTAAGGCTCTAAAAGACAAAAATATAGTCATTTTGACTAAATTTTTTTTCAGACCTTTGGTGACCAAATGCCGTTATTTTGACTAACAAAAGGTTTTTAGACACTTGGAGACCAAAATAGAGTCATTTTGACCAAAACATTTTTTTCAGGCCATTGGAGCCCAAACGGCCGGTTTTAAACAAATCTTGTCTAAAACCGGCTTTTTAAGGCTGTAAAAGACAAAAAATACAGTAATTTTGACTAATTATTTTTTTTCAGACCTTTGGTGACCAAATGCCGTTATTTTGACTAACAAAAGGTTTTTAGACACTTGGAGACCAAAATAGAGTATTTTTGACCAAAACATTTTTTTCAGGCCATTGGAGCCAAATGTCTAAAATCTTGTCTAAAACCGGCTTTTTAAGGCTCTAAAAGACAAAAATATAGTCATTTTGACGAAATTTTTTTTCTGACCTTTGGTGACCAAATGCAGTTATTTTGACTAAAAAACGATTTTTAGACACTTGGAGACCAAAACAGAGTAATTTTGACCGAAAATTTCTTTTCAGGCCATTGGAGCCCAAATGGCCGGTTTTAGACAAATGTTGTCTAAAACCGGCTTTTTAAGGATCTAAAAGATAAAAATACAGTCATTTTGACTAAAGTATTTTTCAGACCTTTGGTGACCAAATTCAGTTATTTTGACAAAAAAAGGCCTTTTAGACACTTGGAGACCAAAATAGAGTCATTTTGACCAAAAAAATTTTCAGGCCATTGACCGGCTATTGCCGTTATTTTGACTAACAAAAGGTTTTTAGACACTTGGAGACCAAAATAGAGTATTTTTGACCAAAACATTTTGTTCAGGCCATTGGAGCCAAATGTCTAAAATCTTGTCTAAAACCGGCATTTTAAGGCTCTAAAAGACAAAAATATAGTCATTTTGACTAAATTTTTTTTCAGACCTTTGGTGACCAAATGCCGTTATTTTGACTAACAAAAGGTTTTTAGACACTTGGAGACCAAAATAGAGTCATTTTAACAGAAAAAATTTCAGGCCATTGGAGCCCAAAAATCTAAAATCTTGTCTAAAACCGGCTTTTCAAGGGTTCTAAAAGATCACCTGTGCGATTTTTTGATCATGAGCTATAAACAAAAAAAGAGCGTCAATTTTGCAAAAATAGCAATATTTTTCACATTTTTTTATATGAAATTCACCAAAAAAATGTAAAAATCAAAGTTTTTTAACATTTTCGGCCAATTTGTTTATGCTACATGTTTGGTAAAAAAATTGCAAAAAGCGTATTTTGATTGGTGTGCGCAAAAGTTATAGCGTTTACTAACAAAGGGAAAGATTTTTGTAATTTTTGTTGGTTTTTTTTCAACGTGTAGTGGCGGCGATCTGCGATTTTTTTAGCGGTACTGCAAAATTGCGGCAGACAGATCGGACCCTTGACTGACATTTTTGACACTTTCGGGGTTACCAGTGACATTTCTACAGTAATCAGTGCTATACATATGCACTGTTACTGTCAAATTACACTGGCAGTGAAGGGGTTAACTTTTTTTGAGAGGGAGGGGCTGTGTGTGTCCCTAGGGGCGTGATTCTAACTGTGATTGGCTGTGGCTTGAGCTGTAGGAACAGTGATCAACGGTCCTACATAGTAGAACCATATGATCACTGTTTCTACACAGGGGAGAATGACAGGGGGCTTGTTCACATCAGTCGCCTGACTTTCTCCCTCTGTCGGATCGCCGAGTGACCGGCGGACATCCGGGGACACGTGCGGGGGATCCATGACCACGCGGGAGCTCGCCTCCGGGGCGCGTGCTCGCTCCCTAGACCCTAACAGGCTAGCAACGTAGATCAACATCACTTTGCCTGTGAGGGGCTTACTGCCGACGTAAATAGTGGTTAAGGCTCTAAAAGACAAAAATAAAGTCACTTTGACTAAATTTTTTTAGACCTTTGGTGACGAAATGCAGTTATTTTGACTAAAAAAGGCTTTTTAGACACTTGGAGACCAAAATTGAGTCATTGTTACCAAAAAAATTTCTCAGGCCATTGGAGCCCAAATGGCCGGTTTTAGACGACTCTTGTCTAAAACTGGCTTTTTAAGGCTCTAAAAGACAAAAATACAGTCATTTTGACTAATTCTTTTCAGACCTTTGGTGACCAAATGCAGTTATTTATACTAAAAAAGGCTTTTTTAGACACTTGGAGACCAAAATAGAGTCATTTTAACAAAAAAATTTCAGGCCATTGGAGCCCAAATATCTAAAATCTTGTCTAAAACCGGCTTTTCAAGGCTCTAAAAGACAAAAATACAGTCGATTTGACTAAATTTTTTTCAGATCTTTGGTGACCAAATGCATTTATTGTGACTAAAAAGGCTTTTTAGACACTTGGAGACTAAAATAGAGTAATTTTGACCAAAACATTTTTTTCAGGCCATTGGAGCCAAATGTCTAAAATCTTGTCTAAAACCGGCATTTTAAGGCTCTAAAAGACAAAAATATAGTCATTTTGACTAAATTTTTTTTCAGACCTTTGATTACCAAATGCAGTTATTTTGATTAAGGCCTCTTGCACACGATACTCCTGTTTGAGCATCTCCTTTTGGCCTCTTGCACACAATACTCCTGTTTGAGCATCTACTTTTTTCCAGACCTTTTTTCTTGTATGTATTTGCGAGTATTTGAGAGTATTCGCGTGTATTCGAGTGTATTTGCGAGTATTGAGGCTTAAATTACTGACCAAAAATGCAGATTTTTCTATTTTGTTCTTACTGAAGAATACACAGCGCTTGTTTACGCGCCTGTGTGCATAGGCACATTACAATTAATGGGCTATATTTTAGCTCAAAAAGCTGTACTGAGCATTTTTAAGCCGCAAGATGCCCAAACAGGAGTATCGTGTGCAAGAGGCCTAAAAAGGCTTTTTAGACACTTGGAGACCAAAATAGAGTCATTTTGACCAAATTTTTTTTCAGGCAATTGGAGCCCAAATGGCCAGTTATAGACAAATCTTGTCTAAGGCCTCTTGCACACGATACTCCTGTTTGGGGATCTTGCGGCTTAAAAATGCTCAGTACAGCTTTTTGAGCTAAAATATAGCCCATTAATTGTAATGTGCCTATGCACACAGGCGCGTAAACAAGCACTGAGTATTTTTCAGTAAGAACAAAATAGAAAAATCTGCATTTTTGGTCAGTAATTTAAGCCTCAATACTCGCGAATACTCTCAAATACTCGCAAATACATACAAGAAAAAAGGTCTGGAAAAAAGTAGATGCTCAAACAGGAGTATTGTGTGCAAGAGGCCAAAAACCGGCTTTTTAAGGCTCTAAAAGACAAAAATACAGTCATTTTGACTATTTTTTTTATCAGACCTTTGGTGACCAAATGCAATTATTTTGACTAAAAAAGGCTTTTTAGACACTTGGAGACCAAAATAGAGTCATTTTGACCAAAAAAATCTTTCAGGCCATTTGAGCCCAAATGTCTAAAATCGTGCCTAAAACCCGCGTTTTAAGGCTCTAAAAGACAAAAATACAGTCAATTTGACTAAATTTGTTTTTCATACCTTTGGTGACCAAATGCAGTTATTTTGACTAAAAAGGAAGGCTTTTTAGACACTTGGAGACCAAAATCGAGTCATTTTGACCCAAAACATTTTTCAGGCTATTGGAGCCAAATGTCTAAAATCTTGTCTAAAACCGGCTTTTTAAGGCTCTAAAAGAAAAAAATATAGTCATTTGGACTTAATTTTTTTCAGACCCTTGGTGACCAAATGCAGTTATTTTAACTTAAAAAGGCTTTTTATACACCTGGAGACCGAAATAGAGTCATTTTAACTAAAAAATAATTTTCAGGCCATTGGAGCCCAAATGGCCGGTTTTAGACAATTCTTGTCTTAAACCGGCTTTTTAAGGCTCTAAAAGACAAAAATACAGTCATTTTGACTAAATTGTGTTTCAGACCTTTGGTGACCAAATGCCGTTATTTTGACTAACAAAAGGTCTTTAGACACTTGGAGACCAAAATAGAGTCATTTTGACCAAAACATTTTTTTCAGGCCATTGGAGCCCAAATTGCCGGTTTTAAACAAATCTTGTCTAAAACCGGCTTTTTAGGGCTGTAAAAGACAAAAAAATACAGTAATTTTGACTAATTTTTTTTCAGACCTTTGGTGACCAAATGCCGTTATTTTGACTAACAAAAGGTTTTTAGACACTTGGAGACCAAAATAGAGTATTTTTGACCAAAACATTTTTTTCAGGCCATTGGAGCCAAATGTCTAAAATCTTGTCTAAAACCGGCTTTTTAAGGCTCTAAAAGACAAAAATATAGTCATTTTGACGAAATTTTTTTTCTGACCTTTGGTGACCAAATGCAGTTATTTTGACTAAAAAACGATTTTTAGACACTTGGAGACCAAAACAGAGTAATTTTGACCGAAAATTTCATTTCAGGCCATTGGAGCCCAAATGGCCGGTTTTAGACAAATCTTGTCTAAAACCGCCTTTTTAAGGCTCTAAAAGACAAAAATACAGTCATTTTGACTAAAGTATTTTTCAGACCTTTGGTGACCAAATTCAGTTATTTTGACAAAAAAAGGCTTTTTAGACACTTGGAGACCAAAATAGAGTCATTTTGACCAAAAAAGTTTTTTCAGGCCATTGGAGCCCAAATGGCCAGTTTTAGACAAATCTGGTCTAAAACCGGCTTTTTAACCTCCCTGGCGGTATGATTCTGTCAGGAATTCTGTTCCAAAAGCGGTACAATTCTTATCATGGAAATTTGGCGTTATGTATTATAGGCCTACAATTCTTAGTAATTACTGACTTAAACCTAACCAAAACAAGACTCTAGTAGACATCCCAGATGTGATAAATTTGAAACACAAACAAGTGAATTATAATCGAATCAATAATATTATTTTATTATTTAATATATAATATATATAATAAAATTATATTATTGATTAGATTATAATTCATGCGTTATATATTATATATATATGTGTGTATATATATATATATATATATATATATATACATATACATATATATATATATATATGTGTGTATATAGATATATATATATATGTGTGTGTGTATATATATATAACGCATGAATTATAATCGAATCAATAATATAATTTTATATATATATATATGTGTGTGTGTATATAGGTATATATATATATACATATATACATATATATATATACATATATATATATATATATATATATATATATATATATATATATATATATATATATATATATTATATATATATATATATATAGATATATAGATATATATATATCTATATATATATAGATATATATATATATATATATTTGCATATATATATATATATATATATTTGCATATATATAGATATATATATATATAGATATAGATATATATATGCATATATATATATGCATATATATAATATAAAATGTGTTATGTGTTTTGTGCAACGTTTTTTTTTTTTTTTAATTTCCCTCCCTAGTTCCGCTCCCATGCAGCATTGCTGCTGCAGGGAACGGAACTAGGAAGTCATCATACCGACAGACGAGCGGCGGAGATCTCGGCTGGCGGTCACAGCAATGAGAGCTCATCGCTGGATCGCCAGGATAAGGTAAGAGAAGCTCCGCTGCGCTGTCTGCACGCTCTGCCCATTGACCCCGAGTGTGACTATGGGATACCGCTAATAGCAGAAAATTCCTACCCCGAGTCACGCTCGGGGATATCGCTAAGGCGGTTAAGACACTAAAAGACAAAAATACATTAATTTTGACTCGTTTTTTTCAGATCTTTGGTGACCAAATGCATTTATTGTGACTAAAAAAGGCTTTTTAGACACTTGGAGACCAAAACAGAGTCATTTTGACCGAATTTTTTTTCAGGCAATTGGAGCCCAAATGGCCAGTTATAGACAAATCTTGTCTAAAACCGGCTTTTTAAGGCTCTAAAAGACAAAAATGCAGTCATTTTGACTAATTTTTTTATCAGACCTTTGGTGACCAAATGCAGATATTTTGACTAAAAAAGGCTTTTTAGACACTTGGAGACCAAAATAGAGTAATTTTGACCAAAAAAATCTTTCAGGCCATTTGAGCCCAAATGTCTAAAATCGTGCCTAAAACCCGCGTTTTAAGGCTCTAAAAGACAAAAATACAGTCAATTTGACTAAATTTGTTTTTCATACCTTTGGTGACCAAATGCAGTTATTTTGACTAAAAAAGGAAGGCTTTTTAGACACTTGGAGACCAAAATCGAGTCATTTTAACTAAAAAATAATTTTCAGGCCATTGGAGCCCAAATGGCCGGTTTTAGACAAATCTTGTCTTAAACCAGCTTTTTAAGGCTCTAAAAGACAAAAATACAGTCAATTTGACTAAATTGTTTTCAGATCTTTGGTGACCAAATGCATTTATTGCGACTAAAAAGGCTTTTTAGACACTTGGAGACTAAAATAGAGTCATTTTGACCAAAACATTTTTTTCAGGCCATTGGAGCCAAATGTCTAAAATCTTGTCTAAAACCGGCATTTTAAGGCTCTAAAAGACAAAAATATAGTCATTTTGACTAAATTTTTTTTCAGACCTTTGATTACCAAATGCAGTTATTTTGATTAAGGCCTCCTGTTTGAGCATCTCCTTTTGGCCTCTTGCACACAATACTCCTGTTTGAGCATCTACTTTTTTCCAGACCTTTTTTCTTGTATGTATTTGCGAGTATTTGAGAGTATTCGCGTGTATTCGAGTGTATTTGCGAGTATTGAGGCTTAAATTACTGACCAAAAATGCAGATTTTTCTATTTTGTTCTTACTGAAGAATAGACAGCGCTTGTTTACGCGCCTGTGTGCATAGGCACATTACAATTAATGGGCTATATTTTAGCTCAAAAAGCTGTACTGAGCATTTTTAAGCCGCAAGATGCCCAAACAGGAGTATCGTGTGCAAGAGGCCTAAAAAGGCTTTTTAGACACTTGGAGACCAAAATAGAGTCATTTTGACCAAATTTTTTTTCAGGCCATTGGAGCCCAAATGGCCAGTTATAGACAAATCTTGTCTAAGGCCTCTTGCACACGATACTCCTGTTTGGGCATCTTGCAGCTTAAAAATTGCTCAGTACAGCTTTTTGAGCTAAAATATAGCCCTAAAAGACAAAAATATAGTCATTTTGACTATAGTATTTTTCAGACCTTTGGTGACCAAATGCAGTTATTTTGACTAAAAAAGGCATTTTAGACACTTGGAGACCAAAATAGAGTCATTTTGACCAAAAAGTTTTTTTCAGGCCATTGGAGCCCAAATGGCCGGTTTTAGACAAATCTGGTCTAAAACCAGCTTTTTAAGACACTAAAAGACAAAAATACATTAATTTTGACTAATTTTTTCAGACCTTTGCTGACCAAATGCATTTATTTATACTGAAAAATACTTTTTTAGACACTTGGAGACCAAAATAGAGTCATTTTAACAAAAAAAATTTTCAGGCCATTGTAGCCCAAAAATCTAAAATCTTGTCTAAAACCGGCTTTTCAAGGCACTAAAAGACAAAAATACAGTCAATTTGACTAAATTTTTTTTCAGATCTTTGGTGACCAAATGCAGTTAGTTTGACTAAAAAGGCTTTTTAGACACTTGGAGACAAAAATAGATTCATTTTGACCAAAACATTTTTTTCAGGCCATTGGAGCCAAATGTCTAAAATCTTGTCTAAAACCGGCTTTTTAAGGCTCTAAAAGACAAAAATATAGTAATTTTGACTACATTTTTTTTCAGACCTTTGGTTACCAAATGCAGTTATTTTGACTAAAAAAGGCTTTTTAGACACTTGGAGACCAAAATAGAGTCATTTTGACCGTTTTTTTTTCAGGCAATTGGAGCCCAAATGGCCAGTTATAGACAAATCTTGTCTAAAACCGGCTTTTTAAGGCTCTAAAAGACAAAAATACAGTCATCTTGACAATTTTTTTTATCAGACCTTTGGTGACCAAATGCAGTTATTTTGACTAAAAAAGGCTTTTTAGACACTTGGAGACCAAAATAGAGTCATTTTGACCAAACATTTTTTTCAGGCCATTGAAATTCAAATGGCCGGTTTTAGACAAATCGTGTCTAAAACCGGCTATTTAACCACTTAACCCCCGGAAGATTTGACCCCCTTCCTGACCAGGGCCTATTTTGCAATTTGGCACTACGTTGACTTTAACGGACAATTGCGCGGTCGTGCGACGCTGTACCTAAACAAATTTGACTTCCTTTTTTTCCCACAAACAGAGCTTTCTTTTGGTGGTATTTGATCACCTGTGCAATTTTTTGATCATGCGCTATAAACAAAAAAAGAGCGTCAATTTTGCAAAAATAGCAATATTTTTCACATTTTTTATATGAAATTCCCCCAAAAAATGTGAAAATCAAAATTTTTTTAACATTTTCGCCAAATTTGTTTTATGCTACATATGTTTGGTAAAAAAAGCGTATTTTGATTGGTTTGCGCATAAGTTATCGCGTTTACTAACAAAGGGAAAGATTTTTGTCATTTTTGTAGTTTTTTTTTCAACGCGTAATGGCGGCGATCTGCGATTTTTTTTGCGGTACTGCAAAATTGCGGCAGACAGATCGGACCCTTGACTGACATTTTTGACACTTTTGGGGTTACCAGTGACATTTCTACAGTAATCAGTGCTATACATATGCGCTGTTACTGTAAAATTACACTGGCAGTGAAGGGGGTTAACTTTTTTTGAGAGGGAGGGGCTGTGTGTGTCCCTCGGGGCATGATTCTAACTGTGATTGGCTGTGGCTTGAGCTGTAGGAACAGTGATCAACGGTCCTACATAGTAGAACCGTATGATCACTGTTTCTACACAGGGGAGAATGACAGGCGGCTTGTTTACATCAGTCACCTGACTTTCTCCCTCTGCAGTGACAATCGCCGAGTGACCGGCGAACATCGGGTCCGCCGGTTACACGTGCGGGGGATCCGTGACCACGCGGGAGCGCGCCTCCAGGGGCGCGCGCTCGCTCCCTAGACCCTCACAAGCTAGCAACGTAGATCAACATCACTTTGCCTGTGAGGGGCTTACTGCCGACGTAAATAGTCGTGCGGCAGTCTGCAAGTGGTTAAGGCTCTAAGAGACAAAAATAAAGACACTTTGACTAATTTTTTTCAGACCTTTGGTGACTGGCAGTGAAGGGGGTTAACTTTTTTTGAGAGGGAGGGGCTGTGTGTGTCCCTCGGGGCATGATTCTAACTGTGATTGGCTGTGGCTTGAGCTGTAGGAACAGTGATCAACGGTCCTACATAGTAGAACCGTATGATCACTGTTTCTACACAGGGGAGAATGACAGGCGGCTTGTTTACATCAGTCACCTGACTTTCTCCCTCTGCAGTGACAATCGCCGAGTGACCGGCGAACATCGGGTCCGCCGGTTACACGTGCGGGGGATCCGTGACCACGCGGGAGCGCGCCTCCAGGGGCGCGCGCTCGCTCCCTAGACCCTCACAAGCTAGCAACGTAGATCAACATCACTTTGCCTGTGAGGGGCTTACTGCCGACGTAAATAGTCGTGCGGCAGTCTGCAAGTGGTTAAGGCTCTAAGAGACAAAAATAAAGACACTTTGACTAATTTTTTTCAGACCTTTGGTGACGAAATGCAGTTATTTTGACTAAAAAGGCTTTTTAGACACTTGGAGACCAAAATTGAGTCATTTTGACCAAAAAAAATTTTTCATGCCATTGGAGCCCAAATGGCCGGTTTTAGACAACTCTTGTCTAAAACCGGCTTTTTAAGGCTCTAAAAGACAAAAAATACAGTCATTTTGACTAAATTTTTTTCAGACCTTTGGTGACCAAATGCCGTTATTTTGACTAACAAAAGGTTTTTAGACACTTGGAGACAAAAATAGAGTATTTTTGACCAAAACATTTTTTTCAGGCCATTTAAGCCAAATGTCTAAAATCTTGTCTAAAACCGGCTTTTTAAGGCTCTAAAAGACAAAAATATAGTCATTTTGACGAAATTTTTTTTCTGACCTTTGGTGACCAAATGCAGTTATTTTGACTAAAAAACGATTTTTAGACACTTGGAGACCAAAACAGAGTAATTTTGACCGAAAATTTCTTTTCAGGCCATTGGAGCCCAAATGGCCGGTTTTAGACAAATCTTGTCTAAAACTGGCTTTTTAAGGATCTAAAAGACAAAAATACAGTCATTTTGACTAAAGTATTTTTCAGACCTTTGGTGACCAAATTCAGTTATTTTGACAAAAAAAGGCCTTTTAGACACTTGGAGACCAAAATAGAGTCATTTTGACCAAAAAAAGTTTTCAGGCAATTGGAGCCCAAATGGCCGGTTTTAGACAAATCTGGTCTAAAACCGGCTTTTTAAGGCTCTAAAAGACAAAAATGCAGTAATTTTGACTAATTTTTTTTCAGACCTTTGGTGACCAAATGCAGTTATTTTGACTAAAAAAGGCTTTTAGACACTTGGAGACCAAAATAGAGTCATTTTGACAAAAAAATCTTTCAGGCCATTTAAGCCCGAGGCAGGGGCTGTGTGTGTCCCTAGGGGCGTGATTCTAACTGTGATTGGCTGTGGCTTGAGCTGTAGGAACAGTGATCAAAGGTCCTACATAGTAGAACCGTATGATCACTGTTTCTACACAGGGGAGAATGACAGGCGGCTTGTTTACATCAGTCGCCTGACTTTCTCCCTCTGCAGTGACGATCGCCGAGTGACCGGCGGACATCGGGTCTGCCGGTCACACGTGCAAGGATCCAAGACCACGCGGGAGCTCGCCTCCGGGGGCGTGCGCTCGCTCCCTAGACCCTCACAGGCTAGCAACATAGATCAACATCACTTTGCCTGTGAGGGGCTTACTGCCGGCGTAAATAGTCGTGCGGCAGTCGGCAAGTGGTTTAGGCTCTAAAAGACAAAAATAAAGTCACTTTGACTAATTTTTTTAGACCTTTGGTGACAAAATGCAGTTATTTTGACTAAAAAAGGCTTTTTTGACACTTGGAGACCAAAATTGAGTCATTTTTACCAACAAATTTTTTTCAGGCCATTGGAGCCCAAATGGCCGGTTTTAGACAACTCTTATCTAAAACCGGCTTTTTAAGGCTCTAAAAGACAAAAATACAGTCATTTTGACTATTTTTTTCAGACCTTTGGTGACCAAATGCAGTTATTTATACTAAAAAAGGCTTTTTTAGACACTTGGAGACCAAAATAGAGTCATTTTGACCAAAACATTTTTTTCAGGCCATTGTAGCCAAATGTCTAAAATCTTGTCTAAAACCGGCATTTTAAGGCTCTAAAAGACAAAAATATAGTCATTTTGACTAAATTTTTTTTCAGACCTTTGGTTACCAAATGCAGTTATTTTGACTAAAAAGGCTTTTTAGACACTTGGAGACCAAAATAGAGTCATTTTGACCGAATTTTTTTCAGGCAATTGGAGCCCAAATGGCCAGATATAGACAAATCTTGTCTAAAACCGTCTTTTTAAGGCTCTAAAAGACAAAAATACAGTCATTTTGACTAATTTTTTTATCAGACCTTTGGTGACCAAATGCAGTTATTTTGACTAAAAAAGGCTTTTTAGACATGTGGAGACCAAAATAGAGTCATTTTGACCAAAAAAATCTTTCAGGCCATTTGAGCCCAAATGTCTAAAATCGTGCCTAAAACCCGCGTTTTAAGGCTCTAAAAGACAAAAATACAGTCAATTTGACTAAATGTGTACCTTTGGTGACCAAATGCAGTTATTTTGACTAAAAAAGGAAGGCTTTTTAGACTCTTGGAGGCCAAAATCGAGTCATTTTGACCCAAAAATTTTTTTTCAGGCTATTGGAGCCAAATGTCTAAAATCTTGTCTAAAACCGGCTTTTTAAGGCTCTAAAAGAAAAAAATATAGTCATTTGGACTTAATTTTTTTTCAGACCTTTAGTGACCAAATGCAGTTATTTTGACTTAAAAAGCCTTTTTAGACACTTGGAGACCAAAATACAGTCATTTTAACTAAAAAATTATTTTCAGGCCATTGGAGCCCAAAATGGCTGGTTTTAGACAAATCTTGTCTTAAACCGGCTTTTTAAGGCTCTAAAAGACAAAAATACAGTCATTTTGACTAAATTGTTTTTCAGACCTTTGGTGACCAAATGCCGTTATTTTGACTAACGAAAGGTTTTTAGACACTTGGAGACCAAAATAGAGTCATTTTGACCAAAACATTTTTTTCAGGCCAATCGAGCCCAAATGGCCGGTTTTAAACAAATCTTGTCTAAAACCGGCTTTTTAAGGCTGTAAAAGACAAGAAATACAGTAATTTTGACTAAATTTTTTTCAGACCTTTGGTGACCAAATGCCGTTATTTTGACTAACAAAAGATTTTTTAGACACTTGGAGACCAAAATAGAGTATTTCTGACCAAAACATTTTTTTCAGGCCATTGGAGCCAAATGTCTAAAATCTTGTCTAAAACCGGCTTTTTAAGGCTTTAAAAGACAAAAATATAGTCATTTTGACTAAAGTATTTTTCAGACCTTTGGTGACCAAATGCAGTTATTTTGACTAAAAAAGGCTTTTTAGACACTTGGAGACCAAAATAGAGTCATTTTGACCAAAAAGTTTTTTTCAGGCCATTGGAGCCCAAATGGCCGGTTTTAGACAAATCTGGTCTAAAACCGGCTTTTTAAGACACTAAAAGACAAAAATACATTAATTTTGACTAGTTTTTTTCAGATCTTTGGTGACCAAATGCATTTATTGTGACTAAAAAAGGCTTTTTAGACACTTGGAGACCAAAATAGAGTCATTTTGACCGAATGTTTTTTCAGGCAATTGGAGCCCAAATGGCCAGTTATAGACAAATCTTGTCTAAAATCGGCTTTTTAAGGCTCTAAAAGACAAAAATGCAGTCATTTTGACTAATTTTTTTTATCAGACCTTTGGTGACCAAATGCAGATATTTTGACTAAAACAGGCTTTTTAGACACTTGGAGACCAAAATAGAGTCATTTTGACCAAAAAAATCTTTCAGGCCATTTGAGCCCAAATGTCTAAAATCGTGCCTAAAACCCGCGTTTTAAGGCTCTAAAAGACAAAAATACAGTCAATTTGACTAAATTTGTTTTTCATACCTTTGGTGACCAAATGCAGTTATTTTGACTAAAAAAGGAAGGCTTTTTAGACACTTGGAGACCAAAATCGAGTCATTTTGACCCCAAAAATTTCTTCAGGCTATTGGAGCCAAATGTCTAAAATCTTGTCTAAAACCGGCTTTTTAAGGCTCTAAAAGACAAAAAATACAGTCATTTTGACTAATTTTTTTTCAGACCTTTGGTGACCAAATGCCGTTATTTTGACTAACAAAAGGTTTTTAGACACTTGGAGACCAAAATAGAGTCATTTTGACCAAAACATTTTTTTCAGGCCATTGGAGCCCAAATGGCCGGTTTTAAACAAATCTTGTCTAAAACCGTCTTTTTAAGGCTGTAAAAGACAAAAAATACAGTAATTTTGACTACATTTTTTCAGACCTTTGGTGACCAAATGCCGTTATTTTGACTAACAAAAGGTTTTTAGACACTTGGAGACCAAAATAGAGTATTTTTGACCAAAACATTTTTTTCAGGCCATTGGAGCCAAATGTCTAAAATCTTGTCTAAAACCGGCTTTTTAAGGCTCTAAAAGACAAAAATACAGTAATTTTGACTAAAGTATTTTTCAGACCTTTGGTGACCAAATTCAGTTATTTTGGAAAAAAAGGCTTTTTAGACACTTGGAGACCAAAATAGAGTCATTTTGACCAAAAAAAATTTTTTAGGCCATTGGAGCCCAAATTGCCGGTTTTAGACAAATCTGGTCTAAAACCGGCTTTTTAAGACACTAAAAGACAAAAATACATTAATTTTGACTAGTTTTTTTCAGACCTTTGGTGACCAAATGCATTTATTTATACTAAAAAAGGCTTTTTTAGACACTTGGAGACCAAAATAGAGTCATTTTAACAAAAAAATTTCAGGCCATTGGAGCCCAAAAATCTAAAATCTTGTCTAAAACCGGCTTTTCAAGGCTCTAAAAGATCACCTGTGCGATTTTTTGATCATGCGCTATAAACAAAAAAAGAGCGTCAATTTTGCAAAAATAGCAATATTTTTCACATTTTTTTATATGAAATTCACCAAAAAAATGTAAAAATCAAAGTTTTTTAACATTTTCGGCCAATTTGTTTATGCTGCATATGTTTGGTAAAAAAAATCGCAAAAAGCATATTTTGATTGGTTTGCGCAAAAGTTATCGCGTTTACTAACAAAGGGAAAGATTTTTGTCATTTTTGTTGGGTTTTTTTTCAACACGTAATTGCGATTTTTTTTGCGGTACTGCAAAATTGCGGCAGACAGATCGGACCCTTGACTGACATTTTTGACACTTTCGGGGTTACCAGTGACATTTCTACAGTAATTAGTGCTATACATATGCACTGTACCAGTAAAATTACACTGGCAGTGAAGGGGTTAACTTTTTTAAAAGGGAGGGGCTGTGTGTGTCCCTAGGGGCGTGATTCTAACTGTGATTGGCTGTGGCTTGAGCTGTAGGAACAGTGATCAACGGTCCTACATAGTAGAACCGTATGATCACTGTTTCTACACAGGGGAGAATGACAGGTGGCTTGTTTACATCAGTCGCCTGACTTGCAAGGATCCAAGACCACGCGGGAGCTCGCCTCCGGGGGCGTGCGCTCGCTCCCTAGACCCTCACAGGCTAGCAACATAGATCAACATCACTTTGCCTGTGAGGGGCTTACTGCCGACGTAAATAGTCGTGCGGCAGTCGGCAAGTGGTTTAGGCTCTAAAAGACAAAAATAAAGTCACTTTGACTAATTTTTTTAGACCTTTGGTGACAAAATGCAGTTATTTTGACTAAAAAAGGCTTTTTTAGACACTTGGAGACCAAAATTGAGTCATTTTTTAGACACTTGGAGACCAAAATAGAGTCATTTTAACAAAAAAAATTTCAGGCCATTGGAGCCCAAAAATCTAAAATCTTGTCTAAAACCGGCTTTTCAAGGCACTAAAAGACAAAAATACAGTCAATTTGACTAAATTTTTTTTCAGATCTTTCGTGACCAAATGCAGTTATTTTGACTAAAAAGGCTTTTTAGACACTTGGAGACCAAAATAGAGTCATTTTGACCAAAACATTTTTTTCAGGCCATTGGAGCCAAATGTCTAAATCTTCTCTAAAACCGGCTTTTTAAGGCTCTAAAAGACAAAAATATAGTAATTTTGATTACATTATTTTTCAGACCTTTGGTTACCAAATGCAGTTATTTTGACTAAAAAAGGCTTTTTAGACACTTGGAGACCAAAATAGAGTCATTTTGACCGATTTTTTTTCAGGCAATTGGAGCCCAAATGGCCAGTTATAGACAAATCTTGTCTAAAACCGGCTTTTTAAGGCTCTAAAAGACAAAAATACAGTCATCTTGACATTTTTTTTTATCAGACCTTTGGTGACCAAATGCAGTTATTTTGACTAAAAAAGGCTTTTTAGACACTTGGAGACAAAAATAGAGTCATTTTGACCAAACATTTTTTTCAGGCCATTGAAACTCAAATGGCCGGTTTTAGACAAATCGTGTCTAAAACCGGCTATTTACCACTTAACCCCCGGAAGATTTGACCCCCTTCCTGACCAGGGCCTATTTTGCGATTCGGCACTGCGTTGACTTTAACGGACAATTGCGCGGTCGTGCGACGCTGTACCTAAACAAATTTGACTTCCTTTTTTTCCCACAAACAGAGCTTTCTTTTGGTGGTATTTGATCACCTGTGCGATTTTTTGATCATGCGCTATAAACAAAAAAAAGCGTCAATTTTGCAAAAATATCAATATTTTTCACATTTTTTTACATGAAATTCCCCAAAAAAATGTGAAAATCAAAATTTTTTAACATTTTCGGCCAATTTGTTTTATGCTACATATGTTTGGTAAAAAAAATAGCGTATTTTGATTGGTTTGCGCAAAAGTTATCGCGTTTACTAACAAAGGGAAAGATTTTTGTTGTTTATGTAGTTTTTTTTTTCAACGCGTAATGGCGGCGATCTGCGATTTTTTTTGTGGTACTGCAAAATTGCGGCAGACAGATCGGACCCTTGACTGACATTTTTGACACTTTTGGGGTTACCAGTGACATTTCTACAGTAATCAGTGCTATACATATGCACTGTTACTGTAAAATTACACTGGCAGTGAAGGGGGTTAACTTTTTTTGAGAGGGAGGTGCTGTGTGTGTCCCTCGGGGCGTGATTCTAACTGTGATTGGTTGTGGCTTGAGCTGTAGGAACAGTGATCAACGGTCCTACATAGTAGAACTGTATGATCACTGTTTCTACACAGGGGAGAATGACAGGTGGCTTGTTTACATCAGTCGCCTGACTTTCTCCCTCTGCAGTGACGATCGCCGAGTGACCGGCGAACATCGGGTCCGCCGGTCACACGTGCGGGGGATCCGTGACCACGCGGGAGCGTGCCTCCGGGGGCGCGCGCTCGCTCCCTAGACCCTCACAAGCTAGCAACGTAGATCAACATCACTTTGCCTGTGAGGGGCTTACTGCCGACGTAAAAACTCGTGCGGCAGTCGGCAAGTGGTTAAGGCTCTAAAAGACAAAAATAAAGACACTTTGACTAATTTTTTTTTTAGACCTTTGGTGACGAAATGCAGTTATTTTGACTAAAAAAGGCTTTTTAGACACTTGGAGACCAAAATTGAGTCATTTTGACCAAAAACATTTTTTCATGCCATTGGAGCCCAAATGGCCGGCTTTAGACAACTCTTGTCTAAAATCGGATTTTTAAGGCTCTAAAAGACAAAAAATACAGTCATTTTGACTAATTTTTTTTCAGATCTTTGGTGACCAAATGCCGTTATTTTGACTATCAAAAGGTTTTTAGACACTTGGAGACCAAAATAGAGTATTTTTGACCAAAACATTTTTTTCCAGGCCATTTTAGCCAAATGTCTAAAATCTTGTCTAAAACCGGCTTTTTAAGGCTCTAAAAGACAAAGATGCAGTCATTTTGACTAATTTTTTTATCAGACCTTTGGTGACCAAATGCAGATATTTTGACTAAAAAAGGCATTTTAGACACTTGGAGACCAAAATAGAGTCATTTTGACCAAAGAAATCTTTCAGGCCATTTAAGCCCAAATGTCTAAAATCGTGCCTAAAACCGGCTTTTTAAGGCTCTCAAAGAAAAAAATATAGACATTTGGACTTAATTTTTTTTCAGACCTTTGGTGACCAAATGCAGTTATTTTGACTTAAAAAGGCTTTTTAGACACTTGGAGACCAAAATAGAGTCATTTTAACTAAAAAAATAATTTTCAAGCCATTGGAGCCCAAATGGCTGGTTTTAGACAAATCTTGTCTTAAACCGGCTTTTTAAGGCTCTAAAAGACAAAAATATAGTCATTTTGACTAAATTTTTTTTCAGACCTTTGGTGACCAAATGCCGTTATTTTGACTAACAAAAGGTTTTTAGACACTTGGAGACCAAAATAGAGTCATTTTGACCAAAACATTTTTTTCAGGCCATTGGAGCCCAAATGGCCGGTTTTAAACAAATCTTGTCTAAAACCGTCTTTTTAAGGCTGTAAAAGACAAAAAATACAGTAATTTTGACTAAATTTTTTTCAGACCTTTGGTGACCAAATGCCGTTATTTTGACTAACAAAAGGTTTTTAGACACTTGGAGACCAAAATAGAGTATTTTTGACCAAAACATTTTTTTCAGGCCATTGGAGCCAAATGTCTAAAATCTTGTCTAAAACCGGCTTTTTAAGGCTCTAAAAGACAAAAATACAGTCATTTTGAATAAAGTATTTTTCAGACCTTTGGTGACCAAATTCAGTTATTTTGAAAAAAAAAGGCTTTTTAGACACTTGGAGACCAAAATAGAGTCATTTTGACCAAAAATTGTTTTTCAGGCCATTGGAGACAAATCTGGTCTAAAACCGGCTTTTTAAGACACTAAAAGACTAAAATACATTAATTTTGACTAGCTTTTTTTCAGACCTTAGGTGACCAAATGCATTTATTTATACTAAAAAAGGCTTTTTTCGACACTTGGAGACCAAAATAGAGTCATTTTAACAAAAAAATTTCAGGCCATTGGAGCCCAGAAATCTAAAATCTTGTCTAAAACCGGCTTTTCAAGGCTCTAAAAGATCACCTGTGCGATTTTTTGATCATGCGCTATAAACAAAAAAAGAGCGTCAATTTTGCAAAAATAGCAATATTTTTCACATTTTTTTATATGAAATTCACCAAAAAATGTAAAAATCAAAGTTTTTTAACATTTTCGGCCAATTTGTTTATGCTACATGTTTGGTTAAAAAAATCGCAAAAAGCGTATTTTGATTGGTGTGCGCAAAAGTTATCGCGTTTACTAACAAAGGGAAAGATTTTTTGTAATTTTTGTTGGTTTTTTTTCAACGTGTAATGGCGGCGATCTGCGATTTTCTTTTTTTGCAGTACTGCAAAATTGCGGCAGACAGATCGGACCCTTGACTGACATTTTTGACACTTTCGGGGTTACCAGTGACATTTCTACAGTAATCAGTGCTATACATATGCACTGTTACTGTAAAATTACACTGGCAGTGAAGGGGTTAACTTTTTTTGAGAGGGAGGGGCTGTGTGTGTCCCTAGGGGCGTGATTCTAACTGTGATTGGCTGTGGCTTGAGCTGTAGGAACAGTGATCAACGGTCCTACATAGTAGAACCGTATGATCACTGTTTCTACACAGGGGAGAATGACAGGGGGCTTGTTTACATCAGTCGCCTGACTTTCTCCCTCTGTCGGATCGCCAAGTGACCGGCAGACATCGGGGGACACGTGCGGGGGATCCATGACCACGCGGGAGCTCGCCTCCGGGGCGCGCGCTCGCTCCCTAGACCCTAACAGGCTAGCAACGTAGATCAACATCACTTTGCCTGTGAGGGGCTTACTGCCAACGTATATAGTGGTTAAGGCTCTAAAAGACAAAAATAAAGTCACTTTGACTAAATTTTTTTAGACCTTTGGTGACGAAATGCCGTTATTTTGACTACCGAAAGGTTTTTATACACTTGGAGACCAAAATAGAGTCATTTTGACCAAAACATTTTTTTCAGGCCAATCGAGCCCAAATGGCCGGTTTTAAACAAATCTTGTCTAAAACCGGCTTTTTAAGGCTGTAAAAGACAAAAAATACAGTAATTTTGACTAATTTTTTTTTCAGACCTTTGGTGACCAAATGCCGTTATTTTGACTAACAAAAGGTTTTTAGACACTTGGAGACCAAAATAGAGTATTTCTGACCAAAACATTTTTTTCAGGCCATTGGAGCCAAATGTCTAAAATCTTGTCTAAAACCGGCTTTTTAAGGCTTTAAAAGACAAAAATATAGTCATTTTGACTATAGTATTTTTCAGACCTTTGGTGACCAAATGCAGTTATTTTGACTAAAAAAGGCTTTTTAGACACTTGGAGACCAAAATAGAGTCATTTTGACCAAAAAGTTTTTTTCAGGCCATATGAGCCCAAATGGCCGGTTTTAGACAAATCTGGTCTAAAACCGGCTTTTTAAGACACTAAAAGACAAAAATACATTAATTTTGACTAATTTTTTCATACCTTTGCTGACCAAATAAATTTATTTATACTAAAAAAGACTTTTTTAGACACTTGGAGACCAAAATAGAGTCATTTTAACAAAAAAAATTTCAGGCCATTGGAGCACAAAAATCTAAAATCTTGTCTAAAACCGACTTTTCAAGGCACTAAAAGACAAAAATACAGTCAATTTGACTAAATTTTTTTCAGATCTTTGGTGACCAAATGCAGTTATTTTGACTAAAAAGGCTTTTTAGACACTTGGAGACCAAAATAGATTCATTTTGACCAAAACATTTTTTTCAGGCCATTGGAGCCAAATGTCTAAAATCTTGTCTAAAACCGGCTTTTTAAGGCTCTAAAAGACAAAAATATAGTAATTTTGACTACATTTTTTTTCAGACCTTTGGTGACCAAATGCAGTTATTTTGACTAAAAAAGGCTTTTTAGACACTTGGAGACCAAAATAGAGTCATTTTGACCGTTTTTTTTCAGGCAATTGGAGCCCAAATGGCCAGTTATAGACAAATCTTGTCTAAAACCGGCTTTTTAAGGCTCTAAAAGACAAAAATACAGTCATCTTGACAATTTTTTTTATCAGACCTTTGGTGACCAAATGCAGTTATTTTGACTAAAAAAGGCTTTTTAGACACTTGGAGACCAAAATAGAGTCATTTTGACCAAACATTTTTTTCAGGACATTGAAACTCAAATGGCCGGTTTTAGACAAATCGTGTCTAAAACCGGCTATTTAACCACTTAACCCCCGGAAGATTTGACCCCCTTCCTGACCAGGGCCTATTTTGCAATTTGGCACTGCGTTGACTTTAACGGACAATTGCGCGGTCGTGCGACGCTGTACCTAAACAAATTTGACTTCCTTTTTTTCCCACAAACAGAGCTTTCTTTTGGTGGTATTTGATCACCTGTGCGATTTTTTGATCATGCGCTATAAACAAAAAAAGAGCGTCAATTTTGCAAAAATAGCAATATTTTTCACATTTTTTTATATGAAATTCCCCCAAAAAATGTGAAAATCAAAATTTTTTTAACATTTTCGGCCAATTTGTTTTATGCTACATATGTTTGGTAAAAAAAAAGCGTATTTTGATTGGTTTGCGCAAAAGTTATCGCGTTTACTAACAAAGGGAAAGATTTTTGTCATTTTTGTAGTTTTTTTTTCAACGCGTAATGGCGGCGATCTGCGATTTCTTTTGCGGTACTGCAAAATTGCGGCAGACAGATCGGACCCTTGACTGACATTTTTGACACTTTTGGGGTTACCAGTGACATTTCTACAGTAATCAGTGCTATACATATGCACTGTTACTGTAAAATTACACTGGCGGTGAAGGGGGTTAACTTTTTTTGAGAGGGAGGGGCTGTGTGTGTCCCTCGGGGCGTGATTCTAACTGTGATTGGCTGTGGCTTGAGCTGTAGGAACAGTGATCAACGGTCCTACATAGTAGAACCGTATGATCACTGTTTCTACACAGGGGAGAATGACAGGCGGCTTGTTTATATCAGTCACCTGACTTTCTCCCTCTGCAGTGACAATCGCCGAGTGACCGGCGAACATCGGGTCTGCCGGTCACACGTGCGGGGGATCCGTGACCACGCGGGAGCGCGCCTCCGGGGGCGCGCGCTCGCTCCCTAGACCCTCACAAGCTAGCAACGTAGATCAACATCACTTTGCCTGTGAGGGGCTTACTGCCGACGTAAATAGTCGTGCGGCAGTCGGCAAGTGGTTAAGGCTCTAAAAGACAAAAATAAAGACACTTTGACTAATTTTTTTTTTAGACCTTTGGTGACGAAATGCAGTTATTTTGACTAAAAAGGCTTTTTAGACACTTGGAGACCAAAATTGAGTCATTTTGACCAAAAAAATTTTTTCATGCCATTGGAGCCAAAATGGCCGGTTTTAGACAACTCTTGTCTAAAACTGGCTTTTTAAGGCTCTAAAAGACAAAAAATACAGTCATTTTGACTAAATTTTTTTCAGACCTTTGGTGACCAAATGCCGTTATTTTGACTAACAAAAGGTTTTTAGACACTTGGAGACCAAAATAGAGTATTTTTGACCAAAACATTTTTTTCAGGCCATTTTAGCCAAATGTCTAAAATCGTGCCTAAAACCGGCTTTTTAAGGCTCTCAAAGAAAAAAATATAGTCATTTGGACTTAATTTTTTCAGACCTTTGGTGACCAAATGCAGTTATTTTGACTTAAAAAGGCTTTTTAGACACTTGGAGACCGAAATAGAGTCATTTTAACTAAAAAATAATTTTCAGGCCATTGGAGCCCAAATGGCCGGTTTTAGACAAATCTTGTCTTAAACCGGCTTTTTAAGGCTCTAAAAGACAAAAATACAGTCATTTTGACTAAATTGTTTTTCAGACCTTTGGTGACCAAATGCCGTTATTTTGACTAACAAAAGGTTTTTAGACACTTGGAGACCAAAATAGAGTCATTTTGACCAGAACATTTTTTCAGGCCATTGGAGCCCAAATTGCCGGTTTTAAACAAATCTTGTCTAAAACCGGCTTTTTAAGGCTGTAAAAGACAAAAAATACAGTAATTTTGACTAATTTTTTTTCAGACCTTTGGTGACCAAATGCCGTTATTTTGACTAACAAAAGGTTTTTAGACACTTGGAGACCAAAATAGAGTATTTTTGACCAAAACATTTTTTTCAGGCCATTGGAGCCAAATGTCTAAAATCTTGTCTAAAACCGGCTTTTTAAGGCTCTAAAAGACAAAAATATAGTCATTTTGACGAAATTTTTTTTCTAACCTTTGGTGACCAAATGCAGTTATTTTGACTAAAAAACGATTTTTAGACACTTGGAGACCAAAACAGAGTAATTTTGACCGAAAATTTCTTTTCAGGCCATTGGAGCCCAAATGGCCGGTTTTAGACAAATCTTGTCTAAAACCAGCTTTTTAAGGCTCTAAAAGACAAAAAATACAGTCATTTTGACTAAATTTTTTTCAGACCTTTGGTGACCAAATGCCGTTATTTTGACTAACAAAAGGTTTTTAGACACTTGGAGACCAAAATAGAGTATTTTTGACCAAAACATTTTTTTCAGGCCATTTTAGCCAAATGTCTAAAATCGTGCCTAAAACCGGCTTTTTAAGGCTCTCAAAGAAAAAAATATAGTCATTTGGACTTAATTTTTTCAGACCTTTGGTGACCAAATGCAGTTATTTTGACTTAAAAAGGCTTTTTAGACACTTGGAGACCGAAATAGAGTCATTTTAACTAAAAAATAATTTTCAGGCCATTGGAGCCCAAATGGCCGGTTTTAGACAAATCTTGTCTTAAACCGGCTTTTTAAGGCTCTAAAAGACAAAAATACAGTCATTTTGACTAAATTGTTTTTCAGACCTTTGGTGACCAAATGCCGTTATTTTGACTAACAAAATGTTTTTAGACACTTGGAGACCAAAATAGAGTCATTTTGACCAAAACATTTTTTTCAGGCCATTGGAGCCCAAATTGCCGGTTTTAAACAAATCTTGTCTAAAACCAGCTTTTTAAGGCTGTAAAAGACAAAAAATACAGTAATTTTGACTAATTTTCTTTTTCAGACCTTTGGTGACCAAATGCCGTTATTTTGACTAACAAAAGGTTTTTAGACACTTGGAGACCAAAATAGAGTATTTTTGACCAAAACATTTTTTTCAGGCCATTGGAGCCAAATGTCTAAAATCTTGTCTAAAACCGGCTTTTTAAGGCTTTAAAAGACAAAAATATAGTCATTTTGACGAAATTTTTTTTCTGACCTTTGGTGACCAAATGCAGTTATTTTGACTAAAAAACGATTTTTAGACACTTGGAGACCAAAACAGAGTAATTTTGACCGAAAATTTCTTTTCAGGCCATTGGAACCCAAATGGCCGGTTTTAGACAAATCTTGTCTAAAACCGGCTTTTCAAGGCACTAAAAGACAAAAATACAGTCAATTTGACTAAATTTTTTTTCAGATCTTTCGTGACCAAATGCAGTTATTTTGACTAAAAAGGCTTTTTAGACACTTGGAGACCAAAATAGAGTCATTTTGACCAAAACATTTTTTTCAGGCCATTGGAGCCAAATGTCTAAAATCTTGTCTAAAACCGGCTTTTTAAGGCTCTTAAAGACAAAAATATAGTAATTTTGACTACATTTTTTTTCAGACCTTTGGTTACCAAATGCAGTTATTTTGACTAAAAAAGGCTTTTTAGACACTTGGAGACCGAAATAGAGTCATTTTAACTAAAAAATAATTTTCAGGCCATTGGAGCCCAAATGGCCGGTTTTAGACAAATCTTGTCTTAAACCGGCTTTTTAAGGCTCTAAAAGACAAAAATACAGTCATTTTGACTAAATTGTTTTTCAGACCTTTGGTGACCAAATGCCGTTATTTTGACTAACAAAAGGTTTTTAGACACTTGGAGACCAAAATAGAGTCATTTTGACCAAAACATTTTTTCAGGCCATTGGAGCCCAAATTGCCGGTTTTAAACAAATCTTGTCTAAAACCGGCTTTTTAAGGCTGTAAAAGACAAAAAATACAGTAATTTTGACTAATTTTTTTTCAGACCTTTGGTGACCAAATGCCGTTATTTTGACTAACAAAAGGTTTTTAGACACTTGGAGACCGAAATAGAGTATTTTTGACCAAAACATTTTTTTCAGGCCATTGGAGCCAAATGTCTAAAATCTTGTCTAAAACCGGCTTTTTAAGGCTTTAAAAGACAAAAATATAGTCATTTTGACGAAATTTTTTTTCTGACCTTTGGTGACCAAATGCAGTTATTTTGACTAAAAAACGATTTTTAGACACTTGGAGACCAAAACAGAGTAATTTTGACCGAAAATTTCTTTTCAGGCCATTGGAGCCCAAATGGCCGGTTTTAGACAAATCTTGTCTAAAACCGGCTTTTCAAGGCACTAAAACACAAAAATACAGTCAATTTGACTAAATTTTTTTTCAGATCTTTCGTGACCAAATGCAGTTATTTTGACTAAAAAGGCTTTTTAGACACTTGGAGACCAAAATAGAGTCATTTTGACCAAAACATTTTTTTCAGGCCATTGGAGCCAAATGTCTAAAATCTTGTCTAAAACCGGCTTTTTAAGGCTCTTAAAGACAAAAATATAGTAATTTTGACTACATTTTTTTTCAGACCTTTGGTTACCAAATGCAGTTATTTTGACTAAAAAAGGCTTTTTAGACACTTGGAGACCAAAATAGAGTCATTTTGACCGATTTTTTTTCAGGCAATTGGAGCCCAAATGGCCAGTTATAGACAAATCTTGTCTAAAACCGGCTTTTTAAGGTTCTAAAAGACAAAAATACAGTCATCTTGACAATTTTTTTTATCAGACCTTTGGTGACCAAATGCAGTTATTTTGACTAAAAAAGGCTTTTTAGACACTTGGAGACAAAAATAGAGTCATTTTGACCAAACATTTTTTTCAGGCCATTGAAACTCAAATGGCCGGTTTTAGACAAATCGTGTCTAAAACCGGCTATTTACCACTTAACCCCCGGAAGATTTGACCCCCTTCCTGACCAGGGCCTATTTTGCGATTCGGCACTGCGTTGACTTTAACGGACAATTGCGCGGTCGTGCGACGCTGTACCTAAACAAATTTGACTTCCTTTTTTTCCCACAAACAGAGCTTTCTTTTGGTGGTATTTGATCACCTGTGCGATTTTTTGATCATGCGCTATAAACAAAAAAAGCGTCAATTTTGCAAAAATAGCAATATTTTTCACATTTTTTTACATGAAATTCCCCAAAAATATGTGAAAATCAAAATTTTTTAACATTTTCGTTCAATTTGTTTTATGCTACATATGTTTGGTAAAAAAAAAAGCGTATTTTGATTGGTTTGCGCAAAAGTTATCGCGTTTACTAACAAAGGGAAAGATTTTTGTTGTTTTTTTTATTTTTTTTTCAACGCGTAATGGCGGCGATCTGCGATTTTTTTTGCGGTACTGCAAAATTGCGGCAGACAGATCGGACCCTTGACTGACATTTTTGACACTTTTGGGGTTACCAGTGACATTTCTACAGTAATCAGTGCTATACATATGCACTGTTACTGTAAAATTACACTGGCAGTGAAGGGGGTTAACTTTTTTTGAGAGGGAGGGGCTGTGTGTGTCCCTCGGGCGTGATTCTAACTGTGATTGGTTGTGGCTTGAGCTGTAGGAACAGTGATCAACGGTCCTACATAGTAGAACCGTATGATCACTGTTTCTACACAGGGGAGAATGAAAGGCGGTTTGTTTACATCAGTCGCCTGACTTTCTCCCTCTGCAGTGACGATCGCCGAGTGACCAGCGAACATCGGGTCCGCCGGTAACACGTGCGGGGGATCTGTGACCACGCGGGAGCGCGCCTCCGGGGGCGCGCGCTCGCTCCCTAGACCCTCACAAGCTAGCAACGTAGATCAACATCACTTTGCCTGTGAGGGGCTTACTGCCGACGTAAATAGTCGTGCGGCAGTCGGCAAGTGGTTAAGGCTCTAAAAGACAAAAATAAAGACACTTTGACTAATTTTTTTTTAGACCTTTGGTGACGAAATGCAGTTATTTTGACTAAAAAAGGCTTTTTAGACACTTGGAGACCAAAATTGAGTCATTTTGACCAAAAACATTTTTTCATGCCATTGGAGCCCAAATGGCCGGTTTTAGACAACTCTTGTCTAAAACCGGATTTTTAAGGCTCTAAAAGACAAAAAATACAGTCATTTTGACTAAATTTTTTTCAGACCTTTGGTGACCAAATGCCGTTATTTTGACTAACAAAAGGTTTTTAGACACTTGAAGACCAAAATAGAGTATTTTTGACCAAAACATTTTTTTCAGGCCATTTTAGCCAAATGTCTAAAATCGTGCCTAAAACCGGCTTTTTAAGGCTCTCAAAGAAAAAATATAGTCATTTGGACTTAATTTTTTTCAGACCTTTGGTGACCAAATGCAGTTATTTTGACTTAAAAAGGCTTTTTAGACACTTGGAGACCAAAATAGAGTCATTTTGACCAAAACATTTTTTTCAGGCCATTGGAGCCCAAATTGCCGGTTTTAAACAAATCTTGTCTAAAACCGGCTTTTTAAGGCTGTAAAAGACAAAAAATACAGTAATTTTGACTAATTCTTTTTTTCAGAACTTTGGTGACCAAATGCCGTTATTTTGACTAACAAAAGGTTTTTAGACACTTGGAGACCAAAATAGAGTATTTTTGACCAAAACATTTTTTTCAGGCCATTGGAGCCAAATGTCTAAAATCTTATCTAAAACCGGCTTTTTAAGGCTCTAAAAGACAAAAATATAGTCATTTTGACGAAATTTTTTTTCTGACCTTTGGTGACCAAATGCAGTTATTTTGACTAAAAAACGATTTTTAGACACTTGGAGACCAAAACAGAGTAATTTTGACCGAAAATTTCTTTTCAGGCCATTGGAGCCCAAATGGCCGGTTTTAGACAAATCTTGTCTAAAACCGGCTTTTTAACCACTTTACCACCGGAGGATTTTGCTGTCTTCCGTCCAGGCCACTTTTTGCGATTCGGCGATGTGCGACTTCAACTGACAATTGCGCGGTCGTGCGACGCCGTACCCAAACGAAATTTACGTCCTTTTTTTCCCACAAACAGAGCTTTCTTTTGGTGGTATTTGATCACCTGTGCGATTTTTACTTTTTGCGCTATAAACAAAAAAACAGCGTTTATTTTGAAAAAATAACAATATTTTTAACATTTTTTTATATGAAATTCCCCCCAAAAAAGATGTAAAAACCAATTTTTTAAAAAATTTTTGGCCAATTTGTTTTCTGCTACCTATGTTTGGTAAAAAAAATCACAATAAGCGTATTTTGATTGGTTTGCGCAAAAGTTATTGCGTTTACTAACAAAGGGAAAGATTTCTGTCATTTTTGGTGTTTTTTTTTAACGCGTAATGGCGGCGATCTGCGATTTTTTTTGTGGGACTGCGACATTGCGGCGGACAGATCGGACCCTTGACTGACATTTTTGACACTTTTGGGGTTACCAGTGACATTACTGCAGTAATCAGTGCTATATATATGCACTGTTACTGTAAAAATGACACTGGCAGGGAAGGGGTTAATTTTATTGGAGAGGGAGGGGTTAATGTATGCCTGGTGCTTACTGACGTGTGGGGGGGGAGGTGACTGAGTGAGTCATGGACAGATCGGATGTCCAGCTATGCTGAACAGTCCGATCTGTCACTCCCTGTCACTATGGAGATCCGCCTGCTGTGTTTACACACAGCGGGCGGATCTCCACACTAGATCCCCGGCGATCGGGGCAGAGCAGCGGCGATCGCCGCTGCTCCTCCCCTGGCCCGACTCCCGCTGTGAATGAAAACAGTGGGAGCGAGCCTCCGGCGGCGCGCAAGCGCCGCCCAGAAGGGGGAGTGTCTGACGACGTTAATACTACGTCATCAGATGATAACGAACCACTTTGCCGCAGTACTATTACCGTACTCGGTCGGCAAGTGGTTAAGGCTCTAAAAGACAAAAATACAGTCATTTTGACTAAAGTATTTTTCAGAACTTTGGTGACCAAATTCAGTTATTTTGACAAAAAAGGCTTTTTAGACACTTGGAGACCAAAATAGAGTCATTTTGACCAAAAAAATTTTTCAGGCCATTGGAGCCCAAATGGCCGGTTTTAGACAAATCTGGTCTAAAACCGGCTTTTTAAGACACTAAAAGACAAAAATACATTAATTTTGACTAGTTTTTTTCAGATCTTTGGTGACCAAATGCATTTATTGTGACTAAAAAAGGCTTTTTAGACACTTGGAGACCAAAATAGAGTCATTTTGACCGAATGTTTTTTCAGGCAATTGGAGCCCAAATGGCCAGTTATAGACAAATCTTGTCTAAAATCGGCTTTTTAACCACTTAAGCCCCGGAAAATTTTACCCCCATTCCGACCAGGGGGTATTTTGCGATTCGGCACTGCGTGAATTTAACGCACAATTGCGCGGTCGTGCGACGCTGTACCTAAACGAATTTGACGTCCTTTTTTCCCACAAACAGAGCTTTCTTTTGGTGGTATTTGATCACCTGTGCGATTTTTTGATCACGCGCTATAAACAAAAAAAGAGCGTCAATTTTGCAAAAATAGCAATATTTTTCACATTTTTTTATATGAAATTCCCCCAAAAAAAAATGTAAAAATCAAAATTTTTAAAAATTTTCGGCCAATTTGTTTTATGCTACCTATGTTTGGTAAAAAAAATCGCAAAAAGCGTATTTTGATTGGTTTGCGCAAAAGTTATCGCGTTTACTAACAAAGGGAAAGATTTTTGTCATTTTTGTTGTTTTTTTTTTAACGCGTAATGGCGGCGATCTGCGATTTTTTTTGCGGTACTGCGACATTGCGGCGGACAGATCGGACCCTTGACTGACATTTTTGACACTTTTGGGGTTACCAGTGACATTTCTACAGTAATCAGTGCTATACATATGCACTGTTACTGTAAAAATACACTGGTAGTGAAGGGGTTAACTTTATTTGGAAGGGAGGGGCTGTGTGTGTCCCTAGGGGCGTGGTTTCTACTGTGATTGGCTGTGGCTCTAGCTGTAAGGACACTGATCAACGGATCTACATACCAGATCCGTTTTATCAGTGTCTTTGCAGCGAGGAGAATGACAGGCAGTTTGTTTACACAAGCTGCCTGACATTCTCCCTCTCCCCCCCATCGCCGAGTGGCCGGCGGACATCGGGTCCGCTGGTCACACGCGCGGGGGGGTCCGTGACCACGCGGGAGCGGGAGCGTGCCTCCGGGGGCGCGCGCTCGCTCCCTAGACCCTCACAAGCAAGCAACGTAGCCCTACGTTAGTTTGCCTGTGAGGGGCTGACCGCCGACGTAGATAGTCGTGCGGCGGTCGGCAAGTGGTTAAGGCTCTAAAAGACAAAAATGCAGTCATTTTGACTAATTTTTTTTATCAGACCTTTGGTGACCAAATGCAGATATTTTGACTAAAAAAGGCTTTTTAGACACTTGGAGACCAAAATAGAGTCATTTTGACCAAAAAAATCTTTCAGGCCATTTGAGCCCAAATGTCTAAAATCGTGCCTAAAACCCGCGTTTTAAGGCTCTAAAAGACAAAAATACAGTCAATTTGACTAAATTTGTTTTTCATACCTTTGGTGACCAAATGCAGTTATTTTGACTAAAAAAGGAAGGCTTTTTAGACACTTGGAGACCAAAATCGAGTCATTTTGACCCAAAAAATTTCTTCAGGCTATTGGAGCCAAATGTCTAAAATCTTGTCTAAAACCGGCTTTTTAAGGCTCTCAAAGAAAAAAATAAAGTCATTTTGACTAAATTTTTTTTCAGACCTTTGGTGACCAAATGCCGTTATTTTGACTAACAAAAGGTTTTTAGACACTTGGAGACCAAAATAGAGTCATTTTGACCAAAACATTTTTTTCAGGCCATTGGAGCCCAAATGGCCGGTTTTAAACAAATCTTGTCTAAAACCGTCTTTTTAAGGCTGTAAAAGACAAAAAATACAGTAATTTTGACTACATTTTTTTTCAGACCTTTGGTGACCAAATGCCGTTATTTTGACTAACAAAAGGTTTTTAGACACTTGGAGACCAAAATAGAGTATTTTTGACCAAAACATTTTTTTCAGGCCATTGGAGCCAAATGTCTAAAATCTTGTCTAAAACCGTCTTTTTAAGGCTCTAAAAGACAAAAATACAGTAATTTTGACTAAAGTATTTTTCAGACCTTTGGTGACCAAATTCAGTTATTTTGGAAAAAAGGCTTTTTAGACAATTGGAGACCAAAATAGAGTCATTTTGACCAAAAAAATTTTTCAGGCCATTGGAGCCCAAATGGCCGGTTTTAGACAAATCTGGTCTAAAACCGGCTTTTTAAGACACTAAAAGACAAAAATACATTAATTTTGACTAGTTTTTTTTCAGACCTTTGGTGACCAAATGCATTTATTTATACTAAAAAAGGCTTTTTTAGACACTTGGAGACCAAAATAGAGTCATTTTAACAAAAAAATTTCAGGCCATTGGAGCCCAAAAATCTAAAATCTTGTCTAAAACCGGCTTTTCAAGGCTCTAAAAGATCACCTGTGCGATTTTTTGATCATGCGCTATAAACAAAAAAAGAGCGTCAATTTTGCAAAAATAGCAATATTTTTCACATTTTTTTATATGAAATTCACCAAAAAAATGTAAAAATCAAAGTTTTTTAACATTTTTGGCCAATTTGTTTATGCTACATATGTTTGGTAAAAAAAATCGCAAAAAGCATATTTTGATTGGCTTGCGCAAAAGTTATCGCGTTTACTAATAAAGGGAAAGATTTTTGTCATTTTTGTTGGGTTTTTTTTCAACGCGTAATTGCGATTTTTTTTGCGGTACTGCAAAATTGCGGCAGACAGATCGGACCCTTGACTGACATTTTTGACACTTTTGGGGTTACCAGTGACATTTCTACAGTAATTAGTGCTATACATATGCACTGTACCAGTAAAATTACACTGGCAGTGAAGGGGTTAACTTTTTTTGAGAGGGAGGGGCTGTGTGTGTCCCTAGTGGCGTGATTCTAACTGTGATTGGCTGTGGCTTGAGCTGTAGGAACAGTGATCAACGGTCCTACATAGTAGAACCGTATGATCACTGTTTCTACACAGGGGAGAATGACAGGCGGCTTGTTTACATCAGTCGCCTGACTTTCTCCCTCTGCAGTGACGATCGCCGAGTGACCGGCGGACATCGGGTCCGCCGGTCACACGTGCAAGGATCCAAGACCACGCGGGAGCTCGCCTCCGGGGGCGTGCGCTCGCTCCCTAGACCCTCACAGGCTAGCAACATAGATCAACATCATGTGATAAATAAGTCCGTATAATAGTAAAGGTGCAAACAATATTATGGGCAAGCTAGATGTGCGAAGAAATATGAACTCCAAGGTGAAAATAAGAAATGGTATTCAATCAGATCTGCTGATAAAATAAGTCCATATATAGATGATTGTGCCTCGAGGAGTGGTGAATGAATAAGTATCCTGCGGTGACCCCCAAGGTGGGTGACTGGCGAGTGGCGGGGAAACCTCTAGTAGAAAAACCTACTCACCAGATGTACCTACCCCACACAGGGGTATAGGGAAGGTACTGTAGAAATATCCTGTTGGTCCTGGCTCTGGGTAGTAGTTCCCTTCCTGGGGGAGATGTAGTATAGGGTCCGCAGGGATATCCTAAAGTGGGATCCTATCCGATAGTAGGATATCCAACGATCGGTGGGGTGAACTGATATGGCCACTCAAAGGTATGTGGATGGAAGGATCATATAAATAGAAAAGAACTCGATAGTGTAATACCGTTTTTAAAGTTTATTCCTTCCAGCAGTAACATAAAAATGGGTACTCACATAGATAAAATCAGTAAACAGCGAGGTAGTGGCGTCCCGGAACGCAATGCGTTCCAACTGGAGACCGGAACCGGAAGTGACGTGACGGCGCTGTACGCGTTTCGTCATGTGACGTCTTCTGCAGCGTCTTCACATGACGAAACGCGTACAGCGCCGTCACGTCACTTCCGGTTCCGGTCTCCAGTTGGAACGCATTGCGTTCCGGGACGCCACTACCTCGCTGTTTACTGATTTTATCTATGTGAGTACCCATTTTTATGTTACTGCTGGAAGGAATAAACTTTAAAAACGGTATTACACTATCGAGTTCTTTTCTATTTATTTGATCCTTCCATCCACATACCTTTGAGTGGCCATATCAGTTCACCCCACGGATCGTTGGATATCCTACTATCGGATAGGATCCCACTTTAGGATATCCCTGCGGACCCTATACTACATCTCCCCCAGGAAGGGAACTACTACCCAGAGCCAGGACCAACAGGATATTTCTACAGTACCTGCCCTATACCCCTGTGTGGGGTAGGTACATCTGGTGAGTAGGTTTTTCTACTAGAGGTTTCCCCGCCACTCGCCAGTCACCCACCTTGGGGGTCACCGCAGGATACTTATTCATTCACCACTCCTCGGGGCACAATCATCTATATATGGACTTATTTTATCAGCTGATCTGATTGAATACCATTTCTTATTTTCACCTTGGAGTTCATATTTCTTCGCACATCTAGCTTGCCCATAATATTGTTTGCACCTTTACTATTATACGGACTTATTTATCACATGAATTTAGATCACATCACTTCTAGCTGCACTTTGAAAAAATAGTTTCCCGCACTCTTATTTATTTTTCCGGAAAAGTTTCCCGCACACCCAGTTTAATTGTTGCACTTTTTGCACACTTTTTCATATTATACCATCACCTATGTATTATTATTTTAAGTTATTCTCTTACCATTTTATTGCAACATGCTGATATTATTATTTTAGGTATATACTAGGATATATATATTGTAGTACTTTGCACTTTATATTACGCACTTTGGTGGTTATTTATATTGTACTTCATTTTACTTTTTTATATTTTTTCATATATTCCATATTAACTCATTCCCAATACCATTTTATGTTGGATTTTCACTATATTGTGGCACTATTTACATATCCACCATTTATATTTATATTTTTATTCCTCAATCACATCTGTGTTTCTACATTTTATATTCTTTTCATTTTATATATCTATATATACCTATTTGCACTTTATAAGCAGCGCCACCACTTCATATTTACATACATATTTATATAGCCTTTTGGCTATATTTTAAGTGAGGCTGCAGCTTACCTGTGCACACATTTAATTTATCCTCTGACATCCTTAGCGCGGATTTATTTATATTCTATAGATCAACATCACTTTGCCTGTGAGGGGCTTACTGCCGACGTAAATAGTCGTGCGGCAGTCGGCAAGTGGTTTAGGCTCTAAAAGACAAAAATAAAGTCACTTTGACTAATTTTTTTAGACCTTTGGTGACAAAATGCAGTTATTTTGACTAAAAAAGGCTTTTTTAGACACTTGGAGACCAAAATTGAGTCATTTTTACCAACAAATTTTTTTCAGGCCATTGGAGCCCAAATGGCCGGTTTTAGACAACTCTTATCTAAAACCGGCTTTTTAACCACTTACCTACAGTGCACTTTCACCCCCTTCCTGCCCAGACCGATTTTCAGCTTTCAGCGCTCTCACACTTTGACTGAGAATTACTCAGTCATGCAACACTGTACCCATTCAAAAATTGTGTCCTTTTTTTCACACAAATAGAGCTTTCTTTTGATGGTATTTAATCACTACTGGGTTTTTTATTTTTTGTGCTATAAATAAAAAAAGACTGAAAATATTGTGAAAAAACGCATTTTTCTTTGTTTCTGTCATAAAATTTTGCAAATTAGTAATTTTTCTTCACAAATTTTGGCCAAAATTTATACTGCTACTTATCTTTGGTAAAAATAACCCAAGTAAGTGTATATTATTTGGTCTTTGTGAAAGTTATAGAGTCCACAAGCTATGGTGCGAATCATTGAAAATTGATCACACTTGATCACACCTGATGTACTGAAGGCCTATCTCATTTCTTGAGACACTAAAAAGTCAGGAAAGTACAAATACCCCCCAAATGACCCCTTTTTGGAAAGTAGACATTCCAAGGTATTTAATAAGGGGCATGGTGAGTTTTTTGAAGTTGTAATTTTTTCCCACAATGCTTTGCAAAATGAAGATTTTTTTTTTTATTTTATTTTTTTTTACAAATTGCCGTATTAACAGGTTATTTCTCTCACACAGCACATGTATACTTGCAACTACACCCCAAAACACATTCTACTACTCCTTCTGAGTATGGCGATACCACATGTGTGAGACTTTTTCACAGCCTGGCCACATACAGAGGCCTAACATCCAACCAGCACCGTCCGGCATTCTAGGAGCACAAATTTCACATATAATTTCCTGACAACCTATCGTACTTTTGAAGGCCCTGGAGCACCAGGACAATGGAAACCCCTATAAAATGACCCCATTTTGGAAAGCAAACACCCCAACGTATAATTTTTGAGGCATAATGAGTCTTTTGAATATGTCATTTTTTTCCACAAGTTTTTGGAAAATGTGGAAAGAAAATGAAAACACATTTTTTTTTATACAAAGCTGTCCATTTATGCAATATTTCTAACACATAGCATGTACATAGCAAAAATTGCACCCCAAAATACATTCTGCTATTCCTCCTGAGTATGGCGATACCACATATGTAACACTTTTTCACAGCCTGGCCACATACATAGGCCTAACATCCAAGTAGCGCTTTACACAAAGTTGTCCATTTATCCACTTTAAGACTGGGCCTATTTTTGACACTTGGTGTTTACAAGCTAAAATCATTTTTTTGCTAGAAAACTACTTGGAACCCCCAAACATTATATATTTTTTTTTAGCAGAGACCCTAGAGAATAAAATGGAGATCGTTGCAATATTTTTTATCACACCATATTTGCGCAGCAGTCTTCCAAATGCGATTTTTTTGAAAAAAAATCACTTTTTTGATCTAAAAAATAAGAAAACAGTAAATTTAGCAAATTTTTTTTCCATAATGTGAACGATAATGTTACGCCGAGTAATTAGATACCCAACATGTCATGCTTCAAAATTGCGCATGCTCACAGAATGGCGCCAAACATTGGTACTTAAAAATCCCCATAGGCAACATTTTAAAAATTTCTGCAGGTTACTAGCTTAGAGTTACAGAAGAGGTCTAGGGCTTAAATTATTGCTCTCGCTCTAACGATCGCGGCGATACCTCACATGTATGGTTTGAACACCGTTTACATATGTGGGCGGGACTTGCGTATGCGTTTGCTTCTGCGCGCGAGCTAACGGGGACAGGGCGCTTTAATTTTTTTTTTTTTTTTTTTTCCTATTTATTTTATTTATTATTTTTTTATTTTTACACAGTTTAAAAAAAAAAATGTTTTGATAATTTTTATTCCTATTACAAGGAATGTAAACATCCCTTGTAATAGAAATAGGCATGACAGGTCCTCTTTATTGTGAGATCTGGGGTCAAAAAGACCTCACACCTCACAACTACACTAAAAAAGAAAAAAAAAAAAAAAATTGTTGAAAGAGGAAAAAAAAAAAAGCAAAAAAAAAAAGCGGCCCTTTAAACCGGTTGCTAGGCAACGTCTTTTGACGTAGCTCCGGTCCTCCAAGACCATAGAGTTGAGTGAGGGCCATCTTGCCCTCACTCGACTTCCTGTCTCTGAGGATCCGGGACCGGATAGTTTTCCCCGCTGCCGGCGGGTCCGGTAAGCTGGGAAAACGTCTGGGACGCGGCAGGAGGGGGGGGGGGCACCTCTTCCCCTGCACCGTAAGGGTAATTCCGCGGCGAATCCGCCACTGGGACCACCCTTATCTGAAAGCCGACCGCCCGCCGTTTCAAAAAATACCGGGGTTATGGGGGCTATCTTCTGCCATAACCCCAGTATTTAGCTTTTAATGGCCGACGCATATAGTCGTTAGGCGGTCAGTAAGTGATTGCATGTATATGGCAAACAGGTGACGATGACTGATGGGGTGACAGGTGACGATGACTGATGGGGTGACAGGTGACGATGACGGATGGGGTGACAGGTGATGATGACTGATGGGGTGACAGGTGATGATGATTGATGAGGTGACAGGTGACGATGATTGATGAGGTGACAGATGACAATCACTGACCGGGTGACATGTGACGATGATTGATGGGGTGACAAGTGACGATCACTGATGGGGTGTCAAGTGACGATGATTGATAGGGTGACAGATGACGGTGACTGATGGGGTGACAGGTGACGATGACTGATGGGGTGACAGGTTACGATGACTGATGGGGTGACAGATGACGATGACTGATGGGGTGACAGGTGACGGTGATTGATGGGGTGACAGGTGACGGGGCGATGGTCACTGATGGGTGACAGGTGACGGGCGATGGTGCACGGCGGTACTGATGGCAGTCTCTGGTGACCGGTGAACTTTAGGCTACATTCACATGTGAGCGTAGCGATCACGGGCAGAATCACTGCGATTCTGCCCGCGATCCAGAAATCATTGCAAATGGCGGGACGCCTGTGCGTTGCCCGCTGTGCGATGTTGCTGCGATTTCCGCCTGCCGAATCGCGGTAACATCACGCAAACAACGCATGACGCCCCAAAGAAACTCTTGTACTTTTTTGGGCGTCATGCGATGTTTGCGCGATGTTACTGCGATTCGGCAGGCGGAAATGGCGGCAACATCGCACAGCGTTTGGGGTGCTATTGCAAATCACGGGCAACGCACAGGCGTCCCGCAATTTGCAATGATTTCCGGATCGCGGGCAGAATCGCGGTGATTTTGCCCGCGATCGCTGCGCTCACATGTGAACGTTATGGGTGTCAATTTCTGGGCACTGATGAGGTGACTGTTGGGTGACAGGTGACATTGGGGGGGGCTGAGGACTGTGTGGGGGGACCTTTATTACTGTGATTTTAGTGTGATTTTACTTTGTACATGTGTACAGAGCAGTAACTCACTATTTCTAGCTCTTCTCCCCTCATACTGGAAACTGTATGAGGAGAGAAGAGCTAGTAACAGTCAGTTACTGCTCTGTGTTTACATTTTGTGATCGGCTGTGAATGGATTCACAGCCGATCACATAGTAAACAGTCACTGTCAGTGACTGTTTACTACCGCCGGTGACAGCTGTGTTCCTACGGAACACAGTGCCACCGACATGACCGCGCTGCGCGCTCCCGATCGCGCATGCGCGGTCATCTCCCGGCCGCCTCCATTGTGATCGGCTGTGTCATTGGAACACAGCCGATCACGTGGGAAACAGCCATGCCTATTGGCTGTTTCCCCCCTGCCGGTGACCGCCTGTGTCCCGGGGACACACCGACACCGGCAGTGCACGGCGGCGCGCCCGCGATCGCGCGCCTGCCGTGCTTGAATGGGCGGACGTCATATGACGTCCGCCCAGGATAATAGCCGCACCGTCCCGCCGTCATATGACGGCGGGCGGGCGGTAAGTGGTTAAGGCTCTAAAAGACAAAAATACAGTCATTTTGACTAATTTTTTTCAGACCTTTGGTGACCAAATGCAGTTATTTATACTAAAAAAGGCTTTTTTAGACACTTGGAGACCAAAATAGAGTCATTTTAACAAAAAAATTTTCAGGCCATTGGAGCCCAAATATCTAAAATCTTGTCTAAAACCGGCTTTTCAAGGCTCTAAAAGACAAAAATACAGTCAATTTGACTAAATGTTTTTCAGATCTTTGGTGACCAAATGCATTTATTGTGACTAAAAAGGCTTTTTAGACACTTGGAGACCAAAATAGAGTCATTTTGACCAAAACATTTTTTTCAGGCCATTGTAGCCAAATGTCTAAAATCTTGTCTAAAACCGGCATTTTAAGGCTCTAAAAGACAAAAATATAGTCATTTTGACTAAATTTTTTTCAGACCTTTGGTTACCAAATGCAGTTATTTTGACTAAAAAGGCTTTTTAGACACTTGGAGACCAAAATAGAGTAATTTTGACCGAATTTTTTTCAGGCAATTGGAGCCCAAATGGCCAGTTATAGACAAATCTTGTCTAAAACCGTCTTTTTAAGGCTCTAAAAGACAAAAATACAGTCATTTTGACTAATTTTTTTATCAGACCTTTGGTGACCAAATGCAGTTATTTTGACTAAAAAAGGCTTTTTAGACACGTGGAGACCAAAATAGAGTCATTTTGACCAAAAAAATCTTTCAGGCCATTTGAGCCCAAATGTCTAAAATCATGCCTAAAACCCGCCTTTTAAGGCTCTAAAAGACAAAAATACAGTCAATTTGACTAAATGTGTTTTTCATACCTTTGGTGACCAAATGCAGTTATTTTGACTAAAAAAGGAAGGCTTTTTAGACTCTTGGAGGCCAAAATCGAGTCATTTTGACCCAAAAAATTATTTTCAGGCCATTGGAGCCCAAAATGGCTGGTTTTAGACAAATCTTGTCTTAAACCGGCTTTTTAAGGCTCTAAAAGACAAAAATACAGTCATTTTGACTAAATTGTTTTTCAGACCTTTGGTGACCAAATGCCGTTATTTTGACTAACGAAAGGTTTTTAGACACTTGGAGACCACATTAGAGTCATTTTGACCAAAACATTTTTTTCAGGCCAATCGAGCCCAAATGGCCGGTTTAAAACAAATCTTGTCTAAAACCGGCTTTTTAAGGCTGTAAAAGACAAAAAATACAGTAATTTTGACTAAATTTTTTTCAGACCTTTGGTGACCAAATGCCGTTATTTTGACTAACAAAAGATTTTCTAGACACTTGGAGACCAAAATAGAGTTTTTTTGACCAAAACATTTTTTTCAGGCCATTGGAGCCAAATGTCTAAAATCTTGTCTAAAACCGGCTTTTTAAGGCTTTAAAAGACAAAAATATAGTCATTTTGACTAAAGTATTTTTCAGACCTTTGGTGACCAAATGCAGTTATTTTGACTAAAAAAGGCTTTTTAGACACTTGGAGACCAAAATAAAGTCATTTTGACCAAAAAGTTTTTTTCAGGCCATTGGAGCCCAAATGGCCGGTTTTAGACAAATCTGGTCTAAAACCGGCTTTTTAAGACACTAAAAGACAAAAAAACATTAATTTTGACTAATTTTTTCAGACCTTTGCTGACCAAATGCATTTATTTATACTAAAAAAGACTTTTTTAGACACTTGGAGACCAAAATAGAGTCATTTTAACAAAAAAAAATTTCAGGCCATTGGAGCCCAAAAATCTAAAATCTTGTCTAAAACCGGCTTTTCAAGGCACTAAAAGACAAAAATACAGTCAATTTGACTACATTTTTTTTCAGATCTTTGGTGACCAAATGCAGTTATTTTGACTAAAAAGGCTTTTTAGACACTTGGAGACCAAAATAGATTCATTTTGACCAAAACATTTTTTTCAGGCCATTGGAGCCAAATGTCTAAAATCTTGTCTAAAACCGGCTTTTTAAGGCTCTAAAAGACAAAAATATAGTAATTTTGATTACATTTTTTTCAGACCTTTGGTGACCAAATGCAGTTATTTTGACTAAAAAAGGCTTTTTAGACACTTGGAGACCAAAATAGAGTCATTTTGACCAAACATTTTTTTCAGGCCATTGAAACTCAAATGGCCGGTTTTAGACAAATCGTGTCTAAAACCGGCTATTTAACCACTTAACCCCCGGAAGATTTGACCCCCTTCCTGACCAGGGCCTATTTTGCGATTCGGCACTGCGTTGACTTTAACGGACAATTGCGCAGTCGTGCGACGCTGTACCTAAACAAATTTGACTTCCTTTTTTTCCCACAAACAGAGCTTTCTTTTGGTGGTATTTGATCACCTGTGCGATTTTTTGATCATGCGCTATAAACAAAAAAAGAGCGTCAATTTTGCAAAAATAGCAATATTTTTCACATTTTTTATATGAAATTCCCCCAAAAAATGTGAAAATCAAAATTTTTTAACATTTTTGGCCAATTTGTTTTATGCTACATATGTTTGGTAAAAAAAAAGCGTATTTTGATTGGTTTGCGCAAAAGTTATCGCGTTTACTAACAAAGGGAAAGATTTTTGTCGTTTTTGTAGTTTTTTTTCAACGCGTAATGGCGGCGATCTGCGATTTTTTTTGCGGTACTGCAAAATTGCGGCAGACAGATCGGACCCTTGACTGACATTTTTGACACTTTTGGGGTTACCAGTGACATTTCTACAGTAATCAGTGCTATACATATGCACTGTTACTGTAAAATTACACTGGCAGTGAAGGGGGTTAACTTTTTTTTGAGAGGGAGGGGCTGTGTGTGTCCCTCGGGGCGTGATTCTAACTGTGATTGGTTGTGGCTTGAGCTGTAGGAACAGTGATCAACGGTCCTACATAGTAGAACCGTATGATCACTGTTTCTACACAGGGGGGAATGACAGGTGGCTTGTTTACATCAGTCGCCTGACTTTCTCCCTCTGCAGTGACGATCGCCGAGTGACCGGCGAACATCGGGTCCGCCGGTCACACGTGCGGGGGATCCGTGACCACGCGGGAGCGTGCCTCCGGGGGCGCGCGCTCGCTCCCTAGACCCTCACAAGCTAGCAACGTGGATCAACATCACTTTGCCTGTGAGGGGCTTACTGCTGACGTAAAAACTCGTGCGGCAGTCGGCAAGTGGTTAAGGCTCTAAAAGACAAAAATAAAGACACTTTGACTAATTTTTTTTTAGACCTCTGGTGACGAAATGCAGTTATTTTGACTAAAAAAGGCTTTTTAGACACTTGGAGACCAAAATTGAGTCATTTTGACCAAAAACATTTTTTCATGCCATTGGAGCCCAAATGGCCGGTTTTAGACAACTCTTGTCAAAAACCGGATTTTTAAGGCTCTAAAAGACAAAAAATACAGTCATTTTGACTAAATTTTTTTCAGACCTTTGGTGACCAAATGCCGTTATTTTGACTAACAAAAGGTTTTTAGACACTTGGAGACCAAAATAGAGTATTTTTGACCAAAACATTTTTTTCCAGGCCATTTTAGCCAAATGTCTAAAATCGTGCCTAAAACCGGCTTTTTAACCACTTAAGCCCCGGAGGATTTGGCTGCTAAAGGACCAGGGTTTTTTTTTGCGATTTTTTACTGCGTGACTTTAACGGACAATTGCGCGGTCGTGCGACGCTGTACCTAAACGAATTTGACGTCCTTTTTTTCCCACAAACAGAGCTTTCTTTTGGTGGTATTTGATCACCTGTGCGATTTTTTGATCACGCGCTATAAACAAAAAAAGAGCGTAAATTTTGCAAAAATAACAATATTTTTCACATTTTTTTATATGAAATTCCCCAAAAAAAAAGTAAAAATCAAAATGTTTTAACATTTTTCGGCCAATTTGTTTTATGCTACCTATGTTTGGTAAAAAAAATCGCAAAAAGCGTATTTTGATTGGTTTGCGCAAAAGTTATCGCGTTTACTAACAAAGAGAAAGATTTTTGTCATTTTTGGTGTTTTTTTTTTTAACGCGTAATGGCGGCGATCTGCGATTTTTTTTTTGGTACTGCGACATTGCGGCGGACAGATCGGACCCTTGACTGACATTTTTGACACTTTTGGGGTTACCAGTGACATTACTGCAGTAATCAGTGCTATACATATGCACTGTTACTGCAAAAATGACACTGGCAGGGAAGGGGTTAACTTTATTGGACAGGGAGGGGTTAAGTGTGTCCTAGGGGCGTGCTTTCTACTGTGTAGGGACATTGCTATTGGTGTAAAAGCAAAGATCAACCGTTCTACATAGTAGAACGGTCAGATCTTTACTTTTACACAGGGAGAACTGACAGGCAGCTTGTTTACACAAGCTGCTCTGTCTCTCTCCCTTCACAGGAGCGATCGCAGTGTGACTGGCGGACATCGAGTCCGCCGGTCACACGCACTGACTTGCCTGTGAACGAGGCGCGCGCCCGCTCGCTATAGGCTCGCAAGTCAGTGACAGGCGAGTGACGTACCGATACGTCACTCTGCCTGGCCGGGGCTGACCGCCGCAGTATATAGTCGTGCGGCGGTCGGCAACCGGTTAAGGCTCTCAAAGAAAAAATATAGTCATTTGGACTTAATTTTTTTCAGACCTTTGGTGACCAAATGCAGTTATTTTGACTTAAAAAGGCTTTTTAGACACTTGGAGACCGAAATAGAGTCATTTTAACTAAAAAATAATTTTCAGGCCATTGGAGCCCAAATGGCCGGTTTTAGACAAATCTTGTCTTAAACCGGCTTTTTAAGGCTCTAAAAGACAAAAATACAGTCATTTTGACTAAGTTTGTTTTTCAGACCTTTGGTGACCAAATGCCGTTATTTTGACTAACAAAAGTTTTTAGACACTTGGAGACCAAAATAGAGTCATTTTGACCAAAACATTTTTTTCAGGCCATTGGAGCCCAAATTGCCGGTTTTAAACAAATCTTGTCTAAAACCGGCTTTTTAAGGCTGTAAAAGACAAAAAATACAGTAATTTTGACTAATTTTTTTTCAGACCTTTCGTGACCAAATGCCGTTTTTAGACACTTGGAGACCAAACTAGAGTATTTTTGACCAAAACATTTTTTTCAGGCCATTGGAGCCAAATGTCTAAAATGTTGTCTAAAACCGGCTTTTTAAGGCTCTAAAAGACAAAAATGCAGTCATTTTGACTAATTTTTTTATCAGACCTTTGGTGACCAAATGCAGCTATTTTGACTAAAAAAGGCTTTTTAGACACTTGGAGACCAAAATAGAGTCATTTTGACCAAAAAAATCTTTCAGGCCATTTAAGCCCAAATGTCTAAAATCGTGCCTAAAACCGGCTTTTTAAGGCTCTCAAAGAAAAAAATATAGACATTTGGACTTAATTTTTTTTCAGACCTTTGGTGACCAAATGCAGTTATTTTGACTTAAAAAGGCTTTTTAGACACTTGGAGACCAAAATAGAGTCATTTTAACTAAAAAAAATAATTTTCAAGTCATTGGAGCCCAAATGGCCGGTTTTAGACAAATCTTGTCTTAAACCGGCTTTTTAAGGCTCTAAAAGACAAAAATATAGTCATTTTGACTAAATTTTTTTTCAGACCTTTGGTGACCAAATGCCGTTATTTTGACTAACAAAAGGTTTTTAGACACTTGGAGACCAAAATAGAGTCATTTTGACCAAAACATTTTTTTCAGGCCATTGGAGCCCAAACGGCCGGTTTTAAACAAATCTTGTCTAAAACCGGCTTTTTAAGGCTGTAAAAGACAAAAAATACAGTAATTTTGACTAATTATTTTTTTTCAGACCTTTGGTGACCAAATGCCGTTATTTTGACTAACAAAAGGTTTTTAGACACTTGGAGACCAAAATAGAGTATTTCTGACCAAAACATTTTTTTCAGGCCATTGGAGCCAAATGTCTAAAATCTTGTCTAAAACCGGCTTTTTAAGGCTTTAAAAGACAAAAATATAGTCATTTTGACTATAGTATTTTTCAGACCTTTGGTGACCAAATGCAGTTATTTTGACTAAAAAAGGCTTTTTAGACACTTGGAGACCAAAATAGAGTCATTTTGACCAAAAAGTTTTTTTCAGGCCATTGGAGCCCAAATGGCCGGTTTTAGACAAATCTGGTCTAAAACCAGCTTTTTAAGACACTAAAAGACAAAAATACATTAATTTTGACTAATTTTTTCAGACCTTTGCTGACCAAATGCATTTATTTATACTAAAAAAGACTTTTTTAGACACTTGGAGACCAAAATAGAGTCATTTTAACAAAAAAAATTTTCAGGCCATTGGAGCCCAAAAATCTAAAATCTTGTCTAAAACCAGCTTTTCAAGGCACTAAAAGACAAAAATACAGTCAATTTGACTAAATTTTTTTCAGATCTTTGGTGACCAAATGCAGTTATTTTGACTAAAAAGGCTTTTTAGACACTTGGAGACCAAAATAGATTCATTTTGACCAAAACATTTTTTTCAGGCCATTGGAGCCAAATGTCTAAAATCTTGTCTAAAACCGGCTTTTTAAGGCTCTAAAAGACAAAAATACAGTCATCTTGACAATTTTTTTTATCAGACCTTTGGTGACCAAATGCAGTTATTTTGACTAAAAAACGATTTTTAGACACTTGGAGACCAAAACAGAGTAATTTTGACCGAAAATTTCATTTCAGGCCATTGGAGCCCAAATGGCCGGTTTTAGACAAATCTTGTCTAAAACCGCCTTTTTAAGGCTCTAAAAGACAAAAATACAGTCATTTTGACTAAAGTATTTTTCAGACCTTTGGTGACCAAATTCAGTTATTTTGACAAAAAAAGGCTTTTTAGACACTTGGAGACCAAAATAGAGTCATTTTGACCAAAAAAGTTTTTTCAGGCCATTGGAGCCCAAATGGCCAGTTTTAGACAAATCTGGTCTAAAACCGGCTTTTTAACCTCCCTGGCGGTATGATTCTGTCAGCAATTCTGTTCCAAAAGCGGTACAATTCTTATCATGGAAATTTGGCGTTATGTATTATAGGCCTACAATTCTTAGTAATTACTGACTTAAACCTAACCAAAACAAGACTCTAGTAGACATCCCAGATGTGATAAATTTGAAACACAAACAAGTGAATTATAATCGAATCAATAATATTATTTTATTATTTAATATATAATATATATAATAAAATTATATTATTGATTAGATTATAATTCATGCGTTATATATTATATATATATGTGTGTATATATATATATATATATATACATATACATATATATATATATATATATATATATATATATATATGTGTGTATATAGATATATATATATATGTGTGTGTGTATATATATATAACGCATGAATTATAATCGAATCAATAATATAATTTTATATATATATATATATATATGTGTGTTATATATATATGCATATATATAATATAAAATGTGTTATGTGTTTTGTGCAACGTTTTTTTTTTTTTTTTAATTTCCCTCCCTAGTTCCGCTCCCATGCAGCATTGCTGCTGCAGGGAACGGAACTAGGAAGTCATCATACCGACAGACGAGCGGCGGAGATCTCGGCTGGCGGTCACAGCAATGAGAGCTCATCGCTGGATCGCCAGGATAAGGTAAGAGAAGCTCCGCTGCGCTGTCTGCACGCTCTGCCCATTGACCCCGAGTGTGACTATGGGATACCGCTAATAGCAGAAAATTCCTACCCCGAGTCACGCTCGGGGATACCGACAAGGCGGTTAAGACACTAAAAGACAAAAATACATTAATTTTGACTAGTTTTTTTCAGATCTTTGGTGACCAAATGCATTTATTGTGACTAAAAAAGCCTTTTTAGACACTTGGAGACCAAAACAGAGTCATTTTGACCGAATTTTTTTTCAGGCAATTGGAGCCCAAATGGCCAGTTATAGACAAATCTTGTCTAAAACCAGCTTTTTAAGGCTCTAAAAGACAAAAATGCAGTCATTTTGACTAATTTTTTTATCAGACCTTTGGTGACCAAATGCAGATATTTTGACTAAAAAAGGCTTTTTAGACACTTGGAGACCAAAATAGAGTAATTTTGACCAAAAAAATCTTTCAGGCCATTTGAGCCCAAATGTCTAAAATCGTGCCTAAAACCCGCGTTTTAAGGCTCTAAAAGACAAAAATACAGTCAATTTGACTAAATTTGTTTTTCATACCTTTGGTGACCAAATGCAGTTATTTTGACTAAAAAAGGAAGGCTTTTTAGACACTTGGAGACCAAAATCGAGTCATTTTAACTAAAAAATAATTTTCAGGCCATTGGAGCCCAAATGGCCGGTTTTAGACAAATCTTGTCTTAAACCAGCTTTTTAAGGCTCTAAAAGACAAAAATACAGTCAATTTGACTAAATTGTTTTCAGATCTTTGGTGACCAAATGCATTTATTGCGACTAAAAAGGCTTTTTAGACACTTGGAGACTAAAATAGAGTCATTTTGACCAAAACATTTTTTTCAGGCCATTGGAGCCAAATGTCTAAAATCTTGTCTAAAACCGGCATTTTAAGGCTCTAAAAGACAAAAATATAGTCATTTTGACTAAATTTTTTTTCAGACCTTTGATTACCAAATGCAGTTATTTTGATTAAGGCCTCCTGTTTGAGCATCTCCTTTTGGCCTCTTGCACACAATATTCCTGTTTGAGCATCTACTTTTTTCCAGACCTTTTTTCTTGTATGTATTTGCGAGTATTTGAGAGTATTCGCGTGTATTCGAGTGTATTTGCGAGTATTGAGGCTTAAATTACTGACCAAAAATGCAGATTTTTCTATTTTGTTCTTACTGAAGAATAGACAGCGCTTGTTTACGCGCCTGTGTGCATAGGCACATTACAATTAATGGGCTATATTTTAGCTCAAAAAGCTGTACTGAGCATTTTTAAGCCGCAAGATGCCCAAACAGGAGTATCGTGTGCAAGAGGCCTAAAAAGGCTTTTTAGACACTTGGAGACCAAAATAGAGTCATTTTCACCAAATTTTTTTTCAGGCCATTGGAGCCCAAATGGCCAGTTATAGACAAATCTTGTCTAAGGCCTCTTGCACACGATACTCCTGTTTGGGCATCTTGCGGCTTAAAAATTGCTCAGTACAGCTTTTTGAGCTAAAATATAGCCCTAAAAGACAAAAATATAGTCATTTTGACTATAGTATTTTTCAGACCTTTGGTGACCAAATGCAGTTATTTTGACTAAAAAAGGCTTTTTAGACACTTGGAGACCAAAATAGAGTCATTTTGACCAAAAAGTTTTTTTCAGGCCATTGGAGCCCAAATGGCCGGTTTTAGACAAATCTGGTCTAAAACCAGCTTTTTAAGACACTAAAAGACAAAAATACATTAATTTTGACTAATTTTTTCAGACCTTTGCTGACCAAATGCATTTATTTATACTAAAAAAGACTTTTTTAGACACTTGGAGACCAAAATAGAGTCATTTTAACAAAAAAAATTTTCAGGCCATTGTAGCCCAAAAATCTAAAATCTTGTCTAAAACCGGCTTTTCAAGGCACTAAAAGACAAAAATACAGTCAATTTGACTAAATTTTTTTTCAGATCTTTGGTGACCAAATGCAGTTATTTTGACTAAAAAGGCTTTTTAGACACTTGGAGACAAAAATAGATTCATTTTGACCAAAACCTTTTGTTTCAGGCCATTGGAGCCAAATGTCTAAAATCTTGTCTAAAACCGGCTTTTTAAGGCTCTAAAAGACAAAAATATAGTAATTTTGACTACATTTTTTTTCAGACCTTTGGTTACCAAATGCAGTTATTTTGACTAAAAAAGGCTTTTTAGACACTTGGAGACCAAAATAGAGTCATTTTGACCGTTTTTTTTTCAGGCAATTGGAGCCCAAATGGCCAGTTATAGACAAATCTTGTCTAAAACCGGCTTTTTAAGGCTCTAAAAGACAAAAATACAGTCATCTTGACAATTTTTTTTATCAGACCTTTGGTGACCAAATGCAGTTATTTTGACTAAAAAAGGCTTTTTAGACACTTGGAGACCAAAATAGAGTCATTTTGACCAAACATTTTTTTCAGGCCATTGAAACTCAAATGGCCGGTTTTAGACAAATCGTGTCTAAAACCGGCTATTTAACCACTTAACCCCCGGAAGATTTGACCCCCTTCCTGACCAGGGCCTATTTTGCAATTTGGCACTGCGTTGACTTTAACGGACAATTGCGCGGTCGTGCGACGCTGTACCTAAACAAATTTGACTTCCTTTTTTTCCCACAAACAGAGCTTTCTTTTGGTGGTATTTGATCACCTGTGCAATTTTTTGATCATGCGCTATAAACAAAAAAAGAGCGTCAATTTTGCAAAAATAGCAATATTTTTCACATTTTTTATATGAAATTCCCCCAAAAAATGTGAAAATCAAAATTTTTTTAACATTTTCGCCAAATTTGTTTTATGCTACATATGTTTGGTAAAAAAAGCGTATTTTGATTGGTTTGCGCATAAGTTATCGCGTTTACTAACAAAGGGAAAGATTTTTGTCATTTTTGTAGTTTTTTTTTCAACGCGTAATGGCGGCGATCTGCGATTTTTTTTGCGGTACTGCAAAATTGCGGCAGACAGATCGGACCCTTGACTGACATTTTTGACACTTTTGGGGTTACCAGTGACATTTCTACAGTAATCAGTGCTATACATATGCACTGTTACTGTAAAATTACACTGGCAGTGAAGGGGGTTACCTTTTTTTGAGAGGGAGGGGCTGTGTGTGTCCCTCGGGGCATGATTCTAACTGTGATTGGCTGTGGCTTGAGCTGTAGGAACAGTGATCAACGGTCCTACATAGTAGAACCGTATGATCACTGTTTCTACACAGGGGAGAATGACAGGCAGCTTGTTTACATCAGTCACCTGACTTTCTCCCTCTGCAGTGACAATCGCCGAGTGACCGGCGAACATCGGGTCCGCCGGTTACACGTGCGGGGGATCCGTGACCACGCGGGAGCGCGCCTCCAGGGGCGCGCGCTCGCTCCCTAGACCCTCACAAGCTAGCAACATAGATCAACATCACTTTGCCTGTGAGGGGCTTACTGCCGACGTAAATAGTCGTGCGGCAGTCGGCAAGTGGTTAAGGCTCTAAAAGACAAAAATAAAGACACTTTGACTAATTTTTTTCAGACCTTTGGTGACGAAATGCAGTTATTTTGACTAAAAAGGCTTTTTAGACACTTGGAGACCAAAATTGAGTCATTTTGACCAAAAAAAATTTTTCATGCCATTGGAGCCCAAATGGCCGGTTTTAGACAACTCTTGTCTAAAACCGGCTTTTTAAGGATCTAAAAGACAAAAAATACAGTCATTTTGACTAAATTTTTTTCAGACCTTTGGTGACCAAATGCCGTTATTTTGACTAACAAAAGGTTTTTAGACACTTGGAGACCAAAATAGAGTATTTTTGACCAAAACATTTTTTTCAGGCCATTTAAGCCAAATGTCTAAAATCTTGTCTAAAACCGGCTTTTTAAGGCTCTAAAAGACAAAAATATAGTAATTTTGACGAAATTTTTTTTCTGACCTTTGGTGACCAAATGCAGTTATTTTGACTAAAAAACGATTTTAAGACACTTGGAGACCAAAACAGAGTAATTTTGACCGAAAATTTCTTTTCAGGCCATTGGAGCCCAAATGGCCGGTTTTAGACAAATCTTGTCTAAAACTGGCTTTTTAAGGATCTAAAAGACAAAAATACAGTCATTTTGACTAAAGTATTTTTCAGACTTTTGGTGACCAAATTCAGTTATTTTGACAAAAAAAGGCCTTTTAGACACTTGGAGACCAAAATAGAGTCATTTTGACCAAAAAAAGTTTTCAGGCCATTGGAGCCCAAATGGCCGGTTTTAGACAAATCTGGTCTAAAACCGGCTTTTTAAGGCTCTAAAAGACAAAAATGCAGTAATTTTGACAAATTTTTTTTCAGACCTTTGGTGACCAAATGCAGTTATTTTGACTAAAAAAGGCTTTTAGACACTTGGAGACCAAAATAGAGTCATTTTGACCAAAAAAATCTTTCAGGCCATTTAAGCCCAAATGTCTAAAATCGTGCCTAGAACCGGCTTTTTAAGGCTCTCAAAGAAAAAAATATAGTCATTTGGACTTAAGTTTTTTTTCAGACCTTTGGTGACCAAATGCAGTTATTTTGACTTAAAAAGGCTTTTTAGACACTTGGAAACCAAAATAGAGTCATTTTAACTAAAAAAATAATTTTCAAGCCATTGGAGCCCAAATGGCCGGTTTTAGACAAATCTTGTCTTAAACCGGCTTTTTAAGGCTCTAAAAGACAAAAATATAGTCATTTTGACTAAATTTTTTTTCAGACCTTTGGTGACCAAATGCCGTTATTTTGACTAACAAAAGGTTTTTAGACACTTGGAGACCAAAATAGAGTCATTTTGACCAAAACATTTTTTTCAGGCCATTGGAGCCCAAATGGCCGGTTTTAAACAAATCTTGTCTAAAACCGTCTTTTTAAGGCTGTAAAAGACAAAAAATACAGTAATTTTGACTAAATTTTTTTTCAGACCTTTGGTGACCAAATGCCGTTATTTTGACTAACAAAAGGTTTTTAGACACTTGGAGACCAAAATAGAGTATTTTTGACCAAAACATTTTTTTCAGGCCATTGGAGCCAAATGTCTAAAATCTAGTCTAAAACCGGCTTTTTAAGGCTCTAAAAGACAAAAATACAGTCATTTTGACTAAAGTATTTTTCAGACCTTTGGTGACCAAATTCAGTTATTTTGAAAAAAAAGGCTTTTTTAGACACTTGGAGACCAAAATAGAGTCATTTTAACAAAAAAAATTTCAGGCCATTGGAGCCCAAAAATCTAAAATCTTGTCTAAAACCGGCTTTTCAAGGCTCTAAAAGATCACCTGTGCGATTTTTTGATCATGCGCTATAAACAAAAAAAGAGCGTCAATTTTGCAAAAATAGCAATATTTTTCAGATTTTTTTATATGAAATTCACCAAAAAAATGTAAAAATCAAAGTTTTTTAACATTTTCGGCCAATTTGTTTATGCTACATGTTTGGTAAAAAAATCGCAAAAAGCGTATTTTGATTGGTGTGCGCAAAAGTTATCGCGTTTACTAACAAAGGGAAAGATTTTTGTAATTTTTGTTGTTTTTTTTTCAACGTGTAATGGCGGCGATCTGCGATTTTTTTTGCGGTACTGCAAAATTGCGGCAGACAGATCGGACCCTTGACTGACATTTTTGACACTTTTGGGGTTACCAGTGACATTTCTACAGTAATCAGTGCTATACATATGCACTGTTACTGTAAAATTACACTGGCAGTGAAGGGGTTAACTTTTTTTGAGAGGGAGGGGCTGTGTGTGTCCCTAGGGGCGTGATTCTAACTGTGATTGGCTGTGGCTTGAGCTGTAGGAACAGTGATCAACGGTCCTACATAGTAGAACCATATGATCACTGTTTCTACACAGGGGAGAATGACAGGGGGCTTGTTTACATCAGTCGCCTGACTTTCTCCCTCTGTCGGATCGCCGAGTGACCGGCGGACAATGGGGGAGACGTGCGGGGGATCCATGACCACGCGGGAGCTCACCTCCGGGGCGCGCGCTCGCTCTCTAGACCCTAACAGGCTAGCAACGTAGATCAACATCACTTTGCCTGTGAGGGGCTTACTGCCGACGTAAATAATGGTTAAGGCTCTAAAAGACAAAAATAAAGTCACTTTGACTACATTTTTTTAGACCTTTGGTGACGAAATGCAGTTATTTTGACTAAAAAAGGCTTTTTAGACACTTGGAGACCAAAATTGAGTCATTTTTACCAAAAAATTTTTTACAGGCCATTGGAGCCCAAATGGCCGGTTTTAGACGACTCTTGTCTAAAACTGGCTTTTTAAGGCTCTAAAAGACAAAAATACAGTCATTTTGACTAATTATTTTCAGACCTTTGGTGACCAAATGCAGTTATTTATACTAAAAAAGGCTTTTTTAGACACTTGGAGACCAAAATAGAGTCATTTTAACAAAAAAATTTCAGGCCATTGGAGCCCAAATATCTAAAATCTTGTCTAAAACCGGCTTTTCAAGGCTCTAAAAGACAAAAATACAGTCAATTTGACTAAATTTTTTTCAGATCTTTGGTGACCAAATGCATTTATTGTGACTAAAAAGGCTTTTTAGACACTTGGAGACTAAAATAGAGTCATTTTGACCAAAACATTTTTTTCAGGCCATTGGAGCCAAAGGTCTAAAATCTTGTCTAAAACCGGCATTTTAAGGCTCTAAAAGACAAAAATATAGTCATTTTGACTAAATTTTTTTCAGACCTTTGATTACCAAATGCAGTTATTTTGATTAAGGCCTCTTGCACACGATACTCCTGTTTGAGCATCTCCTTTTGGCCTCTTGCACACAATACTCCTGTTTGAGCATCTACTTTTTTCCAGACCTTTTTTCTTGTATGTATTTGCGAGTATTTGAGAGTATTCGCGTGTATTCAAGTGTATTTGCGAGTATTGAGGCTTAAATTACTGACCAATAATGCAGATTTTTCTATTTTGTTCTTACTGAAGAATACACAGCGCTTGTTTACGCGCCTGTGTGCATAGGCACATTACAATTAATGGGCTATATTTTAGCTCAAAAAGCTGTACTGAGCATTTTTAAGCCGCTAGATGCCCAAACAGGAGTATCGTGTGCAAGAGGCCTAAAAAGGCTTTTTAGACACTTGGAGACCAAAATAGAGTCATTTTGACCAAATTTTTTTTCAGGCAATTGGAGCCCAAATGGCCAGTTATAGACAAATCTTGTCTAAGGCCTCTTGCACACGATACTTATATCTTGATAGACAATATCTTGTCTAAAACCGGCTTTTTAAGGCTCTAAAAGACAAAAATGCAGTCATTTTGACTAATTTTTTTATCAGACCTTTGGTGACCAAATGCAGATATTTTGACTAAAAAAGGCTTTTTAGACACTTGGAGACCAAAATAGAGTAATTTTGACCAAAAAAATCTTTCAGGCCATTTGAGCCCAAATGTCTAAAATCGTGCCTAAAACCCGCGTTTTAAGGCTCTAAAAGACAAAAATACAGTCAATTTGACTAAATTTGTTTTTCATACCTTTGGTGACCAAATGCAGTTATTTTGACTAAAAAAGGAAGGCTTTTTGGACACTTGGAGACCAAAATCGAGTCATTTTAACTAAAAAATAATTTTCAGGCCATTGGAGCCCAAATGGCCGGTTTTAGACAAATCTTGTCTTAAACCAGCTTTTTAAGGCTCTAAAAGACAAAAATACAGTCAATTTGACTAAATTTTTTTCAGATCTTTGGTGACCAAATGCATTTATTGCGACTAAAAAGGCTTTTTAGACACTTGGAGACTAAAATAGAGTCATTTTGACCAAAACATTTTTTCAGGCCATTGGAGCCAAATGTCTAAAATCTTGTCTAAAACCGGCATTTTAAGGCTCTAAAAGACAAAAATATAGTCATTTTGACTAAATTTTTTTTCAGACCTTTGATTACCAAATGCAGTTATTTTGATTAAGGCCTCCTGTTTGAGCATCTCCTTTTGGCCTCTTGCACACAATACTCCTGTTTGAGCATCTACTTTTTTCCAGACCTTTTTTCTTGTATGTATTTGCGAAATACCAAATTTTTTTTCAGGCAATTGGAGCCCAAATGGCCAGTTATAGACAAATCTTGTCTAAGGCCTCTTGCACACGATACTCCTGTTTGGGCATCTTGCGGCTTAAAAATTGCTCAGTACAGCTTTTTGAGCTAAAATATAGCCCTAAAAGACAAAAATATAGTCATTTTGACTATAGTATTTTTCAGACCTTTGGTGACCAAATTCAGTTATTTTGACTAAAAAAGGCTTTTTAGACACTTGGAGACCAAAATAGAGTCATTTTGACCAAAAAGTTTTTTTCAGGCCATTGGAGCCCAAATGGCCGGTTTTAGACAAATCTGGTCTAAAACCAGCTTTTTAAGACACTAAAAGACAAAAATACATTAATTTTGACTAATTTTTTCAGACCTTTGCTGACCAAATGCATTTATTTATACTAAAAAAGACTTTTTTAGACACTTGGAGACCAAAATAGAGTCATTTTAACAAAAAAAATTTTCAGGCCATTGTAGCCCAAAAATCTAAAATCTTGTCTAAAACCGGCTTTTCAAGGCACTAAAAGACAAAAATACAGTCAATTTGACTAAATTTTTTTTCAGATCTTTGGTGACCAAATGCAGTTATTTTGACTAAAAAGGCTTTTTAGACACTTGGAGACAAAAATAGATTCATTTTGACCAAAACATTTTTTTCAGGCCATTGGAGCCAAATGTCTAAAATCTTGTCTAAAACCGGCTTTTTAAGGCTCTAAAAGACAAAAATATAGTAATTTTGACTACATTTTTTTTCAGACCTTTGGTTACCAAATGCAGTTATTTTGACTAAAAAAGGCTTTTTAGACACTTGGAGACCAAAATAGAGTCATTTTGACCGTTTTTTTTTCAGGCAATTGGAGCCCAAATGGCCAGTTATAGACAAATCTTGTCTAAAACCGGCTTTTTAAGGCTCTAAAAGACAAAAATACAGTCATCTTGACAATTTTTTTTATCAGACCTTTGGTGACCAAATGCAGTTATTTTGACTAAAAAAGGCTTTTTAGACACTTGGAGACCAAAATAGAGTCATTTTGACCAAACATTTTTTTCAGGCCATTGAAACTCAAATGGCCGGTTTTAGACAAATCGTGTCTAAAACCGGCTATTTAACCACTTAACCCCCGGAAGATTTGACCCCCTTCCTGACCAGGGCCTATTTTGCAATTTGGGCACTGCGTTGACTTTAACGGACAATTGCGCGGTCGTGCGACGCTGTACCTAAACAAATTTGACTTCCTTTTTTTCCCACAAACAGAGCTTTCTTTTGGTGGTATTTGATCACCTGTGCAATTTTTTGATCATGCGCTATAAACAAAAAAAGAGCGTCAATTTTGCAAAAATAGCAATATTTTTCACATTTTTTATATGAAATTCCCCCAAAAAATGTGAAAATCAAAATTTTTTTAACATTTTCGCCAAATTTGTTTTATGCTACATATGTTTGGTAAAAAAAGCGTATTTTGATTGGTTTGCGCATAAGTTATCGCGTTTACTAACAAAGGGAAAGATTTTTGTCATTTTTGTAGTTTTTTTTTCAACGCGTAATCGCGATCTGCGATTTTTTTTGCGGTACTGCAAAATTGCGGCAGACAGATCGGACCCTTGACTGACATTTTTGACACTTTTGGGGTTACCAGTGACATTTCTACAGTAATCAGTGCTATACATATGCACTGTTACTGTAAAATTACACTGGCAGTGAAGGGGGTTAACTTTTTTTGAGAGGGAGGGGCTGTGTGTGTCCCTCGGGGCATGATTCTAACTGTGATTGGCTGTGGCTTGAGCTGTAGGAACAGTGATCAACGGTCCTACATAGTAGAACCGTATGATCACTGTTTCTACACAGGGGAGAATGACAGGCGGCTTGTTTACATCAGTCACCTGACTTTCTCCCTCTGCAGTGACAATCGCCGAGTGACCGGCGAACATCGGGTCCGCCGGTTACACGTGCGGGGGATCCGTGACCACGCGGGAGCGCGCCTCCAGGGGCGCGCGCTCGCTCCCTAGACCCTCACAAGCTAGCAACGTAGATCAACATCACTTTGCCTGTGAGGGGCTTACTGCCGACGTAAATAGTCGTGCGGCAGTCGGCAAGTGGTTAAGGCTCTAAAAGACAAAAATAAAGACACTTTGACTAATTTTTTTCAGACCTTTGGTGACGAAATGCAGTTATTTTGACTAAAAAGGCTTTTTAGACACTTGGAGACCAAAATTGAGTCATTTTGACCAAAAAAATTTTTTCATGCCATTGGAGCCCAAATGGCCGGTTTTAGACAACTCTTGTCTAAAACCGGCTTTTTAAGGATCTAAATGACAAAAAATACAGTCATTTTGACTAAATTTTTTTCAGACCTTTGGTGACCAAATGCCGTTATTTTGACTAACAAAATGTTTTTAGACACTTGGAGACCAAAATAGAGTATTTTTGACCAAAACATTTTTTTCAGGCCATTTAAGCCAAATGTCTAAAATCTTGTCTAAAACCGGCTTTTTAAGGATCTAAAAGACAAAAATACAGTCATTTTGACTAAAGTATTTTTCAGACCTTTGGTGACCAAATTCAGTTATTTTGACAAAAAAAGGCCTTTTAGACACTTGGAGACCAAAATAGAGTCATTTTGACCAAAAAAAGTTTTCAGGCCATTGGAGCCCAAATGGCCGGTTTTAGACAAATCTGGTCTAAAACCGGCTTTTTAAGGCTCTAAAAGACAAAAATGCAGTAATTTTGACTAATTTTTTTTCAGACCTTTGGTGACCAAATGCAGTTATTTTGACTAAAAAAGGCTTTTAGACACTTGGAGACCAAAATAGAGTCATTTTGACAAAAAAAATCTTTCAGGCCATTTAAGCCCAAATGTCTAAAATCGTGCCTAGAACCGGCTTTTTAAGGCTCTCAAAGAAAAAAATATAGTCATTTGGACTTAAGTTTTTTTTCAGACCTTTGGTGACCAAATGCAGTTATTTTGACTTAAAAAGGCTTTTTAGACACTTGGAGACCAAAATAGAGTCATTTTAACTAAAAAAATAATTTTCAAGCCATTGGAGCCCAAATGGCCGGTTTTAGACAAATCTTGTCTTAAACCGGCTTTTTAAGGCTCTAAAAGACAAAAATATAGTCATTTTGACTAAATTTTTTTTCAGACCTTTGGTGACCAAATGCCGTTATTTTGACTAACAAAAGGTTTTTAGACACTTGGAGACCAAAATAGAGTCATTTTGACCAAAACATTTTTTTTCAGGCCATTGGAGCCCAAATGGCCGGTTTTAAACAAATCTTGTCTAAAACCGTCTTTTTAAGGCTGTAAAAGACAAAAAATACAGTAATTTTGACTAAATTTTTTTTCAGACCTTTGGTGACCAAATGCCGTTATTTTGACTAACAAAAGGTTTTTAGACACTTGGAGACCAAAATAGAGTATTTTTGACCAAAACATTTTTTTCAGGCCATTGGAGCCAAATGTCTAAAATCTTGTCTAAAACCGGCTTTTTAAGGCTCTAAAAGACAAAAATACAGTCATTTTGACTAAAGTATTTTTCAGACCTTTGGTGACCAAATTCAGTTATTTTGAAAAAAAAAGGCTTTTTTAGACACTTGGAGACCAAAATAGAGTCATTTTAACAAAAAAAATTTCAGGCCATTGGAGCCCAAAAATCTAAAATCTTGTCTAAAACCGGCTTTTCAAGGCTCTAAAAGATCACCTGTGCGATTTTTTGATCATGCGCTATAAACAAAAAAAGAGCGTCAATTTTGCAAAAATAGCAATATTTTTCAGATATTTTTATATGAAATTCACCAAAAAAATGTAAAAATCAAAGTTTTTTAACATTTTCGGCCAATTTGTTTATGCTACATGTTTGGTAAAAAAATCGCAAAAAGCGTATTTTGATTGGTGTGCGCAAAAGTTATCGCGTTTACTAACAAAGGGAAAGATTTTTGTAATTTTTGTTGTTTTTTTTTCAACGTGTAATGGCGGCGATCTGCGATTTTTTTAGCGGTACTGCAAAATTGCGGCAGACAGATCGGACCCTTGACTGACATTTTTGACACTTTTGGGGTTACCAGTGACATTTCTACAGTAATCAGTGCTATACATATGCACTGTTACTGTAAAATTACACTGGCAGTGAAGGGGTTAACTTTTTTGAGAGGGAGGGGCTGTGTGTGTCCCTAGGGGCGTGATTCTAACTGTGATTGGCTGTGGCTTGAGCTGTAGGAACAGTGATCAACGGTCCTACATAGTAGAACCATATGATCACTGTTTCTACACAGGGGAGAATGACAGGGGGCTTGTTTACATCAGTCGCCTGACTTTCTCCCTCTGTCGGATCGCCGAGTGACCGGCGGACAATGGGGGAGACGTGCGGGGGATCCATGACCACGCGGGAGCTCGCCTCCGGGGCGCGCGCTCGCTCCCTAGACCCTAACAGGCTAGCAACGTAGATCAACATCACTTTGCCTGTGAGGGGCTTACTGCCGACGTAAATAATGGTTAAGGCTCTAAAAGACAAAAATAAAGTCACTTTGACTACATTTTTTTAGACCTTTGGTGACGAAATGCAGTTATTTTGACTAAAAAAGGCTTTTTAGACACTTGGAGACCAAAATTGAGTCATTTTTACCAAAAAATTTTTTACAGGCCATTGGAGCCCAAATGGCCGGTTTTAGACGACTCTTGTCTAAAACTGGCTTTTTAAGGCTCTAAAAGACAAAAATACAGTCATTTTGACTAATTATTTTCAGACCTTTGGTGACCAAATGCAGTTATTTATACTAAAAAAGGCTTTTTTAGACACTTGGAGACCAAAATAGAGTCATTTTAACAAAAAAATTTCAGGCCATTGGAGCCCAAATATCTAAAATCTTGTCTAAAACCGGCTTTTCAAGGCTCTAAAAGACAAAAATACAGTCAATTTGACTAAATTTTTTTCAGATCTTTGGTGACCAAATGCATTTATTGTGACTAAAAAGGCTTTTTAGACACTTGGAGACTAAAATAGAGTCATTTTGACCAAAACATTTTTTTCAGGCCATTGGAGCCAAAGGTCTAAAATCTTGTCTAAAACCGGCATTTTAAGGCTCTAAAAGACAAAAATATAGTCATTTTGACTAAATTTTTTTCAGACCTTTGATTAACAAATGCAGTTATTTTGATTAAGGCCTCTTGCACACGATACTCCTGTTTGAGCATCTCCTTTTGGCCTCTTGCACACAATACTCCTGTTTGAGCATCTACTTTTTTCCAGACCTTTTTTCTTGTATGTATTTGCGAGTATTTGAGAGTATTCGCGTGTATTCAAGTGTATTTGCGAGTATTGAGGCTTAAATTACTGACCAATAATGCAGATTTTTCTATTTTGTTCTTACTGAAGAATACACAGCGCTTGTTTACGCGCCTGTGTGCATAGGCACATTACAATTAATGGGCTATATTTTAGCTCAAAAAGCTGTACTGAGCATTTTTAAGCCGCAAGATGCCCAAACAGGAGTATCGTGTGCAAGAGGCCTAAAAAGGCTTTTTAGACACTTGGAGACCAAAATAGAGTCATTTTGACCAAATTTTTTTTCAGGCAATTGGAGCCCAAATGGCCAGTTATAGACAAATCTTGTCTAAGGCCTCTTGCACACGATACTCCTGTTTGGGCATCTTGCGGCTTAAAAATGCTCAGTACAGCTTTTTGAGCTAAAATATAGCCCATTAATTGTAATGTGCCTATGCACACAGGCGCGTAAACAAGCACTGTGTATTTTTCAGTAAGAACAAAATAGAAAAATCTGCATTTTTGGTCAGTAATTTAAGCCTCAATACTCGCGAATACTCTCAAATACTCGCAAATACATACAAGAAAAAAGGTCTGGAAAAAAGTAGATGCTCAAACAGGAGTATTGTGTGCAAGAGGCCAAAAACCGGCTTTTTAAGGCTCTAAAAGACAAAAATACAGTCATTTTGACTATTTTTCTTTATCAGACCTTTGGTGACCAAATGCAATTATTTTGACTAAAAAAGACTTGTTAGACACTTGGAGACCAAAATAGAGTCATTTTGACCAAAAAAATCTTTCAGGCCATTTGAGCCCAAATGTCTAAAATCGTGCCTAAAACCCGCGTTTTAAGGCTCTAAAAGACAAAAATACAGTCAATTAGACTAAATTTGTTTTTCATACCTTTGGTGACCAAATGCAGTTATTTTGACTAAAAAAGGAAGGCTTTTTAGACACTTGGAGACCAAAATCGAGTCATTTTGACCCAAAAAAAATTTTCAGGCTATTGGAGCCAAATGTCTAAAATCTTGTCTAAAACCGGCTTTTTAAGGCTCTCAAAGAAAAAAATATAGTCATTTGGACTTAATTTTTTTCAGACCTTTGGTGACCAAATGCAGTTATTTTGACTTAAAAAGGCTTTTTATAAACTTGGAGACTGAAATAGAGTCATTTTAACTAAAAAATAATTTTCAGGCCATTGGAGCCCAAATGGCCGGTTTTAGACAAATCTTGTCTTAAACCGGCTTTTTAAGGCTCTAAAAGACAAAAATACAGTCATTTTGACTAAATTGTGTTTCAGACCTTTGGTGACCAAATGCCGTTATTTTGACTAACAAAAGGTCTTTAGACACTTGGAGACCAAAATAGAGTCATTTTGACCAAAACATTTTTTTCAGGCCATTGGAGCCCAAATTGCCGGTTTTAAACAAATCTTGTCTAAAACCGGCTTTTTAGGGCTGTAAAAGACAAAAAATACAGTAATTTTGACTAATTATTTTCAGACCTTTGGTGACCAAATGCAGTTATTTATACTAAAAAAGGCTTTTTTAGACACTTGGAGACCAAAATAGAGTCATTTTAACAAAAAAATTTCAGGCCATTGGAGCCCAAATATCTAAAATCTTGTCTAAAACCGGCTTTTCAAGGCTCTAAAAGACAAAAATACAGTCAATTTGACTAAATGTTTTTTCAGATCTTTGGTGACCAAATGCATTTATTGTGACTAAAAAGGCTTTTTAGACACTTGGAGACTAAAATAGAGTCATTTTGACCAAAACATTTTTTTCAGGCCATTGGAGCCAAAGGTCTAAAATCTTGTCTAAAACCGGCATTTTAAGGCTCTAAAAGACAAAAATATAGTCATTTTGACTAAATTTTTTTCAGACCTTTGATTACCAAATGCAGTTATTTTGATTAAGGCCTCTTGCACACGATACTCCTGTTTGAGCATCTCCTTTTGGCCTCTTGCACACAATACTCCTGTTTGAGCATCTACTTTTTTCCAGACCTTTTTTCTTGTATGTATTTGCGAGTATTTGAGAGTATTCGCGTGTATTCAAGTGTATTTGCGAGTATTGAGGCTTAAATTACTGACCAATAATGCAGATTTTTCTATTTTGTTCTTACTGAAGAATACACAGCGCTTGTTTACGCGCCTGTGTGCATAGGCACATTACAATTAATGGGCTATATTTTAGCTCAAAAAGCTGTACTGAGCATTTTTAAGCCGCAAGATGCCCAAACAGGAGTATCGTGTGCAAGAGGCCTAAAAAGGCTTTTTAGACACTTGGAGACCAAAATAGAGTCATTTTGACCAAATTTTTTTTCAGGCAATTGGAGCCCAAATGGCCAGTTATAGACAAATCTTGTCTAAGGCCTCTTGCACACGATACTCCTGTTTGGGCATCTTGCGGCTTAAAAATGCTCAGTACAGCTTTTTGAGCTAAAATATAGCCCATTAATTGTAATGTGCCTATGCACACAGGCGCGTAAACAAGCACTGTGTATTTTTCAGTAAGAACAAAATAGAAAAATCTGCATTTTTGGTCAGTAATTTAAGCCTCAATACTCGCGAATACTCTCAAATACTCGCAAATACATACAAGAAAAAAGGTCTGGAAAAAAGTAGATGCTCAAACAGGAGTATTGTGTGCAAGAGGCCAAAAACCGGCTTTTTAAGGCTCTAAAAGACAAAAATACAGTCATTTTGACTATTTTCTTTATCAGACCTTTGGTGACCAAATGCAATTATTTTGACTAAAAAAGGCTTGTTAGACACTTGGAGACCAAAATAGAGTCATTTTGACCAAAAAAATCTTTCAGGCCATTTGAGCCCAAATGTCTAAAATCGTGCCTAAAACCCGCGTTTTAAGGCTCTAAAAGACAAAAATACAGTCAATTTGACTAAATTTGTTTTTCATACCTTTGGTGACCAAATGCAGTTATTTTGACTAAAAAAGGAAGGCTTTTTAGACACTTGGAGACCAAAATCGAGTCATTTTGACCCAAAAAAAATTTTCAGGCTATTGGAGCCAAATGTCTAAAATCTTGTCTAAAACCGGCTTTTTAAGGCTCTCAAAGAAAAAAATATAGTCATTTGGACTTAATTTTTTTCAGACCTTTGGTGACCAAATGCAGTTATTTTGACTTAAAAAGGCTTTTTATAAACTTGGAGACTGAAATAGAGTCATTTTAACTAAAAAATAATTTTCAGGCCATTGGAGCCCAAATGGCCGGTTTTAGACAAATCTTGTCTTAAACCGGCTTTTTAAGGCTCTAAAAGACAAAAATACAGTCATTTTGACTAAATTGTGTTTCAGACCTTTGGTGACCAAATGCCGTTATTTTGACTAACAAAAGGTCTTTAGACACTTGGAGACCAAAATAGAGTCATTTTGACCAAAACATTTTTTTCAGGCCATTGGAGCCCAAATTGCCGGTTTTAAACAAATCTTGTCTAAAACCGGCTTTTTAGGGCTGTAAAAGACAAAAAATACAGTAATTTTGACTAATTTTTTTTCAGACCTTTGGTGACCAAATGCCGTTATTTTGACTAACAAAAGGTTTTTAGACACTTGGAGACCAAAATAGAGTATTTTTGACCAAAACATTTTTTTCAGGCCATTGGAGCCAAATGTCTAAAATCTTGTCTAAAACCGGCTTTTTAAGGCTCTAAAAGACAAAAATATAGTCATTTTGACGAAATTTTTTTTCTGACCTTTGGTGACCAAATGCAGTTATTTTGACTAAAAAACGATTTTTAGACACTTGGAGACCAAAACAGAGTAATTTTGACCGAAAATTTCATTTCAGGCCATTGGAGCCCAAATGGCCGGTTTTAGACAAATCTTGTCTAAAACCGCCTTTTTAAGGCTCTAAAAGACAAAAATACAGTCATTTTGACTAAAGTATTTTTCAGACCTTTGGTGACCAAATTCAGTTATTTTGACAAAAAAAGGCTTTTTAGACACTTGGAGACCAAAATAGAGTCATTTTGACCAAAAAAGTTTTTTCAGGCCATTGGAGCCCAAATGGCCAGTTTTAGACAAATCTGGTCTAAAACCGGCTTTTTAACCTCCCTGGCGGTATGATTCTGTCAGGAATTCTGTTCCAAAAGCGGTACAATTCTTTTCATGGAAATTTGGCGTTATGTATTATAGGCCTACAATTCTTAGTAATTACTGACTTAAACCTGACCAAAACAAGACTCTAGTAGACATCCCAGATGTGATAAATTTGAAACACAAACAAGTGAATTATAATCAAATCAATAATATTATTTTATTATTTAATATATAATATATATAATAAAATTATATTATTGATTAGATTATAATTCATGCGTTATATATTATATATATATGTGTGTATATATATATATATATATACATATACATATATATATATATATATGTGAGTATATAGATATATATATATATATGTGTGTGTGTGTACATATATATACGCATGAACGCATGAATTATAATCGAATCAATAATATAATTTATATATATATATATATATATATATATATATATATATATATATATATATATATATATGTGTGTGTGTGTATAAAGGTATATATATATATATATACATATATATACATATATATATATATATGTATATATATATATATATATATATATATATATATATATATTTGCATATATATATATATGTTTGCATATATATATATATATATATATATATATATATGCATATATATATATATATATATATATATATGCATATATATATATATATATATGAATATATATAAATATGCATATATATATGCATATATATAATATAAAATGTGTGATGTGTTTTGTGCAACGTTTTTTTTTTTTTTTTGAATTTCCCTCCCTAGTTCCGCTCCCATGCAGCATTGCTGCTGCAGGGAACGGAACTAGGAAGTCATCATACCGACAGACGAGCGGCGGAGATCTCGGCTGGCGGTCACAGCAATGAGAGCTCATCGCTGGATCGCCAGGATAAGGTAAGAGAAGCTCCGCTGCGCTGTCTGCACGCTCTGCCCATTGACCCCGAGTGTGACTCTGGGATACCGCTAATAGCAGAAAATTTCTACCCCGAGTCACGCTCGGGGATACCGCTAAGGCGGTTAAGACACTAAAAGACAAAAATACATTAATTTTGACTAGTTTTTTTCAGATCTTTGGTGACCAAATGCATTTATTGTGACTAAAAAAGGCTTTTTAGACACTTGGAGACCAAAACAGAGTTATTTTGACCGAATTTTTTTTCAGGCAATTGGAGCCCAAATAGCCAGTTATAGACAAATCTTGTCTAAAACCGGCTTTTTAAGGCTCTAAAAGACAAAAATGCAGTCATTTTGACTAATTTTTTTATCAGTTATCAGACCTTTGGTGACCAAATGCAGATATTTTGACTAAAAAAGGCTTTTTAGACACTTGGAGACCAAAATAGAGTCATTTTGACCAAAAAAATCTTTCAGGCCATTTGAGCCCAAATGTCTAAAATCATGCCTAAAACCCGCGTTTTAGGGCTCTAAAAGACAAAAATACAGTCAATTTGACTAAATTTGTTTTTCATACCTTTGGTGACCAAATGCAGTTATTTTGACTAAAAAAGGAAGGCTTTTTAGACACTTGGAGACCAAAATCGAGTCATTTTAACTAAAAAATAATTTTCAGGCCATTGGAGCCCAAATGGCCGGTTTTAGACAAATCTTGTCTTAAACCGGCTTTTTAAGGCTCTAAAAGACAAAAATACAGTCAATTTGACTAATTTTTTTTCAGATCTTTGGTGACCAAATGCATTTATTGCGACTAAAAAGGCTTTTTAGACACTTGGAGACTAAAATAGAGTCATTTTGACCAAAACATTTTTTTCAGGCCATTGGAGCCAAATGTCTAAAATCTTGTCTAAAACCGGCATTTTAAGGCTCTAAAAGACAAAAATATAGTCATTTTGACAAAAAATTTTTTCAGACCTTTGATTACCAAATGCAGTTATTTTGATTAAGGCCTCTTGCACACGATACTCCTGTTTGAGCATCTCCTTTTGGCCTCTTGCACACAATACTCCTGTTTGAGCATCTACTTTTTTCCAGACCTTTTTTCTTGTATGTATTTGCGAGTATTTGAGAGTATTCGCGTGTATTCGAGTGTATTTGCGAGTATTGAGGCTTAAATTACTGACCAAAAATGCAGATTTTTCTATTTTGTTCTTACTGAAGAATACACAGCGCTTGTTTACGCGCCTGTGTGCATAGGCACATTACAATTAATGGGCTATATTTTAGCTCAAAAAGCTGTACTGAGCATTTTTAAGCCGCAAGATGCCCAAACAGGAGTATCGTGTGCAAGAGGCCTAAAAAGGCTTTTTAGACACTTGGAGACCAAAATAGAGTCATTTTGACCAAATTTTTTTTCAGGCAATTGGAGCCCAAATGGCCAGTTATAGACAAATCTTGTCTAAGGCCTCTTGCACACGATACTCCTGTTTGGGCATCTTGCGGCTTAAAAATGCTCAGTACAGCTTTTTGAGCTAAAATATAGCCCATTAATTGTAATGTGCCTATGCACACAGGCGCGTAAACAAGCACTGTGTATTTTTCAGTAAGAACAAAATAGAAAAATCTGCATTTTTGGTCAGTAATTTAAGCCTCAATACTCGCGAATACTCTCAAATACTCGCAAATACATACAAGAAAAAAGGTCTGGAAAAAAGTAGATGCTCAAACAGGAGTATTGTGTGCAAGAGGCCAAAAACCGGCTTTTTAAGGCTCTAAAAGACAAAAATACAGTCATTTTGACTATTTTTTTTTATCAGACCTTTGGTGACCAAATGCAATTATTTTCACTAAAAAAGGCTTTTTAGACACTTGGAGACCAAAATAGAGTCATTTTGACCAAAATAATCTTTCAGGCCATTTGAGCCCAAATGTCTAAAATCGTGCCTAAAACCCGCGTTTTAAGGCTCTAAAAGACAAAAATACAGTCAATTTGACTAAATTTGTTTTTCATACCTTTGGTGACCAAATGCAGTTATTTTGACTAAAAAAGGCTTTTTTAGACACTTGGAGACCAAAATAGAGTCATTTTAACAAAAAAATTTCAGGCCAGTGGAGCCCAAATATCTAAAATCTTGTCTAAAACCGGCTTTTCAAGGCTCTAAAAGACAAAAATACAGTCAATTTGACTAAATTTTTTTCAGATCTTTGGTGACCAAATGCATTTATTGTGACTAAAAAGGCTTTTTAGACACTTGGAGACTAAAATAGAGTCATTTTGACCAAAACATTTTTTTCAGGCCATTGGAGCCAAAGGTCTAAAATCTTGTCTAAAACCGGCATTTTAAGGCTCTAAAAGACAAAAATATAGTCATTTTGACTAAATTTTTTTTCAGACCTTTGATTACCAAATGCAGTTATTTTGATTAAGGCCTCTTGCACACGATACTCCTGTTTGAGCATCTCCTTTTGGCCTCTTGCACACAATACGCCTGTTTGAGCATCTACTTTTTTCCAGACCTTTTTTCTTGTATGTATTTGCGAGTATTTGAGAGTATTCGCGTGTATTCGAGTGTATTTGCGAGTATTGAGGCTTAAATTACTGACCAAAAATGCAGATTTTTCTATTTTGTTCTTACTGAAGAATACACAGCGCTTGTTTACGCGCCTGTGTGCATAGGCACATTACAATTAATGGGCTATATTTTAGCTCAAAAAGCTGTACTGAGCATTTTTAAGCCGCAAGATGCCCAAACAGGAGTATCGTGTGCAAGAGGCCTAAAAAGGCTTTTTAGACACTTGGAGACCAAAATAGAGTCATTTTGACCAAATTTTTTTTCAGGCAATTGGAGCCCAAATGGCCAGTTATAGACAAATCTTGTCTAAGGCCTCTTGCACACGATACTCCTGTTTGGGCATCTTGCGGCTTAAAAATGCTCAGTACAGCTTTTTGAGCTAAAATATAGCCCATTAATTGTAATGTGCCTATGCACACAGGCGCGTAAACAAGCACTGTGTATTTTTCAGTAAGAACAAAATAGAAAAATCTGCATTTTTGGTCAGTAATTTAAGCCTCAATACTCGCGAATACTCTCAAATACTCGCAAATACATACAAGAAAAAAGGTCTGGAAAAAAGTAGATGCTCAAACAGGAGTATTGTGTGCAAGAGGCCAAAAACCGGTTTTTTAAGGCTCTAAAAGACAAAAATACAGTCATTTTGACTATTGTTTTTTATCAGACCTTTGGTGACCAAATGCAATTATTTTGACTAAAAAAGGCTTTTTAGACACTTGGAGACCAAAATAGAGTCATTTTGACCAAAATAATCTTTCAGGCCATTTGAGCCCAAATGTCTAAAATCGTGCCTAAAACCAGCGTTTTAAGGCTCTAAAAGACAAAAATACAGTCAATTTGACTAAATTTGTTTTTCATACCTTTGGTGACCAAATGCAGTTATTTTGACTAAAAAAGGAAGGCTTTTTAGACACTTGGAGACCAAAATCGAGTCATTTTGACCCAAAAAAAATTTTCAGGCTATTGGAGCCAAATGTCTAAAATCTTGTCTAAAACCGGCTTTTTAAGGCTCTAAAAGAAAAAAATATAGTCATTTGGACTTAATTTTTTTCAGACCTTTGGTGACCAAATGCAGTTATTTTGACTTAAAAAGGCTTTTTATACACTTGGAGACCGAAATAGAGTCATTTTACCTAAAAAATAATTTTCAGGCCATTGGAGCCCAAATGGCCGGTTTTAGACAAATCTTGTCTTAAACCGGCTTTTTAAGGCTCTAAAAGACAAAAATACAGTCATTTTGACTAAATTGTGTTTCAGACCTTTGGTGACCAAATGCCGTTATTTTGACTAACAAAAGGTCTTTAGACACTTGGAGACCAAAATAGAGTCATTTTGACCAAAACATTTTTTTCAGGCCATTGGAGCCCAAATTGCTGGTTTTAAAAAAATCTTGTCTAAAATCGGCTTTTTAGGGCTGTAAAAGACAAAAAATACAGTAATTTTGACTAATTTTTTTTCAGACCTTTGGTGACCAAATGCCGTTATTTTGACTAACAAAAGGTTTTTAGACACTTGGAGACCAAAATAGAGTATTTTTGACCAAAACATTTTTTTCAGGCCATTGGAGCCAAATGTCTAAAATCTTGTCTAAAACCGGCTTTTTAAGGCTCTAAAAGACAAAAATATAGTCATTTTGACGAAATTTTTTTTCTGACCTTTGGTGACCAAATGCAGTTATTTTGACTAAAAAACGATTTTTAGACACTTGGAGACCAAAACAGAGTAATTTTGACTGAAAATTTCATTTCAGGCCATTGGAGCCCAAATGGCCGGTTTTAGACAAATCTTGTCTAAAACCGCCTTTTTAAGGCTCTAAAAGACAAAAATACAGTCATTTTGACTAAAGTATTTTTCAGACCTTTGGTGACCAAATTCAGTTATTTTGACAAAAAAAAAGGCTTTTTAGACACTTGGAGACCAAAATAGAGTCATTTTGACCAAAAAAGTTTTTTCAGGCCATTGGAGCCCAAATGGCCAGTTTTA
>NC_138772.1:247021219-247151219 GCF_965119305.1 Pelophylax lessonae
TATATATATATATATATATGTGTGTGTATATAGGTATATATATACATATATACATATATATATATATATATATATATATACATATATACATACATATATATATATATGTGTGTATATATATATATATATATATAATTGCATATATATATATATATTTGCATATATATATATATAGATATATATATGCATATATATATATATATATAGATATATATATATATATGCATATATATATATATATATATATATGCATATATATAAATATGCATATATATATGCATATATATATATATATATGCATATATATAATATAAAATGTGTTATGTGTTTTGTGCAACGTTTTTTTTTTTTTTTGAATTTCCCTCCCTAGTTCCGCTCCCATGCAGCATTGCTGCTTCAGGGAACGGAACTAGGAAGTCATCATACCGACAGACGAGCGGCGGAGATCTCGGCTGGCAGTCACAGCAATGAGAGCTCATCGCTGGATCGCCAGGATAAGGTAAGAGAAGCTCCGCTGCGCTGTCTGCACGCTCTGCCCATTGACCCCGAGTGTGACTCGGGGATACCGCTAATAGCAGAAAATTCCTACCCCGAGTCACGCTCGGGGATACCGATAAGGCGGTTAAGACACTAAAAGACAAAAATACATTAATTTTGACTAGTTTTTTTCAGATCTTTGGTGACCAAATGCATTTATTGTGACTAAAAAAGGCTTTTTAGACACTTGGAGACCAAAACAGAGTCATTTTGACCGAATTTTTTTTCAGGCAATTGGAGCCCAAATGGCCAGTTATAGACAAATCTTGCCTAAAACCGGCTTTTTAAGGCTCTAAAAGACAAAAATGCAGTCATTTTGACTAATTTTTTTATCAGACCTTTGGTGACCAAATGCAGATATTTTGACTAAAAAAGGCTTTTTAGACACTTGGAGACCAAAATAGAGTCATTTTGACCAAAAAAATCTTTCAGGCCATTTGAGCCCAAATGTCTAAAATCGTGCCTAAAACCCGCGTTTTAAGGCTCTAAAAGACAAAAATACAGTCAATTTGACTAAATTTGTTTTTCATACCTTTGGTGACCAAATGCAGTTATTTTGACTAAAAAAGGAAGGCTTTTTAGACACTTGAAGACCACAATCGAGTCATTTTAACTAAAAAATAATTTTCAGGCCATTGGAGCCCAAATGGCCGGTTTTAGACAAATCTTGTCTTAAACCGGCTTTTTAAGGCTCTAAAAGACAAAAATACAGTCAATTTGACTAAATTTTTTTCAGATCTTTGGTGACCAAATGCATTTATTGCGACTAAAAAGGCTTTTTAGACACTTGGAGACTAAAATAGAGTCATTTTGACCAAAACATTTTTTTCAGGCCATTGGAGCCAAATGTCTAAAATCTTGTCTAAAACCGGCATTTTAAGGCTCTAACAGACAAAAATATAGTCATTTTGACTAAATTTTTTTTCAGACCTTTGATTACCAAATGCAGTTATTTTGATTAAGGCCTCTTGCACACGATACTCCTGTTTGAGCATCTCCTTTTGGCCTCTTGCACACAATACTCCTGTTTGAGCATCTACTTTTTTCCAGACCTTTTTTCTTGTATGTATTTGCGAGTATTTGAGAGTATTCGCGTGTATTCGAGTGTATTTGCGAGTATTGAGGCTTAAATTACTGACCAAAAATGCAGATTTTTCTATTTTGTTCTTACTGAAGAATACACAGCGCTTGTTTACGCGCCTGTGTGCATAGGCACATTACAACTAATGGGCTATATTTTAGCTCAAAAAGCTGTACTGAGCATTTTTAAGCCGCAAGATGCCCAAACAGGAGTATCGTGTGCAAGAGGCCTAAAAAGGCTTTTTAGACACTTGGAGACCAAAATAGAGTCATTTTGACCCAAACAAATGTTTCAGGCGATTGGTTACCAAATGCAATTATCATGTCCAAAACCGGCTTTTTAAGACTCTAATAGACAAAAATACAATCATTTTGACTAAATTTTTTTTCAGACCTTTGGTGACCAAACGTAGTTATTTTGACTAAAAAGGGCTTTTTAGACACTTGGAGACCAAAATAGAGTCATTTTGACCAAAAACATTTTTTCAGGCAATCGGTTACCAAATGTAGTTTATCTTGTCTAAAAGCGGTGTTTTAAGACTCTAAAAGAGAAAAATACAGGCATCTTGGCTTAAAAAAGTGTTTCAGACCTTTGGTGACCAAATGAAGTTATTTTGACAAAAAAATGCTTTTTAGAGACTTGGAGACCAAAATATAGTCATTTTGACCAAAAACATTTTTTCAGGCCTTTTGTTACGAAATGCAATTATCTTGTCTAAAACCGGCGTTTTAAGACTATAAAAGACAAAAATACAGTAATTTTAGCTAAAAAAGTATTTCAGACCTTTGGTGACCAAATGCAGTTATTTTGACTAAAACAGGCTTTGGAGACCTAAATAGAGTCATTTTGACCAAAAACATTTTTTCAGGCCATTGGTTACCAAATGTAGTTTATCTTGTCTAAAAAGCGGTGTTTTCAGACTCTAAAAGTAAAAAATACAGTCATTTTGGCTAAAATAGTTTTTCAGACCTTTGGTGACCAAACGTAGTTATTTTGACTAAAAGGGCTTTTTAGACACTTGGAGACCAAAAATAGAGTAATTTTGACCAAAAACATGTTTTCAGGCCATTGGTTACCAAATGCAGTTATCTTGTCTAAAAGCGGCGTTTTGAGACTCTAAAAGACAAAAATACAGTCATTTTGGCTAAAAAAGTTTTTCAGACCTTCGGTGACCAAAATGCAGTTATTTTGACTAAAAAGGGCTTTTTAGACTCTAAATGCGGCGTTTTGAGACTCTAAAAGACAAAAATACAGGCATCTTGGCTAAAAAAAAGTTTTTCAGACCTTTGGTTACCAAATGCAGTTATTTTGACTAAAAAGGCTTTTTAGACACTTGGAGACCAAAATATAGTCATTTTGACCAAAAACATTTTTCAGGCCTTTTGTTACGAAATGCAATTATCTTGTCTAAAACCGGCTTTTTAAGACTCTAAAAGACAAAAATACAGTCATTTTGGCTAAAAAAGCTTTTCAGACCTTTGGTGACCAAACGTAGTTATTTTGACTAAAAAGGGCTTTTTAGAGACTTGGAGACCAAAATAGAGTCATTTTGACCAAAAACATTTTTTCAGGCCATTGGTTACATAATGTAGTTTATCTTGTCTAAAACCAGCGTTCTAAGACTCTAAAAGACAAAAATAGAGTAATTTTAGCTAAAAAAGTATTTTAGACCTTTTGTGACCAAATGCATTTATTTTCACTAAAATAGGCTTTTTAGACACTTGGAGACCAAAAATAGTCATTTTGACCAAAAACATGTTTTCAGGCCATTGGTTACCAAATGCAATTATCTTGTCTAAATGCGGAGTTTTGAGACTCTAAAAGACAAAAATACAGTCATTTTGGCTAAAATAGTTTTTCCGACCTTTGGTGACCAAACCTAGTTATTTTGACTAAAAGGGCTTTTTAGACACTTGGAGACCTAAATAGAGTCATTTTGACCAAAAACATTTTTCAGGCCATTGGTTACCAAATGTAGTTTATCTTGTCTAAAAGCGGTGTTTTAAGACTCTTAAAGACAAATATACAGTCATTTTGGCTAAAAAAGGTTTTCAGACCTTTGGTGACCAAATACAGTTATTTTGACTAAAAAAAGGCTTTTTAGACACTTGGGAGACCAAAATAGAGTCATTTTTGACCAAAAACATTTCTTCAGGCCATTGGTTACCAAATGCAGTTATCTTGTCTAAAAGCGGCGTTTTAAGACTCTTAAAGACAAAAATACAGTAATTTTGGCTAAAAAGGGTTTTCTTTTATAGTCTTAAAAAGCCGCTTTCGGACAAGATAATTGCATTTGGTAACCAATGGCCTGAAACATTTTTTTTGGGTCAGAATGACTCGATTCTGGTCTTCAAGTGTATGACCAAAATAGAGTCATTTTGACCAAAATCATTTTTTCAGGCCATTGGTTACCAAATGCAGTTATATTGTCTAAAAGCGACATTTTAAGACTCTAAAAGACAAAAATACAGTAATTTTGGCTAAAAAGGGTTTTCTTTTATAGTCTTAAAAAGCCGCTTTCGGACAAGATAATTGCATTTGGTAACCAATGGCCTGAAACATTTTTTTGGGTCAGAATGACTCGATTCTGGTCTTCAAGTGTCTAAAAAGCCTTTTTTAGTCAAAATAACTGCATTTGGTCACCAAAGGTCTGAAAAACTTTTTTTGCCAAAATGACTGTACTTTTGTCTTTTAGAGTCTTAAAAATCCGGTTTTAGACAAGATAACTGCGCATTTCGTAACCAGTGGCCTGAAAACATTTTTTTGGTCAAAATGACTCTATTTTGCTCTCCATGTGCCTTAAAAGCCTATTTTAGTCAAAATAACTGCATTTGATCACCAAAGGTCTGACATTCTTTTTTTACCCAAAATGACTGTATTTTTGTCTTTTAGAGTCTCAAAACGCCGCTTTTAGACAAGATAAATTACATTTGGTAACCAATGGCCTAAAAAAATGTCTTTGGTCAAAATGACTCTATTTAGGTCTTCAAAGCCTGTTTTAGTCAAAATAACTGCATTTGGTCACCAAAGGTCTGAAATACTTTTTTAGCTAAAATTACTGTATTTTTGTCTTTTAGAGTCTTAAAACGCCGGTTTTAGACAAGATAATTGCATTTCGTAACAAAAGGCCAGAAAAATGTTTTTGGTTAAAATGACTATATTTTGGTCTCCAAGTGTCTAAAAAGCCTTTTTTAGTCAAAATAACTGCATTTGGTCACCAAAGGTCTGAAAAACTTTTTTAGCAAAAATGACTGTATTTTTGTCTTTTAGAGTCTCAAAACTCCGCATTTAGACAAGATAACTGCAATTGGTAACCAATGGCCTGAAAAAATGTTTTTGGTCAAAATGACTCTATTTTGGTCTCCAAGTGTCTTAAAAGCAATTTTTTAGTCAATATAACTGCATTTGGTCACCAATGGTCTGTAAAAAACAATTTAGTCAAAATGACTGCATTTTCGTCTTTTAGAGTTTTAAAAAGCAAGTTTTGGACAAGATAATTGCATTTGGTAACCAATCGCCTGAAACATTTGTTTGGGTCAAAATGACTATTTTGGTCTCAAAGTGTCTAAAAAGCCTTTTTTAGTCAAAATAACTGCATTTGGTCACCAAAGGTCTGAAAAACTTTTTATTAGCCAAAATGACTGTATTTTTGTCTTTTAGAGTCTCAAAACGCCGCTTTTAGACACGATAACTGCATTAGGTAACCAATGGCCTGAAAACATGTTTTTGGTCAAAATGACTCTATTTTTGGTCTCCAAGTGTCTAAAAAGCCTATTTTAGATTAATATCAGTGTAAGATCTGGTACGTTGCTTCAATAAATTATCTTTTTCATATATATGATTTTTTATATAGCCACTGACTACATCTGAGAGATCCTTTCCATACATTGGACAACCACTTTTTACATATATTTGTTTCTTATTATAATAAGTCCTTGCCACCAGAGTTTAAAGCATTCAACGATGGGGTTTTTTATTCACTCATGTATGACTCATTTATTTATTGGTTCCTATTTTTTCAGCTATTGCATTATATCTTTGTATTAGTCACACTTATGGTTTTATATTGTTTGTATGTATATCTCCATTCCCCTATGTGGTGAAGGAGTTTTGTATCTAATTGTCTTTCACTGTGGAACTGTGGACTTGCTGAACCTACACCTGTTTCTTATCAATCAATTCAAGGTGCATGCAATTACATTCTTCGGTCACCTCCCTTTTTTGGTTTACCTACAAATGTATGTCGGCTTCCACGGTTCCATAGTGTGTGGTTATGAGTAAGCGATCTACATCGTGAAACGCGTCAACCCGACATGTCTGTTATGTGCATTGTATTGTCTGTCTGCTGTACTGAAGAAGAATAAAGGAGTTTTGATTGTTTTCATCTTACATTTCCTGAGTGCGGTCTACTTTCTTGAATTTTCTATTGCTTGGACGGCGGATCTGACCAGCACCAGCCATTGAACTGACACCTGAGCGGCTCTGCTCTTTGTTGTTATTGGCAGGGGTGATTGCCTACGGCCACATCCCCTGAAAATGGCCGATCTCGACTGATCTCAGAAGCTAAGCAGGGTCGGGCCTGGTTAGTACCTGGATGGGAGACCGCCTGGGAATACCAGGTGCTGTAGGCTTTTGGCTTTTCCTTTATTTGTTGGCTTTCTTTTTTTTCTCCTGAGGTGCCATCTTGCCATGGCCAAGTTCAAAGAGGTCAAGGGTGGCAATGGTGATCGCCTACGGCCACATGATTCTGTACGTGCCTGATGTCGGAAGCTAAGCAGGGTCGGGCCTGGTTAGTACCTGGATGGGAGTCCGCCTGGGAATACAAGGTACTGTAGGCTTTTGGCTTTTCATTTATTCGTTGGCTTTCTTTTTTGAGAAGTTTGTGTCGGCCTGTATAGGCCCCAGAAAATAGCTCACATGGGTTTAACTGACAGCAAAGAACGTAGTATTTGATGGCTAGAGGTACATTAGGCATTCACACCAGGGCCGGACTGACCATAGGGCACAGCGGGCATATGCCCGGTGGGCCGCCGAGGCCTCCGCTCCGAATCCGGGCGCATTATAATGGAAGACAGTGTCCGGCCATTGCTTGCCCCTCCGCGGCCGATTCCGCGGAGTCTGAGGGCCACGGCCGCCGCATTACCGCAACCTGGCCTCCCGCCCCGCCACTGTCCCCGACTGCCCGGACCCCGCATTATGGCAATCTGGCCGCCCACCGGCCGCTATCCCCGACTCCCCACTCCTTGCTAACTTTGCTCAGCTTGCAGCCGGCTCCGCAGCGGCATCCAGGCTCCAGCGTAGCTCAGGAGGGGGTGGAGTCGGTGGGTGGACCGTGTGACTGTGAAGTGAACCGTCATGTGACTAAGGCCGGGAGTGGAGCTAGAGGCCGGCAGGGACCCCATGCTGCCTTGTCACAGGAAGAAGCGGGAAGTGAGAAGTCGCCGGCGCCGCACACCGCGGACAGACACTTACAGTGTGTCTGAGTCTGAGACAGTGAGTCAGAGTGTGGAGGAGTCATCAGAGATCAGAGTGTCAAGTCAAGTTAGTGCCTGCCCTGGAGCTGCATTAACACCACCACCCACGACCAGGACAGGAGCCAAGGCCTCAACAACAGGTAAGGAAAGAATGGCAGCAGGCCAGCAGCACAATTTACAAACACAGTGACAACACCACAGACCACACACCACTGTCACCGCTGGGATTTGTGGTTCTGGGTGGCCTCCGGCAGAGCAGTGTTCTGGTCTGGAACTTCTGGCTTAGCAGCAGGCAGGCCACAGGTGTAAAAAACAGATAAAAGCTACATACTGTCACAGCACTGCTAGAAAACATGTGCCATGCCAGTTTGCTTGTTACATGTGATGTGACAGCCAGGTGCACATTTTCAAGTTGAAAATGTGCACCTGGCTGTCACATCACATGTAACAAGCAAACTGGCATGGCACAGGTTTTCTAGCAGTGACAGTGTTGTAGCTGACTGTTATCTGTTTTTTACACTTGCGGCCTGCCTGCCTGCTGCTAAGCCAGAAGTGAACCATGCTCTGCCGGATGCCAGAACCACAAATCCCAGCGGTGTTGTCGTGTTTGTTTTTGTGCCCTTTCCTTACATGGCACATGTTCTAGCAGTGACCGTGTAGCGGTTTTCAAAACCGCTACACACACACTGTCACTGGCTGCTGCTAGAAAACATGTGCCATGCGGCATGCCAGTTTGCTTGTTACATGTGATGTGACAGCCAGGTGCACATTTTCAACTTGAAAATGTGCACCTGGCTGTCACATCACATGTAACAAGCAAACTGGCATGCCGCATGGCACATGTTTTCTAGCAGCAGCTAGTGACAGTGTGTGTTTAGCTGTTTTCAAAACAGCTACACACTGTCACTGCTAGAACATGTGCCATGTAAGTAGAGATGCACCGAAATTTTGGCAACCGATATTTTCGGCCGAAAATGAGCCTATCCCATTTCGGCCGATAAGAAGTTAAAGATGCCGAAAATGTATGGCCGCTACTATGTGTAAAAACTGAGCCCTTCCCTTCCCTGTCATCTCTGGGTATCTTTGCTGACCGATCTGATCTGATCCTCTGCCGGCGCTGGGCGCTTCATTGTGAGCTACACTGGTTGCTAGGATTGCCGGCCGAATGGCATCTAGCAACCAGTGACATCCCGGAGAGAAGACCCAGCATGCACAGCAGAGCAGGATCTCGTCCTCTGCGCCTTTTACTCAATCCCTCCACCCACCTCCTTCCTTCATGTGCTGTACGCTGCGGAGGAAAATAATGTGGCATGTGGCTGTCTGCTGTGTTGTTTTTCTTCTCTCTCTCTCTCTCTGCCATACATGTACTTGTGCAGTCACAGTGCAGCCTATACAGGTGTATAGGAGGCAGCAAGGGTTAACCCTCAAAGGCTACAAATAACAGAGAAGCACTGGTATTAAATGTAAAGGCTGCAATAAATAAAGCACCCCTATCCCCAGTATGAATAAATAAAAAAAATAAAAAACTTTGTCCCCTTTTTTTTTTCCTTCAAAAAAAAAAAAAAAAGATTAAATTTCCAATCACAGCCAGTGCAGCTTGGCATTGGTGCTCACCCCCGTTTAATTGCAGCAGCACAACCTGCTTTTAGATCCAAGTCAAAAGCATCTCTCTCTCTCTCTCTAGTCTACAACCTGCATCCTCTAATAAGGAAGTACATAGGGCTGCTCCAGAAGAACTACAAATACCAGCAGGTCCCATCACTACTCCAAAGTTTTTATACAGATAGCAGAGCATAAGTTCCCATAGGTAAAAGCCATCTCATTCAGTCTACTACCAGCATGATGGGGGATAAGCTGCTGCTCCTCTAGCTGCGCAAGAACTACACATCCCAGCATGCCTTGACACTACCCATCAATTATATACATAACAAAAGGTTGTCCCACAAGTAAGCAGATTGCCATCATTAACTCTTTGTGGGGGGGGGGTGAGGTTAATTACCAGTGGTATTTGTATTATGCAGCATGAGGGGGTTAACGTATTGCTACTGATGCATTAGTGACGGACCAGTGGCAGTTAATTAACCCCTTTGTGCTGCATAAGTGCAACCAGTATCAGTGCAAACACTGACACTGGTGCCACTAATGCAGCACAAAGGGGTTAATTAACTGCCACTGGTCTGTCACTAATGCATCAGTGGCAATACATTAACCTCCTCATGCTTCATTAAACAAATACCACTGGTAATTAACCTTGCCTACTATTTTAAAATCATTTGGGGGAAAAAAGTAATTTTCGGTTTTTGGCAAAGGGCATCCTGCATTTTCGGTTTCTGTTTCGGCCCAGAATTTTCATTTCGGTGCATCCCTACATGTAAGGAAAGGGCACAAAAACAAACACGACAACACCGCTGGGAGGGGGCCGGGGCCCTATCAATTGGACTTGGGGGCCCGGCAGCTTGAAATTTTACTACGTGTGCAGGCAGTAAATATATATTTCTCTGTGGCTCCTAGGTTATTGATTGCAGTCGCACCGCAGACACCACCCAAGGCCTGCCTGCAAGGTAAGTGACTATGCCAGCCTGACTGCAAAAGTAATCCTTATTTTGACACAATTTTTGATGTGTCTGTATGAGATTGGTAAGTGTCTCTCTTTTACACAGTGAGTGATGGCATCAGACTGTGTGAGAGAGGGACAGTTCTTGGGCCCTAACCTAAAGGTGTGTGTATATATATATATATATAGGATTTTTTTAACACTGCACTTACCAAGCCAGTATTAAATGTACCACAATTACAAACACACACATACTAAATATATATATATATATATATATATATATTTTTTTTTTTTTGTGTGTGTTTGTAATTGCGGTGTACTGGATGGGTAAGTGCGGTGTTAAAAAACAAAAAAAAAAACATATATACACTTTAAATGCAGGCATCTTTTTTGGGTGTGTATATATATATATATATATATATATATATATATATTCTGTCACTGAGACACGGCACTGTCAGCCGTGCAGCGGGCTGATGCTGAGCCCAGCTCTGCGGCGCGGCCAATCAATGCTGCACAGCCAGGCCTCAGGGGGTGGTACTGGTAACAAAGAGGGTGGAGCAGAGCAGAGGGACCCCCTTCTGCCTGATATCGTGACGTGACGCGTGAAGGAGCGGGGAACACTTACTTGACTGTGGACTTGACTTCCCTCACTGCGGCCGGCTCTGCAGCTTATCAGCCTTCTGCTCAGGGGGGTGTGAGTCACAAGTAGAATAATATAGATTGGTTTTTGTTAATTGTCTGCTCTGATGCCACTGTCAGGCCTATTTGCAGAAGAAAACCTTATTTTTCCGAATTTTTTGATCATGTGTCTGATGATATTGGTTTTGGTAATTGTCTGATCTGATGCCAACCTATTTGCAGAAGAAATCCTTATTTTTACAAAATGTTTCAACATGTTTCTGTATATGAGAAGGGGACACGGCATGCTGGTCACTATATTAATGGGGGGGGCATGCTGGTCACTACGTTGATGGGGGGCATGCTGGTCACTACGTTGATGGGGGGCATGCTGGTCACTGCATTGATGGGGAGCATGCTGGTCACTGCATTGATGGGGGGCATGCTGGTTGATGGGGGGGCATGCTGGTCACTGCATTGATGGGGGTATGCTGGTCACTGCATTGATGGGGGGCACGCTGGTCACTAAATTGAAGGGGACACGGCACGCTGGTCATTGCATTGAAGGGGACATGGCACGCTGGTCACTGCATTGATGGGGGGCACGCTGGTCACTGCATTGATGGGGGGCACGCTGGTCACTGCATTGATGGGGGGCATGCTGGTCACTGCACTGAATGGGGGCATGCTGTAGTAACTCTGCATTGAATGGGGGCACGCTGTAGTAACTCTGCACTACTAAAAATGCACGACGAAGAGGATCCGCTGCACAAAAATATCGCAATGTACAGTGCCTTGCGAAAGTATTCGGCCCCTGAACTTTGCGACCTTTTGCCACATTTCAGGCTTCAAATATAAAACTGTAATTTTTTTGTGAAGCAACAACAAGTGGGACACAATCTTTAAGTGGAACGAAATTTATTGGATATTTCAAACCTTTTTAACAAATAAAAAAATGAAAAATTGGGCGTGCAAAATTATTCAGCCCCTTTACTTTCAGTGCAGCAAACTCTCTCCAGAAGTTCAGTGAGAATCTCTGAATGATCCAATGTTGACCTAAATGACTAATGATAATAAAAAGAATCCACCTGTGTGTAATCAAGTCTCCGTATAAATGCACCTGCACTGTAATAGTCTCAGAGGTCCGTTTAAAGCGCAGAGAGCATCATGAAGAACAAGGAACACACCAGGCAGGTCCGAGATACTGTTGTGGAGAAGTTTAAAGCCGGATTTGGATACAAAAAGATTTCCCAAGCTTTAAACATCCCAAGGAGCACTGTGCAAGCGATAATATTGAAATGGAAGACCACTGCAAATCTACGAAGACCTGGCCGTCCCTCTAAACTTTCAGCTAATACAAGGAGAAGACTGATCGGAGATGCAGCCAAGAGGCCCATGATCACTCTGGATGAACTGCAGAGATCTACAGCTGAGGTGGGAGGCTCTGTCCATAGGACAACAATCAGTCATATACTGCACAAATCTGGCCTTTATGGAAGAGTGGCAAGAAGAAAGCCATTTCTTAAAGATATCCATAAAAAGTGTTGTTTAAAGTTTGCCACAAGGCACCTGGGAGACACACCAAACATGTGGAAGAAGGTGCTCTGGTCAGATGAAACCAAAATCGAACTTTTTGGCAACAATGCAAAACGTTATGTTTGGCGTAAAAGCAACACAGCCAATCACTCCGAATACACCATCCCCACTGTCAAACATGGTGGTGGCAGCATCATGGTTTGGGCCTGCTTTTTTTCAGCAGGGACCAGGAAGATGGTTAAAATTGATGGGAAGATGGATGGAGCCAAATACAGGACCATTCTGGAAGAAAACCTGATTGAGTCTGCAAAAGACCTGAGACTGGGACAGAGATTTGTCTTCCAACAAGACAATGATCCAAAACTTAAAGCAAAATCTACAATGGAATGGTTCACAAATAAACATATCCAGGTGTTAGAATGGCCAAGTCAAAGTCCAGACCTGAATCCAATTGAGAATCTGTGGAAAGAACTGAAAACTGCTGTTCACAAACTCTCTCCATCCAACCTCACTGAGCTTGAGCTGTTTTGCAAGGAGGAATGGGCAAAAATTTCAGTCTCTCGATGTGCAAAACTGATAGAGACATACCCCAAGTGACTTACAGCTGTAATCGCAGCAAAAGGTGGCGCTACAAAGTATTAACTTAAGGGGGCTGAATAATTTTGCACGCCCAATTTTTCTTTTTTTTATTTTTTAAAAAAGTTTGAAAGATCCAATAAATTTCGTTCCACTTCATGATTGTGTCCCACTTGTTGTTTATTCTTTTGCGATGATCGCCGAGTGACCGGCGGACATCGGGTCCGCCGGTCACACGCGCCGGGGGGTCCGTGACCACGCGGTTAGTGACGTAGATCAACGTCACTTTGCCTGTGAGGGGCTGACTGCCGAAAGTAAATAGTCGTGCGGCAGTTGGCAAGTGGTTAAGGCTCTAAAAGACAAAAATACAGTCACTTTGACTAAAATTTTTTTAGACCTTTGGTGACGAAATTCAGTTATTTTGACTAAAAAAAGGCTTTTTAGACACTTGGAGACCAAAATTTAGTCATTTTGACCCAAAAAATTTTTCAGGCCATTGGAGCCCAAATGGCCGGTTTTACACAACTCTTGCCTAAAACCGGCTTTTTAAGGCTCTAAAAGACAAAAATACAGTTATTTTGACTAAAAAATAATTTCAGACCTTTGGTGACCAAATGCAGTTATTTTGACTTAAAAAGGCTTTTTAGACACTTAGAGACAAAAATAGAGTCATTTTGACCAAAACATTTTTTTCAAGCCATTGGAGTCCAAATGGCCGGTTTTAGACAAATCGTGTCTAAACCCGGCTTTTTAAGGCTCTAAAAGACAAAAATACAGTCATTTTGACCCAAATTTTTTTTCAGACCATTGGAGACAAAATGCAGTAATCTTGTCTAAAACTGGATTTTTAAGACTCTAAAATACAAAAATTGGGTCATTTTGACTAAAAGTTTTTTTTCATTCACAGAATACAGAAGTAAGTGTCCGCCGTAAAATGAAATGCAGGTGAGGAGAAAGACCAGCGCTATGGATACATTCTCAGAGACTTTATTGCATAAAAATAGGTTGCAGCCGCCAACCAACCCCTAAAACATTAGGGGTCAAGTATCATATGGGGGGGAAGGTAGTTGTAAACGGCGCTACCTTTTATATATAAAGTAAAACCAACAGTGTATCCAGACCGTGGGGTAACTTTTAAGATATGTGCAAAATAAAGTGCCAGTGCAAAGAATATGTGTCGGCCGTAAAAGGCCCCAAAAATTAGCCCACATGGGTTTACCTAACAGCTAAGAACGTAGTATTTGGTGGCTGAAGGTACATTAGGCATTCACAGGATACAGAAGTAAGTGTCGGCCATAAAAGGCCCTAAAAATTAGCCCACATGGGTTTACCTAACAGCTAAGAACGTAGTACTTGGTGGCTGAAGGTATATTAGGCATTCACAGGGTACAGAAGTAAGTGTCTGTATAGGCCCCAAAAATTAGCCCACGTGGGTTTAATTGATAGTTAAGAATGTAGTATTCTGTGGCTGAAGGTACATTAGGCATTCACGGGATACAGAAGTAAGTGTCGGCCGTAAAAGGCCACAAAAATTAGCCCACATCAGTTTACCTGACAACTAAGAACGTAGTATTTGGTGGCTAGAGTTACATTAGGCATTCACACAGTATACAGAAGTAAGTGTCGGCCTGTATAGGCCCCAAAAAATAGCTCACATGGGTTTAACTGACAGCAAAGAACATAGCATTTGATGGCTAGAGGTACATTAGGCATTCACACAGTATACAGAAGTAAGTGTCGGCATGTATAGGCCCCAGAAATTAGCTCACATGGGTTTACCTGACAGTTAATAATGTATTATTAGGTGGCTAAAGGTACATTAGGCATTCACAGGATACAGAAGTATCTGTCGGCCTGTATAGTCCCCAAAAATTAGCCCACATGGGTTTTACTGACAGCTAAGAATGTAGTATTCTGTGGCTGAAGGTACATTAGGCATTCACACAGTATACAGAAGTAAGTGTCAAAATGTATAGGCCCCAAAAATTAGCTCACATGGGTTTACCTGACAGCTAAGTATGTAGTATTTGGAGGCTGAAGGTACATTAGGTATTCACAGGATACAGAAGTATGTGTCGGCCTGTATAGTCCCCAAAAACTAGCCCACATGGGTTTAACTGACAGCTAAGATCGTAGTATTCTGTGGCTGAAGGTACATTAGGCATTCACAGGATACAGAAGTAAGTGTCAGCCTGTATAGGCCCCAAAAATTAGCTCACATGGGTTTAACTGACAGCAAAGAACGTACTGTATTATATGGCTGGAAGTACATTAGGCATTCACAGTATACAGAAGTGTCGGCCTGTATAGGCCCCAAAAATTAGCTCACATGGTTTTAACTGACAGCAAAGAACCTAGTGTATTTGATGGCTGGAGGTACATTAGGCATTTCCATTATACAGAAGTAAGTGTCAGCCTGTTTAGAACCAAAAATTAGCTCACATGGGTTTCACTGATAGCAAAGAACGTATTATTGGATGGCTAGAGGTAAATCAGGCATTCACACCGTATACAGAAGTAGGTGTCAGCCTGTATAGGCCCAAAAAAATTAGCTCACATGGGTTTAACTGACAGCAGAGAACGTAGTATTTGATGGCTGGAGGTACATTAGGCATTCACACAGTATACAGAAGTAAGTGTTGGCCTCTATAGGCCCCAAAAATTAGCTCACATGGGTTTACCTGACTGCTAAGAACGTAGTATTCTGTGGCTAAAGGTACATTAGGCATTCACAGGATACAGAAGTAAGTGTCGGCCATAAAAGGCACCAGAAATTAGCCCACATGGGTATACCTGACACTTACCTTCAGCCACAGAATACTTCGTTCTTAGCTGTCAGTTAAACCCATGTGGGCTAATTTTTGGGGCCTATACAGGCCAACACTTACTTCTGGATGGGAGACCGCCTGGGATTACCAGGTGCTGTAGGATTTTGGCTTTTCCTTTATTCGTTGGCTTTATTTTTGTTTCTCCTGAGGTGCCATCTTGCCATTGCCAAGTTCAAAGGGGTTCAAAGGGGTCGAAAGTGGCAGTGGTGATAGCCTACGACCACATCACCCTGAACGTGTCTGATCTTGGAAGCTAAGCAGGGTTGGGCCTGGTTAGTACCTGGATGGGAGACCGCTTGGGAAAACCAGGTGCTTTAGGCTTTTGGCTTTTCCTTTATTTGTTGGCTTTATTTTTGTTTCTCCTGAGGTGCCATCTTGCCATGGCCAAGTTCAAAGGAGTCGAGGGTGGCAGTGGTGATCGCCTATGGCCACATCACCCTTAACACGCCCGATCTCATCTGATCTCAGAAGCTAAGCAGGGTCGGGCCTGGTTTGTACCTGGATGCGAGACCGCCTGGGAATACAGGGTGCTGTAGCATTTTGGCTTTTCCTTTATTCGTTGGCTTTCTTTTTGTTTCTCCTGAGGTGCCATCTTGCCATGAGCAAGTTCAAAGGGGTCGAAGGTGACAGTGACACTTGCCTATGGCCACATCACCCTCAACGCGCCCGATCTCGTCTGATTTTGGAAGCTAAGCAGGGTCGGGCCTGGTTAGTACCTGGATGGGAGACCTCCTGGGAATATCAGGTGCTGTAGGCTTTTGGCTTTTCCTTTATTCGTTGGCTTTCTTTTTGTTTCTCCTGAGGTGCCATCTTGCCATGGGCAAGTTCAAAGTGGTCGAGGGTGGCAGTGATAATCGCCTATGGCCACATCACCCTGAATGCGCCTGATCTCATCTGATCTCGGAAGATAAGCAGGGTCGGGCCTGGTTAGTAGGGATGATCGAACTTTTGAAAAGTTTGGTTCAACCAGAAGACCCGAATTTCCCGAAAGTTCGGTTCAGATTCCAGAACCCCATTGAAATCAATGGGACCCGAACTTCGGTAATTAAAAAACACAATTTTGAAGCCCTAAAACCCAATAAATGCCCCTAAAAAGTGCCTAGGGTTCTGGGTCATGCCCCAGGGACTATTAATCACACAAAAAAAGTTCTTAAAAATTGTCGTTTTTGATAGAGAGCCAATTATTGAAAAAATTATTGGGAAAAAAAAAGATTTCTTTGGATTTTGTGTCTGTGGGGTCTAAAAGGTGTACCTGTGATGTTTCAGCTCTGTAGCATGTCCGGAACCAGAATTATAGCATGCCAAACCTTCAAAAATGACTTTTTTGCTCAACCATGCCTTTCTTTTGCTCCTAATCAACTGCACAGCCAATGTGTATGATGGGGACATAATGCAGTGCACTGGGAACAAGATTAGAGTTTTTTTTTAAAAAGGTGCTGTCTCTTTAAATGTGCATATAATTAACAGGTGTATTTTCACAATGTCAGGACCCCGACTAGAACCTGGGACCTCCAGTGTGTCTGCCAATGACTCTACTTGCTGAGCCACCTGGAATGCTGGACAGCTCCTTGGACAAATCCTTGAATGACCCTGCTGTGAATCTTTACTGCCTTGAACCTTGAACTTTAAACCCTTTGCTCCTCCCATGAACTTCCGGTTTTAAGCCATGTCTTTGCACTTCCTGGTTGGCAGAATATTGTGCCTTCAACAGCCGATATCTCGCTTGTCTCTCCTGCTGCCATCCGTATCTTTGCTACCATCCATTATCGACACTTGGCTTGTTCCTCGACTATGCTTTTGCCTAATCCCGACTTGCAACTACTTGTTACCGACCTTTGGCTATTCCTAGACTAAGCTTTTGCTTGATCCTGACCTGCTGTATCTGCTACTGGACCCCGGCTTGCTCACCTCCTGGTGGGGCGATCCTGAGGACCGCGACCTGGTACTAACACGCAGCAAAATCCATCTCCACCATCGAGGGAGTCAAACTAGGCCTTGCAGATTGCCGCATGTCTTCCTCCTCCTCCTCCTCAAAGCCTGCAAAAGTTCCCGAAGAATCGTCCTCCTCCTCTTCCACCCCTGGATCCTGCTCGGGCCTCTGGGAGCTAGGCATAATGGGGTCAGGATTCTCAGGATAAAAGGGGCCTTGAGAGGCAAGGAAGTCCTCCTCTTCCTCCTGCTGCTCTGCCTCCAGTGCCCTGTCCATAATGCCATGCAGAGTGTGCTCCAACAAAAACAGTACCGGTAGGGTGTCACTGATGCATGCGCTGTCCCGGCTTACCATCCTTGTGGACTCCTCAAATCCCGAGAGGACAGCACATGCATCCTTAATCAAAAGCCACTGCCGTGGTGAAAAGAAGCCCAGGCGCGCTGAGCCAGTGCTGGTGCTGTACTCGCAGAGATATTCATTGAGATATTCATTGATATTCATTCATATTCATTGATATTCATTGAAATTCGTATGCATGTACAGGCGCTGCAGCATAGCCAAGGTGGAGTTCCAGCGGGTGGGCATGTCACAGACGAGGCAGTGTACCGGCAGGTGAAACTCCTGCTGCACTTCGGCCAAACGTGCAGTGGCACTGTACGACCGCCTGAAGTGATTGCACACCCTTCTTGCCATCCTTAGCACATCCTGCATTCCCGGTTCAAAAACCGCTGTACCACGAGATTCAGGACATGCACCAGGCATAGCACATGGGTCAACTTTCCCTGACGAAGTGCGGCCAGGAGGTTTGACCCATTATCGGTAACCACCATCCCTGGCTGCAGCTGGTGTGGTGTCAACCACCTCTGGGCCTGTGCCTGCAGAGCCCCAAGAATCTCAGGGGCAGTATGCTGCCTGTCCCCTAGACACACAAGCTGCAGCACTGCGTGACACCTTTTGGCCTGAGACATAGAATAGCCCTTTGAACTCTTAAGTAGTACCTCATCATATTCAAAGGACCATTCTGCAGAGGAGGGCATGGAGGAGGATGAGTAGGAGGAGGAGGAGCAGAAGGGGGTAGAAGTGATCGATCTACCCAGATCAGCGACACCACCAGCTGTTTGCAGACGTGGGGGCAACCTGGCTGCAGCACTGAGCTCTGGCTACAATCCCTTCCGCTGGCAAGCAGTGTCACCTAATGAGCAGTGACAGAAATGTACCGTCCCTGCCCATGTTTGCTTGACCAAGTGTCAGCCGTCAGGTGTATCTTACGGCTGACTGACGTGGCCAGGGACGACACTACATTGCCTTCCACATGTTGGTATAGGGATGGCAGGGCCTTACGGGCAAAGTAATGCCGACTTGGCACCTGCCACTGTGGAACTGCACATTTTGCAAAGTCACGGAAGGGAGCAGACTCTACCAGGTTAAATGGTAACAGTTGCAGAGCCATTAGTTTTGCCAAACTACTGTTTAGATGCTGGGTATGTGGGTGGCGGGGAGTATACATTTTTTTTCGTTCCAGCATGTGTGGAATCAAAATTTGGCGTCTAGATGTTACAGCTGGTGGTGTGCTGGAGGTAGATGCGGCACTGCCTGCTATATCATCATCCCTGTCAATGGAGGCTGCCAACAGGTGACGAGTGACTATAGCAGGGCCAGGAATAGACTGATGTGCAGGTGGAGCACGAGGAGCAGCGCGAGGAGGACTAGGAGGCCGACTGACCGATCTTTGGCCCTTTTGTGGGTTCTTCAAATGCTCCTGCCAACAGGCCAAGTGGTGGGTTGTCAAATGCCTGTTTAGGCAGCTTGTACCCAGGTGGTTGAAATTTTTGCCACGTTTATACCCTTCTGACAAATCTTGCAGATCGCAACTGTTCGGTCTGCATGGGATGTCTCAAAAAAGGCCCATCAAGAAGAGGTGTGTATAGTGGCCCGGGAGACAACAGGTGCGGCCTTAGATGGAGCGGGCCATATGCTCTCCCCTCTTGCTTGCTCTGCCTCCTCCTCAACCTCAGACCCAACATCAGACTCCATAAAGGACTGAGCATCAGGCTGGAGTAGATGGCCGACACTGTGGTCAAACAGCTGAGCTGACTCCTCTGCCATGTCTGAAGTTGGGTCTAAGGGAGGACGTGAGGTGGACATGGACTCATCTCTATTTGTTCTGCCAACTGCAGAAGACTGACCACTTTTCTCTGCCTGGGTCACTGTAGTTGTAGATGATGCCAATGATGAGGGTTTGGTAATATAGTCCACCACCTCCTGTACGTACTGTGGACGTATAGCTTGGCCACTGCTGGAGAACAATGCAAATGGTGGCCTGGCTGAGGACTGACCACCACGTCCACCCCTGCCTCTAGACACCCTAGAAGCTGTGCCCCTTTCCGCAGCAGGGCCACGTATGCCTTTTCTTGGTCTACCTGGCATATTTGTCACTGAGGCGTTGGCAACTCTGTGCAGTGAAAAACGCACACTGCTATGCGACCCACAGTTGTCGCTGAATACAGCACAGCAGATGCGTGTCACGCACAGTTGCAAAGCCTTTTGCACAGTGGACCTAACGCTTTCAAGAACAGGCATTAAGTTGTCACTGAGGCAATGTATTTTGCTGACTAGCAAACACGTATACCTGCTGTAGATATATCAGCACTGTGGAACGTGCTCACTACACAGAACCCTCACACTTTCACTTTCACTTTCCCTACAGAAACTAGATTATTACATCTAACTACTGTGGTACAAAGTTCCCTAACTACACTAGATATCCCTTTCCTCACACTAAAAGAACAGCTCCATACAGCAGAAGACTGACACTGTCCCTTTATTTTTATTTTTTTTTCTAACTCAAAAAACCAGCACAATCGCTGTATTTCTAACTACACTGACTGGCTGTAAGCTGAATGCAATTCTGCTATATGGAGCTTTAGAAGCACTCGCCTATGCAGAAAACATAGTGTAGCAAAGCAGGAGTAAGAGAAATGTTTCCACTCTCTTCAACAGACTCTGTATCACTGTGCTATGGGTTAGGCGGGGCTATCTTATATACTGTGGGGCGTATTCACTTCTGATTGGAACCTGGTCTCCGTAGTCAGTCCAATCACGTTCCCAGAAGACTCCTGCCCCCTCATTGGCTTTTGCTGATGTTTCTGGGCCAATCACAGGCTTTTAAAGCCCAGTTCCTGTACCAGTGCATTTTGGGCGGTTCTGGTGGCCGAATTCCGAACTTTTACCGCAAAAAGTTCGGAATTCGGCCGAATTTCGAACACCCAATGTTCGGGTCGAACCGATGGTCGACCCAAACCGTTCGATCATCCCTACGGGTTAGTACTCGGATGGGAGACCATCTGGGAATACCAGGTGCTGTAGGCTTTTGGCTTTTCCTTTATTCGTTTCCTTTATGACTATTTTTGTCTTTATAGTCTTAAAAAGCTTGTTTTAGACAAGATAATTGCATTTGGTCTCCAATGGCCTGAAAAATATTTTTTTGATCAAAATGACTCTGTTTTGGTCTCCAAGTGTCAAAAAAAGCCTTTTTTAGTGAGAATAACTGCATTTGATCACCAAAGATCTGGAAAAAATGTTTTAGTCAAAATGACTGTATTTTCGGCTTTCAGAGTCTTAAAACGCTGATTTTAGACCAGATAACTACATTTGGTAAACCAATGGCCTGAAAAAAAATTTTTGGTCAAAATTACATTATTTTGGTCTCCAAGTGTCTAAAAAGCCTTTTTTAGTCAAAATAACTACATTTGGTCACCAAAGGTCTGACTTTTTTTTTCTGTCAAAACTTTCATCTTTTCGTCTTTTAGAGTCTTAAACAGCCGCTTTTTAGACAAGATTGTGGTAACCAATAGCCTGAAAAAATATTTTTGGTCAAAATGACTCTATTTTGGTGTTCAAGTGTCTAAAAAGCCTACAAGCCTTTTAAGACTCTAAAAGACAAAAATACAGTCATTTTGACTAAATTTTTTTTCAGGGGGGCGTGGCTGAGCTGCGGGTGTGAGCGGACGTGCATGCTGTGAGCTCCGCTGTTGATCCTGGTAGTTATCCTGTGTAACTCCTTATCCTGCTCCGATTTCTACCGTCAGTCAGTGCCCTGTGTTCCCTGGAGTGCGGTGATCACCCAGTGAGTCCTCCATCTTCTCTCCGTGATGTCTAAGAAGGGAATCCGCACAGGCCGGCCCGATCCAAGAGCAGCGCGCAGCACAGAAGGCCACATATCTGGAGGCTGCTCAAAAGCTTTTTGCTAAGCCTTCTGCCCGGGACCCCCAAACTCTATCTGAGGACCATCGATCCGGCTCACCGAGGTCGCATTCAGACACGGATGACACTGTTCCCTTAGGGGATCTCTCCCGCCAGATTGCTGATTGCAGCAGATGCAGACCAGGCCCCGAGGCAATCATCTCCTACCCCGGACACAGAACCCACGTTGCGGGACATTATGGCTGCGGTTACCACCTGTACCACCTCAATTACGGCCCTGACAGCGGAGTTAAAGGGGGTCAAGTCTGAGATATCGTTCCCAAGATAACTGCATTTGGTCTACAATGGCCTGAAAAAATTGTTTGGTCAAAATGACTCTAATTTGGTCTCCAAGTGTCTAAAAAGCCTTTATTCGTCAAAATAACTGCATTTGGTCACCAAAGGTCTGAAAATTGTTTTTAGTCAAAATGACTGTATTTTCGCCTTTTAGAGTCTTAAAAAGCCGGTTTTAGACAAGATAATTGCATTTCGTAACCAATGGCCTGATAAATCTTTTTGGTCAAAATGACTCTATTTTGGTTTTTCAAGTGTCAAAAAAGCCTTTTTTAGTCAGAATAACTGCATTTGATCACCAAAGATCTGGAAAAAATGTTTTAGTCAAAATGACTGTATTTTCACCTTTTAGAGTCTTAAAACGCCGGTTTTAGACCAGATAACTGCATTTGGTAAACCAATGGCCTGAAAAAAAAATTTTGGTCAAAATTACATTATTTTGGTCTCCAAGTGTCTAAAAAGCCTTTTTTAGTCAAAATAACTACATTTGGTCACCAAAGGTCTGATTTTTTTTGTCAAAATTTTCGTCTTTTCGTCTTTTAGAGTCTTAAACAGCTGCTTTTTAGACAAGATAACTGCATGTGGTAACCAATAGCCTGAAAACATTTTTTTTTGGTCAAAATTACTCTATTTTGGTTTTCAAGTGTCTAAAAAGCCTACAAGCCTTTTAAGACTCTAAAAGACAAAAATACAGTCATTTTGACTAAATTTTTTTCAGGGGGGCGTGGCCGAGCTGCGGGTGTGAGCGGACGTGCATGCTGTGAGCTCCGCTGTTGATCCTGGTAGTTATCCTGTGTAACTCCTTAGCCCTGTGTTCCCTGGAGTGCGGTGATCACCCTGTGAGTCCTCCATCTTCTCTCCGTGATGTCTAAGAAGGGTAAAGAGGGAAATCCGCACAGGCCGGCCCGATCCAAGATGGCGGCGCCTCGCAGCGCGCAGCACAGAAGGCAACATATCTGGAGGCTGCTCAAAAGCTTTTTGCTAAGCCTGCTGCCCGGGACCCCCAAACTCTATCTGAGGACCATCGATCCGGCTCACCGGGGTCGCATTCAGACACGGATGACACTGTTCCCCTAGGGGATCTCTCCCCCCCCCGCGCACTTTCATCTTCAAATTCCTCAATTCCAGGGGAATGCAGGGGAGGCTCAAGATTGACAACTCAAGGATCTCCCTGTTCCCAGATTACTCTGCGGTGGTGCAGAAACAGCGTGCGAAATTCGTAGAGGTCAAGAGGAGATTGCGGGACTTGAATGTTCAATACGCTATGCTGTACCCTTCCAGGCTCCGGGTGGTGGTCCGGGATGAGGTGTTGTTCTTTGACAAGCCTTCTGCTGCTGTTCAATGGCTGGATGCTAATGGTGGGGCCCTGCGGGCGGCCACTTCCCCCAGGCGAGAAGACATTTGAGGATCGTTTCTACTTTTTGGAACTTTTGTACTCTTTTCGGCCGGTCATGGATCCTTTCGGTTCTCCTGCCTATACCTGGCACTTGATGTTACACACACTTTTCCTGTTATGATGGGAGCTCTTCTGCTGCACTAATGGTTGCTACCTCTCACATGGTTGCTAATTTTGAGGAGACTACACTGGCATCGGTGGTCCCTCTCTGGTTTCCCCCCCTTGGTCATGACTGGACATGCCCTATTGACTCGTCCCTTCCCCCACACGTGGCAGACGTGTATTGCCTTTTTGTTCCCCCCCTTTTTGCCTTTTTTCTGGTCCTGGACTTTGGTTCGATTTTTGCTTTTCCTGCATGTACTTTGTCGCTCTACTGCTATTATTTTACCCTATGCTGTGGATGTTCCTATTGACTGTTCTCTATGCTGGGGCTGCACCGGTACTGTGTGGGCTGGGCGACTACTCCTGTTGCTCTCTCTATATAGCTGGGCTGTGCCGATGGGGTGTAGTGGGTTCACCCTTTCTGGGTGCCCTCTTTCGCCTCCCTGGCCGGGTTGCCTGACGCTCCGTGTATGGCTACATTTTGACTATGGCTGATAATATTTGTGTGATGTCCTGGAATGTGCGGGGCCTCGGCAACCCGGTAAAGAGGACGGCGGTGCTCCGCACCATCAAACACCTGCAGGCAGATGTGGTTTGCCTGCAGGAGACCCATATGTCTCCTTCCACTTCCACGTGTCTAGCTCCTAGCGTATTTAGTCACCAGTTCCACTCTGTTTACTCCACTTATTCGAGAGGGGTGTGTATTTTGATTAAGAAGGGGGTACGGTTTCTATGCTCAAAGTCTGTGATTGACCCTGAGGGCCGGTTTGTTTTATCCTGCCAACTAGCAAGCCTTAGGTGTGTACTTGTGCCCCCCCCGTATTCTGCAGGGGTACTTAAACTTATCGTGCCACATATTGCTCAACTTCCTGATGTGCCCCTGCTGATGTTGGGGGACTTTACTGCTGTACTTGACTCTGCCTGGGATAGGTTTTCCTCTCACTCCGGTGGACCTATGCTGGCCGGGGGGGCTACGCCCCTTGCTCAGTTGGTGGGTGAACTCGGACTGACAGATGTCTGGAGGATGGGCCACCCTGAGGTACGAAAGTTTTCGTGCTTCTCGGCGTCACACTCGGGATTGTCTAGGATAGATCTGGGGCTGGGTAATGGTTCGCTACTGCCTCTGGTGGTCGTGGCGGGGAAATCCCTTTGGAAACTCAATGCATTCTGGCTGACGCTCTTTCCTAGTCCTGATCCCCTGCCACCCAAACTAACGTCCTTTTTTGCTGACAATTTGGAATCCGCAGAGGTGGGGGTGGTGTGGGATGCGGCTAAGGCATTCATGGGAGGTCAGTTTATACGTACGGTTAATGCCATTAAAACGGACACCAGGCAATGGGAGAATACTGTGTTGGACGCAGTGACTAGAGCGGAGGAAACTTATGTTAGGGACCCGTCAGATGATACTCAGAGGTCGTGGCTGGCTGCCCAATCTATGGCCAAGTCGGTCTCGATTCAAAAGGCTGAAAACAAGTGCTTCTTCTTGCAGCAGAGGTATTTTGAGAAGGGAGAAAACACGGGTCATATGTTGGCCATGCTAGTTCGCTCGCGGCAGCCTGCGGCATTTATACCCCAGATTAAGGATCCTCAGGGGGTGCTCTGGCATGCCACGGCTGACATACGGAGAGTACTTGGGAAGTTTTATGCTGATCTTTACTCCTCTAAGATCTCGGCTGACTCACGAGAAATTGCTGATTTTTTTGGCTTCCTGCGATTTGCCTTCTCTGTCTGCCTGGGACGTGGCTGTGCTTGGGGCCCCCCTTACGGAAAACGAACTTTATGCGGCCTTGAAATCTACTAAGCCTGGTAAATCTCCGGGGGCTGATGGCATCCCGTCGGAGGTTTACAGCCGATACTCTGAACAGTTGGTGCCCCTGCTGCTGCGGGTATATAATGAAGCCTTCCGTATTGGCCACTGTTAGGAATGCTTCCTGAGCACACTGATGTGCTGTCATGAATCTGCAATCTAAAGGGTTAACCTAGAGCAGACTAATTGCAGTAATTGGCAAACAGGCTGCCTTATGCGGGACATTATGGCTGCGGTTACCACCTGTACCACCTCAATTACGGCCCTGACAGCGGAGTTAAAGGGGGTCAAGTCTGAGATATCGTTCATGAGGCATGATATGCAGAAATTGAGGGAGAGGACAGTGGCAGTGGAAGGCAGGGTCAGCTCCCTGGAGGATGACATGGCGCCTTTGCAAAGGGAAGTGAAACATACTGCCCTGCTCTCAGCCCAGCAAGCTGCACGTCTGGATGACTTGGAGAATAGGATGAGACGGAGTAATATCAGAGCAATTGGGATCCCTGAGCGGGCGGAAGGTGAAGATCCTGTGGCTTTCATTGAACAATGGCTGCTCTCTACTTTTGGGCAAGAATCCTTTACTTCCATGTTTTCGGTGGAACGTGCTCATAGGGTGCCTATGCGACCTCTTCCTCCTGGAGCCCCCCCCCGCGCACTTTCACCTTCAAATTCCTCAATTACTAAAGCCAGGGGAATGCAGGGGAGGCTCAAGATTGACAACTCAAGGATCTCCCTGTTTCCCGATTACTCTGCGGTGGTGCAGAAACAGCGTGCGAAATTCGTAGAGGTCAAGAGGAGATTGCGGGACTTGAATGTTCAATACGCTATGCTGTACCCTTCCAGGCTCCGGGTGGTGGCCCGGGATGAGGTGTTGTTCTTTGATAAGCCTTCTGCTGCTGTTCAATGGCTGGATGCTAATGGTGGGGCCCTGCGGGCGGCCACTTCCCCCAGGCGAGAAGACCTTTGAGGATCGTTTCTACTTTTTGGAACTTTTGTACTCTTTTCGGCCGGTCATGGATCCTTTCGGTTCTCCTGCCTATACTTGGCACTTGATGTTACACACACTTTTCCCGTTATGATGGGAGCTCTTCTGCTGCACTAATGGTTGCTACCTCTCACATGGTTGCTAATTTTGTGGAGACTGGTATCGGTGGTCCCTCTCCGGTTTCCCCCCCTTGGTCGTGACTGGACATGCCCTATTGACTCGTCCCTTCCCCCACACGTGGCAGACGTGTATTGCCTTTTTGTTCCCCCCTTTTTGCCTTTTTTCTGGTCCTGGACTTTGGTTCGATTTTTTCTTTTCCTGCATGTACTTTGTCGCTCTACTGCTATTATTTTACCCTATGCTGTGGATGTTCCTATTGACTGTTCTCTATGCTGGGGCTGCACCGGTACTGTGTGGGCTGGGCGACTACTCCTGTTGCTTTCTCTATATAGCTGGGCTGTGCTGATGGGGTGTAGTGGGTTCACCCTTTCTGGGTGCCCTCTTTCGCCTCCCTGGCCGGGTTGCCTGACGCTCCGTGTATGGCTACATTTTGACTATGGCTGATAATATTTGTGTGATGTCCTGGAATGTGCGGGGCCTCGGCAACCCGGTAAAGAGGACGGCGGTGCTCCGCACCATCAAACGCCTGCAGGCAGATGTGGTTTGCCTGCAGGAGACCCATATGTCTCCTTCCACTTCCACGTGTCTAGCTCCTAGCGTATTTAGTCACCAGTTCCACTCTGTTTACTCCACTTATTCGAGAGGGTGTGTATTTTGATTAAGAAGGGGGTACGGTTTCTATGCTCAAAGTCTGTGATTGACCCTGAGGGCCGGTTTGTTTTATCCTGCCAACTAGCAAGCCTTAGGTGTGTACTTGTGCCCCCCCCCCGTATTCTGCAGGGGTACTTAAACTTATCGTGCCACATATTGCTCAACTTCCTGATGTGCCCCTGCTGATGTTGGGGGACTTTACTGCTGTACTTGACTCTGCCTGGGATAGGTTTCCTCTCACTCCGGTGGACCTATGCTGGCCGGGGGGGCTATTCCCCTTGCTCGGTTGGTGGGTGAACTCGGACTGACAGATGTCTGGAGGATGGGCCACCCTGAGGTATGAAAATTTTCGTGCTTCTCGGCGTCACACTCGGGATTGTCTAGGATAGATCTGGGGCTGGGTAATGGTTCGCTACTGCCTCTGGTGGTCGTGGCGGGAAAATCCCTTTGGAAACTCAATGCATTCTGGCTGACGCTCTTTCCTAGTCCTGATCCCCTGCCACCCAAACTAACGTCCTTTTTTGCTGACAATTTGGAATCCGCAGAGGTGGGGGTGGTGTGGGATGCGGCTAAGGCATTCATGGGAGGTCAGTTTATACGTACGGTTAATGTCATTAAAACGGACACCAGGCAATGGGAGAATACTGTGTTGGACGCAGTGACTAGAGCGGAGGAAACTTATGATAGGGACCCGTCAGATGATACTCAGAGGTCGTGGCTGGCTGCCCAATCTATGGCCAAGTCGGTCTCGATTCAAAAGGCTGAAAACAAGCACTTCTTCTTGCAGCAGAGGTATTTTGAGAAGGGAGAAAACACGGGTCATATGTTGGCCATGCTGGTTCGCTCGCAGCAGCCTGCGGCATTTATACCCCAGATTAAGGATCCTCAGGGGGTGCTCTGGCACGCCACGGCTGACATACGGAGAGTACTTGGGAAGTTTTATGCTGATCTTTACTCCTCTAAGATCTCGGCTGACTCACGTGAAATTGCCGATTTTTTTGGCTTCCTGCGATTTGCCTTCTCTGTCTGCCTGGGACGTGGCTGTGCTTGGGGCCCCCCTTACGGAAAACGAACTTTATGCGGCCTTGAAATCTACTAAGCCTGGTAAATCTCCGGGGGCTGATGGTATCCCGTCGGAGGTTTACAGCCGATACGCTGAACAGTTGGTGCCCGTGCTGCTGCGGGTATATAACGAAGCCTTCCGTATTGGCCGCTGTTAGGAATGCTTCCTGAGCACACTGATGTGCTGTCATGAATCTGCAAGGGTTAACCTAGAGCAGACTAATTGCAGTAATTGGCAAAGAGGCTGCCTTATTTAAACAGCTCAGAAGCACTGTGTCTTTGCTGACTTTTCCTGTGTTCCTGAAGCCTGCTTCCTGTTACCTGTTTGATATCCGTTTTGACCTTTGGCTTGTTCCTGACCTTGTTGACCTGCTGCCCGTCCTGACCCCCGGCTTGTTTGACCATTCTCTCAGATCTCCCTTGTCTGCTTATCTGCCTTCGGATCATGACCGGCTTCTCCCTTGGTGGGGCGACCCTGAGGACTGCGACCTGGTATCCACACGCAGCAAAATCCATCCTCCCCACTAGAGGCTCTTGCGAAAACCGGTGGATACTTAGATTCCGCAACTCAGGTTAGCCTGTGTCACTTACCTTGGGGGTTCCCGTCTAAGCTCCGCCCTCTGGCACACGTGGGGCCTTCCTCTGCCATCAGGCTAACACTTGAATCCCTAACAGTACAAATCAGCCATGACGGAGCCTGCAAGAGAAGCCTCACGGTTGGAAGAGATCTGCCAACACCTCGCAGCCCTGTCTCAAACCGTAAAGTCGCTTCAAGGCGGCTACACACAGCTAGAGGAACGGCTGCGCTCTACGACACTTCAGGGGGATCCTCCTGTATTATCTGCTTCCTCTCCTGCTGCAGCACTCTCTGCACCTGCTTCTGGCCCTACCGTAGTGATGCTGCCACCAGAACCTCGAGTTCCTGCTCCCGAAAAATATTCCGGGGATCGCGGTAAATTCCACGCCTTTCGCAACGCCTGCCAGCTGTATTTCTCCCTGCAACCTCGAACCTTTTCTTTGGAGACCACCAAGGTGGGGTTTGTTATCTCCCTGCTCCTAGGCAAACCCCAGTCCTGGGTTCATCGGCTCCTTGAAGAGGGCAGCCCCCATTAAACTCCTTACGGTCATTTTTTGAGGCCATGACACAGCTCTATGATGACCCGCAGCGATCCTCCACCGCAGAAGCTGCGCTTCATGTTCTTCAGCAGGGTCGCAGGCCCGTAGAACACTACGTCACTAACTTCCGCCGCATCAGTTCCGATACGTCCTGGAACGAAGCAGCACTCCGGTATCAGTTCCATCTCGGCTTGTCAGAAGGACTGAAGGACGAGCTGGCGTGGGTAGGTGTCCCCAACGCCTTGGAAGATTTGATTTCCCAGGCCATTCAAATCGACCGGTGGCTACGGGAGCGCAGAGCAGAACGATCTCCGCAGCAGTTCAGACCAGCCTGGACGCTACCATGAGTTGCTCATCCTGCATACTTTTCTTCTGCTGGCTCAGCTCTTACCAACCCCGCTCCCGCTGGAGTCGCCTCAGATACGCCTGAACCTATAGAACTTGGGATCATATGGCCTGCTTTGTCCCCGGAGGAGAGACGCCGTCGCCAGTTGGGTAACATGTGCCTGTATTGCGGTGAAGCTGGCCACTATGTGCGCTCCTGCCCGGCAAAATACCATAAGTCCATGCCGGCCTCACCATCTGTTGCCAGTTCCTCCCACCTAGCCTTTCCTGTGTCATTACAGCTTCCGGAAGGACTCGTCCCAGTTACTGCAATCATTGACTTGGGAGCCTGCCGTTGTTTCATTGATCGCTCGTTCGCCCTGCAACATGGCGTATCTCTCCGGCTCAAGACTCAGGACCTCACCATCTTCCTGGCTGATGGTTCCCACATCAAATCCGGGCCCGTGACCCAAGAAACTTTTCCCCTTCCTATGGTCTCCTCCTCCGGCCATAAGGAACTGATTAGCCTGGATGTTATCACATCCTCCTTATTTCCCATTATCCTGGGATTACCGTGGTTGCAAGCACATAACCCGCAAGTCAATTGGATCACAGGCACCATCCAGTTCCCATCTCTTTACTGCAAGAATTCCTGTCTACCCGCTCCTCCTGAATTCCCCAAGACTCTGTTCTGTCTTTAATCCAACCTGATGTGTGTTCTGTGGTGCCCAAAGAATACCATGATTTCCTGGACGTATTCAGCAAACGGGGAGCAGAGACCTTGCCCCCCCACCGTCCATATGACTGCCCCATCAACTTGCTCCCAGGAGCCGAAATCCCGTTCGGCCGGATTTACCCACATTCTGAACGTGAGCTGGACGTCTTAAAGGACTATGTAGACGAAAGTCTGAAGAAGGGGTTCATCCGTCCCTCTACCTCTCCAGCAGGGGCAGGTATCTTCTTCGTAGAGAAGAAGGATCACACCCTCCGACCCTGCATAGATTATAGGGATTTAAATAAAGTTACTATTAAAAACCGTTATCCCCTTCCTCTAGTCCCCGAACTCTTTCAGAGACTCAGATCTGCCATCCTGTTTACTAAGCTGGATCTTCGTGGGGCGTACTACTTGGTGCGCATCCGAGAGGGTGACGAATGGAAGACTGCTTTCCACACTAGATTCGGACATTTCGAATACCTGGTAATGCCATTTGGCCTTTGTAATGCTCCTGCCACGTTCCAACACTTTGTGAACGACATCTTCAGGGATTGGTTGGATATCTTCATCATCCAAATGACATCCTAATCTTCTCAACATCCCTAGAGCAGCATCGCGAGCATGTTCGAAATGTCCTCGGTCGCCTTCGCCAGCATGGCCAAGGCCGAGAAGTGCGTTTTTGAGCAGAACAGTATCCCATTTCTGGGGTTAATAATTTCCACAGAAGGAATAGAGATGGATCCTCAGAAGGTCTCTGCCATTCTGGACTGGCCACCTCCATCAGACAAAAAGGGAGTACAGCGCTTCGTTGGCTTCGCCAATTTTTATAGGAGGTTCATTAAGGGGTTCTCTAACATCATAGCCCCTATTACTCACCTTACTAAGAAGAACTTCCGCTTCCAGTGGACCCCAGAAGCTCAGTCCGCCTTCTCGGTTCTTAAAAAACATTTTACCTCTGCCCCTATCCTAAGTCACCCGGATCCTGCCTTACCCTATCTCCTGGAGGTAGACGCATCGGACGTTGCGGTCGGGGCAGTCATCTCCCAAAGACAGGGAACTAGAGACTTAACTCACCCAATAGCCTTCTTTTCCCAGAAACTCTCTCCCGCGGAGAAAAACTATGATGTCGGGGACCGGGAACTCTTGGCTATCAAAGCCGCTCTCGAAGTGGTATTCCCAGGTGGTCTCCCGTCCAGGTACTAACCAGGCCCGACCCTGCTTAGCTTCCGAGATCAGACGAGATCAGGCGTGTTCAGGGTGATGTGGCCATAGGCGATCACCACTGCCACCCTCGACCCCTTTGAACTTGGCAATGGCAAGATGACACCTCAGGAGAAACAAAAAGAAAGCCAACGAATAAAGGAAAAGCCAAAATGCTACAGCACCCTGTATTCCCAGGCAGTCTCGCATCCAGGTACAAACCAGGCCCGACCCTGCTTAGCTTCTGAGATCAGATGAGATCAGACGTGTTAAGGGTGATGTGGCCATAGGCGATCACCACTGCCACCCTCGACTCCTTTGAACTTGGCCATGGCAAGATGGCACCTCTTCTTGATGGGCCTTTTTTGAGACATCCCATGCAGACCGAACAGTTGCGATCTGCAAGATTTGTCAGAAGGGTATAAAAAGTGGCAAAAATGTAAACCACCTGGGTACAAGCTGCCTAAACAGGCATTTGACAACCCACCACTTGGCCTGTTGGCAGGAGCATTTGAAGAACCCACAAAAGGGCCAAAGATCGGTCAGTCGGCCTCCTAGTCCTCCTCGCGCTGCTCCTCGTGCTCCACCTGCACATCAGTCTATTCCTGGCCCTGCTATAGTCACTCGTCACCTGTTGGCAGCCTCCATTGACAGGGATGATGATATAGCAGGCAGTGTCGCATCTACCTCCAGCACACCACCAGCTGTAACATCTAGACGCCAAATTTCGATTCCACACATGCTGGAACGAAAAAAAAATGTATACTCCCCACCACCCACATACCCAGCATCTAAACAGTAGTTTGGCAAAACTACTGGCTCTGCAACTGTTACCATTTAACCTGGGTAGAGTCTGCTCCCTTCCGTGACTTTGCAAAATGTGCAGTTCCACAGTGGCAGGTGCCAAGTCGGCATTACTTTGCCCGTAAGGCCCTGCCATCCCTATACCAACATGTGGAAGGCAATGTAGTGTCGTCCCTGGCCATGTCAGTCAGCCGTAAGATACACCTGACGGCTGACACTTGGTCAAGCAAACATGGGCAGGGACGGTACATTTCTGTCACTGCTCATTGGGTGACACTGCTTGCCAGCGGAAGGGATTGTAGCCAGAGCTCGGTGCTGCAGCCAGGTTGCCCCCACGTCTGCAAACAGCTGGTGGTGTCGCTGATCCGGGTAGATCGATCACTTCTACCCCCTTCTGCTCCTCCTCCTACACCATGCCTTTCTTTTGCTCCTAATCAACTGTACAGCCAATGTGTATGATGGGGACATAATGCAGTGCACTGGGAACAAGATTAGAGATTTTAGATTAGAGAGAGTGCTGTCTCTTAAAATGTGCATATAATTAACAGGTGTATTTTCACAATGTCAGGGACCAGACTTGAACCTGGGACCTCCAGTGTGTCTGCCAATGACTCTACTTGCTGAGCCACCTGGAATGCTGGACAGCTCCTTGGACAAATCCTTGAATGACCCTGCTGTGAATCTTTATTGCCTTGAACTTTGAACCCTTTGCTCCTCCCATGAACTTCCTGTTTTAAGCCATGTCTTTGCACTTCCTGGTTGGCAGAATATTGTGCCTTCAAGAGCCGATATCTCGCTTGTCTCTCCTGCTGCCATCCGTATCTTTGCTACCATCCATTATCGACACTTGGCTTGTTCCTCGACTATGCTTTTGCCTAATCCCGACTTGCAACTACTTGTTACCGACCTTTGGCTATTCCTAGACTACGCTTCTGCTTGATCCTGACCTGCTGTATCTGCTACTGGACCCTGGCTTGCTCACCTCCTGGTGGGGCGATCCTGAGGACCGCGACCTGGTACTAACACGCAGCAAAATCCATCTCTACCATCGAGGGAGTCAAACTAGGCCTTGCAGATTGCCGCATGTCTTCCTCCTCCTCCTCCTCAAAGCCTGCAAAAGTTCCCGAAGAATCGTCCTCCTCCTCTTCCACCCCTGGATCCTGCTCAGGCCTCTGGGAGCTAGGCATAATGGGGTCAGGATTCTCAGGATAAAGGGGGCCTTGAGAGGCAAGGAAGTCCCCCTCTTCCTCCTGCTGCTCTGCCTCCAGTGCCCTGTCCATAATGCCACGCAGAGTGTGCTCCAACAAAAACAGTACCGGTAGGGTGTCACTGATGCATGCGCTGTCCCGGCTGACCATCCTCGTGGACTCCTCAAATGCCGAGAGGACGGCACATGCATCCTTAATCAAAAGCCACTGCCGTGGTGAAAAGAAGCCCAGGCGCGCTGAGCCAGTGCTGGTGCTGTACTTGCAGAGATATTCATTGAGGGCCCTCTGCTGCATGTACAGGCGCTGCAGCATAGCCAAGGTGGAGTTCCAGCGGGTGGGCATGTCACAGACAAGGCGGTGTACCGGCAGGTGAAACTCGTGCTGCACTTCAGCCAAACGTGCAGTGGCACTGTACGACCGCCTGAAGTGATTGCACACCCTTCTTGCCATCCTTAGCACATCCTGCATTCCCGGTTCAAAAACCGCTGTACCACGAGATTCAGGACATGCACCAGGCATAGCACATGGGTCAACTTTCCCTGACGAAGGGCGGCCAGGAGGTTTGACCCATTATCGGTAACCACCATCCCTGGCTGCAGCTGGCGTGGTGTCAACCACCTCTGGGCCTGTGCCTGCAGAGCCCCAAGAATCTCAGGGGCAGTATGCTGCCTGTCCCCTAGACACACAAGCTGCAGCACTGCGTGACACCTTTTGGCCTGAGACATAGAATAGCCCTTTGAACGCTTACGTAGTACCTCATCATATTCAAAGGACCATTCTGCAGAGGAGGGCATGGAGGAGGATGAGTAGGAGGAGGAGCAGAAGGGGGTAGAAGTGATGGATCTACCCGGATCAGCGACACCACCAGCTGTTTGCAGACGTGGGGGCAACCTGGCTGCAGCACCGAGCTCTGGCTACAATCCCTTCCGCTGGCAAGCAGTGTCACCCAATGAGCAGTGACAGAAATGTACCGTCCCTGCCCATGTTTGCTTGACCAAGTGTCAGCCGTCAGGTGTATCTTACGGCTGACTGACGTGGCCAGGGACGACACTACATTGCCTTCCACATGTTGGTATAGGGATGGCAGGGCCTTACGGGCAAAGTAATGCCGACTTGGCACCTGCCACTGTGGAACTGCACATTTTGCAAAGTCACGGAAGGGAGCAGACTCTACCAGGTTAAATGGTAACAGTTGCAGAGCCAGTAGTTTTGCCAAACTACTGTTTAGATGCTGGGTATGTGGGTGGCGGGGAGTATACATTTTTTTTCGTTCCAGCATGTGTGGAATCGAAATTTGGCGTCTAGATGTTACAGCTGGTGGTGTGCTGGAGGTAGATGCGACACTGCCTGCTATATCATCATCCCTGTCAATGGAGGCTGCCAACAGGTGACGAGTGACTATAGCAGGGCCAGGAATAGACTGATGTGCAGGTGGAGCACGAGGAGCAGCGCGAGGAGGACTAGGAGGCCGACTGACCGATCTTTGGCCCTTTTGTGGGTTCTTCAAATGCTCCTGCCAACAGGCCAAGTGGTGGGTTGTCAAATGCCTGTTTAGGCAGCTTGTACCCAGGTGGTTGACATTTTTGCCACGTTTTATACCCTTCTGACAAATCTTGCAGATCGCAACTGTTCGGTCTGCATGGGATGTCTCAAAAAAGGCCCATCAAGAAGAGGTGTGTATAGTGGCCCGGGAGACAACAGGTGCGGCCTTAGATGGAGCGGGCCGTCTGCTCTCCCCTCTTGCTCGCTCTGCCTCCTCCTCAACCTCAGACCCAACATCAGACTCTATAAAGGACTGAGCATCAGGCGTGGCCCGGGAGACAACAGGTGCGGCCTTAGATGGAGCTGGCTGTCTGCTCTCCCCTCTTGCTTGTTCTGCCTCCTCCTCAACCTCAGACCCAACATCAGACTCCATAAAGGACTGAGCATCAGGCTGGAGTAGATGGCCGACACTGTGGTCAAACAGCTCAGCTGACTCCTCTGCCATGTCTGAAGTTGGGTCTAAGGGAGGACGTGAGGTGGACATGGACTCATCTCTATTTGTTCTGCCAACTGCAGAAGACTGACCACTTTTCTCTGCCTGGGTCACTGTAGTTGCAGATGATGCCGATGATGAGGGTTTGGTAATATAGTCCACCACCTCCTGTACGTACTGTGGACGTATAGCTTGGCCACTGCCGGAGAACAATGCAAATGGTGGCCTGGCTGAGGACTGACCACCACTTCCACCCCTGCCTCTAGACACCCTAGAAGCTGTGCCCCTTTCCACAGCAGGGCCACGTATGCCTTTTCTTGGTCTACCTGGCATATTTGTCACTGAGGCGTTGGCAACTCTGTGCAGTGAAAAACGCACACTGCTATGCGACCCACAGTTGTCGCTGAATACAGCACAGCAGATGCGTGTCACGCACAGTTGCAAAGCCTTTTGCACAGTGGACCTAACGCTTTCAAGAACAGGCGTTAAGTTGTCACTGAGGCAATGTATTTTGCTGACTAGCAAGCACGTATACCTGCTGTAGATATATCAGCACTGTGGAACGTGCTCACTACACAGAACCCTCACACTTTCACTTTCACTTTCCCTACAGAAACTAGATTATTACATCTAACTACTGTGGTACAAAGTTCCCTAACTACACTAGATATCCCTTTCCTCACACTAAAAGAACAGCTCCATACAGCAGAAGACTGACACTGTGCCTTTAATTTTTATTTTTTTTTCTAACTCAAAAAACCAGCACAATCGCTGTATTTCTAACTACACTGACTGGCTGTAAGCTGAATGCAATTCTGCTATATGGAGCTTTAGAAGCACTCGCCTATGCAGAAAACATAGTGTAGCAAAGCAGGAGTAAGAGAAATGCTTCCACTCTCTTCAACAGACTCTGTATCACTGTGCTAGGGGTTAGGCGGGGCTATCTTATATACTGTGGGGCGTATTCACTTCTGATTGGAACCTGGTCTCCGTAGTCACTCCAATTACGTTCCCAGAAGACTCCTGCCCCCTCATTGGCTTTTGCTGATGTTTCTGGGCCAATCACGGGCTTTTAAAGCCCAGTTCCTGTACCAGTGCATTTTGGGCGGTTCTGGTGGCCGAATTCCGAACTTTTACCGCAAAAAGTTCGGAATTCGGCCGAATTTCGAACACCCAATGTTCGGGTCGAACCGATGGTCGACCCGAACCGTTCGATCATCTCTACGGGTTAGTACCTGGATGGGAGACCACCTGGGAATACCAGGTGCTGTAGGCTTTTGGCTTTTCCTTTATTCGTTGGCTTTCAAGATAACTGCATGTGGTAACCAATAGCCTAAAAAAATGTTTTTGGTCAAAATGACTATTTTCGTCTTTTAGAGTCTTAAAACGCTTGTTTTAGACAAGATAACTGCATTTGGTCTCCAATGGCCTGAAAAAAATTTTTGGTCAAAATGACTCTAATTTGGTCTCCAAGTGTCTAAAAAGCCTTTATTCGTCAAAATAACTGCATTTGGTCACCAAAGGTCTGAAAATTGTTTTTAGTCAAAATGACTGTATTTTCGCCTTTTAGAGTCTTAAAAAGACGGTTTTAGACAAGATAATTGCATTTAGTAACCAATGGCGTGAAAAATCTTTTTGGTCAAAATGACTATTTTGGTTTTCAAGTGTCTAAAAAGCCTTTTTTAGTCAATATAACTGCATTTGATAACCAAAGGTCTGAAAAATAATTTAGTCAAAATGACTGTATTTTTGTCTTTTAGAGTCTGAAAACGCTTGTTTTAGACAAGAAAACTGCATTTGGTAAACCAATGGCCTGAAAGAAAAATTTTTTGGTCAAAATTACTCTATTTTTGTCTCCAAGTGTCTAAAAAGCCGTTTTTAGTCAAAATAACTGCATTTGATCACCAAAGGTCTTAAAAAAATTTAGTCAAAATGACTATTTTTGTCTTTATAGTCTTAAAACGCTTGTTTTAGACAAGATAATTGCATTTGGTCTCCAATGGCCTGAAAAATATTTTTTTGATCAAAATGACTCTGTTTTGGTCTCCAAATGTCAAAAAAGCCTTTTTTAGTCAGAATAACTGCATTTGATCACCAAAGATCTGGAAAAAATGTTTTAGTAAAAATGACTGTATTTTCGGCTTTTAGAGTCTTAAAACGCCGGTTTTAGACCAGATAACTGCATTTGGTAAACCAATGGCCTGAAAAAAAATTTTTGGTCAAAATTACATTATTTTGGTCTCCAAGTGTCTAAAAAGCCTTTTTTAGTCAAAATAACTACATTTGGTCACCAAAGGTCTGACATTTTTTTTGTCAAAATTTTTGTCTTTTCGTCTTTTAGAGTCTTAAACAGCCGCTTTTTAGACAAGATAACTGCATGTGGTAACCAATAGCCTGAAAAAAAATTTTTTGGTCAAAATGACTCTATTTTGGTGTTCAAGTGTCTAAAAAGCCTACAAGCCTTTTAAGACTCTAAAAGACAAAAATACAGTCATTTTGACTAAATTTTTTTCAGGGGGCGTGGCCGAGCTGCGGGTGTGAGCGGACGTGCATGCTGTGAGCTCTGCTGTTGATCCTGCTAGTTATCCTGTGTAACTCCTTATCCTGCTCCGATTTCTACCGTCAGTCGGTGCCCTGTGTTCCCTGGAGTGCGGTGATCACCAGGTGAGTCCTCCATCTTCTCTCCGTGATGTCTAAGAAGGGTAAAGAGGGAAATCCGCACAGGCCGGCCCGATCCAAGATGGCGGCGCCTCGCAGCGTGCAGCACAGAAGGCCACATATCTGGAGGCTGCTCAAAAGCTTTTTGCTAAGCCTGCTGCCCGGGACCCCCAAACTCTATCTGAGGACCATCGATCCGGCTCACCGGGGTCGCATTCAGACACGGATGACACTGTTCCCTTAGGTGATCTCTCCCGCCAGATTGCTGATTGGGAGGCAGCAGATGCAGACCAGGCCCCGAGGCAATCATCTCCTACCCCGGACACAGAACCCACGTTGCGGGACATTATGGCTGCGGTTACCACCTGTACCACCTCAAATACAGCCCTGACAGTGGAGTTAAAGGGGGTCAAGGCTGAGATATCGTTCATGAGACATGATATGCAGAAATTGAGGGAGAGGACAGTGGCAGTGGAAGGCAGGGTCAGCTCCCTGGAGGATGACATGGCGCCTTTGCAAAGGGAAGTGAAACATACTGCCCTGCTCTCAGCCCAGCAAGCTGCACGTCTGGATGACTTAGAGAATAGGATGAGACAGAGTAATATCAGAGCAATTGGGATCCCTGAGCGGGCGGAAGGTAAAGATCCTGTGGCTTTCATTGAACAATGGCTGCTCTCTACTTTTGGGCAAGAATCCTTTACTTCCATGTTTTCGGTGGAACTTGCTCATAGGGTGCCTATGCGACCTCTTCCTCCTGGAGCCCCCCCCCCCCCGCGCACTTTCATCTTCAAATTCCTCAATTACTAAAGCCAGGGGAATGCAGGGGAGGCTCAAGATTGACAACTCAAGGATCTCCCTGTTTCCCGATTACTCTGCGGTGGTGCAGAAACAGCGTGCGAAATTCGTAGAGGTCAAGAGGAGATTGCAGGACTTGAATGTTCAATACGCTATGCTGTACCCTTCCAGGCTCTGGGTGGTGGTCCGGGATGAGGTGCTGTTCTTTGACAAGCCTTCTGCTGCTGTTCAATGGCTGGATGCTAATGGTGGGGCCCTGCGGGCGGCCACTTCCCCCAGGCGAGAAGACCTTTGAGGATCGTTTCTACTTTTTGGAACTTTTGTACTCTTTTCGGCCGGTCATGGATCCTTTCGGTTCTCCTGCCTATACTTGGCACTTGATGTTACACACACTTTTCCTGTTATGATGGGAGCTCTCCTGCTGCACTACACTGGCATCGGTGGTCCCTCTCCGGTTTCCCCCCTTGGTCGTGACTGGACATGCCCTATTGACTCGTCCCTTCCCCCACACGTGGCAGACGTGTATTGCCTTTTTGTTCCCCCCTTTTTGCCTTTTTTCTGGTCCTGGACTTTGGTTCGATTTTTGCTTTTCCTGCATGTACTTTGTCGCTCTACTGCTATTATTTTACCCTATGCTGTGGATGTTCCTATTGACTGTTCTCTATGCTGGGGCTGCACCGGTACTGTGTGGGCTGGGTGACTACTCCTGTTGCTCTCTCTATATAGCTGGGCTGTGCTGATGGGGTGTAGTGGGTTCACCCTTTCTGGGTGCCCTCTTTCGCCTCCCTGGCCGGGTTGCCTGACGCTCCGTGTATGGCTACATTTTGACTATGGCTGATAATATTTGTGTGATGTCCTGGAATGTGCGTGGCCTCTGCAACCCGGTAAAGAGGACGGCAGTGCTCCGCACCATCAAACGCCTGCAGGCAGATGTGGTTTGCCTGCAGGAGACCCATATGTCTCCTTCCACTTCCCCGTGTCTAGCTCCTAGCGTATTTAGTCACCAGTTCCACTCTGTTTACTCCACTTATTCGAGAGGGGTGTGTATTTTGATTAAGAAGGGGTACGGTTTCTATGCTCAAAGTCTGTGATTGACCCTGAGGGCCGGTTTGTTTTATCCTGCCAACTAGCAAGCCTTAGGTGTGTACAAGCCCCCCCCCCGTATTCTGCAGGGGTACTTAAACTTATCGTGCCACATATTGCTCAACTTCCTGATGTGCTGATGTTGGGGGACTTTACTGCTGTACTTGACTCTGCCTGGGATGCAGCTAAGGCATTCATGGGAGGTCAGTTTATACGTACGGTTAATGTCATTAAAAAGGACACCAGGCAATGGGAGAATACTGCGTTGGACGCAGTGACTAGAGCGGAGGAAACTTATGTTAGGGACCCGTCAGATAAAACTCAGAGGTCGTGGCTGGCTGCCCAATCTATGGCCAAGTCGGTCTCGATTCAAAAGCTGAAAACAAGCGCTTCTTCTTGCAGCAGAGGTATTTTGAGAAGGGAGAAAACACGGGTCATATGTTGGCCATGCTGGTTCGCTCGCAGCAGCCTGCGGCATTTATACCATAGATTAAGGATCCTCAGGGGGTGCTCTGGCACGCCACGGCTGACATACGGAGAGTACTTGGGAATTTTTATGCTGATCTTTACTCCTCTAAGATCTCGGCTGACTCACGAGAAATTGCCGATTTTTTTTGGCTTCCTGCGATTTGCCTTCTCTGTATGCCAGGGACGTGGCTGTGCTTGGGGCCCCCCTTACGGAAAACGAACTTTATGCGGCCTTGAAATCTACTAAGCCTGGTAAATCTCCGGGGGCTGATGGTATCCCGTCGGAGGTTTACAGCCGATACGCTGAACAGTTGGTGCCGGTGCTGCTGCGGGTATATAACGAAGCCTTCCGTATTGGCCGCTGTTAGGAATGCTTCCTGAGCACACTGATGTGCTGTCATGAATCTGCAATCTAAAGGGTTAACCTAGAGCAGACTAATTGCAGTAATTGGCAAACAGGCTGCCTTATTTAAACAGCTCAGAAGCACTGTGTCTTTGCTGACTTGTCTGCAGCTCTTCCTGTGTTCCTGAAGCCTGCTTCCTGTTACCTGTTTGATATCCGTTTTGACCTTTGGCTTGTTCCTGACCTTGTTGACCTGCTGCCCGTCCTGACCCCCGGCTTGTTTGGCCATTCTCTCGGATCTCCCTTGTCTGCTTATCTGCCTTCGGATCTTGATTGGCTTCTCCCTTGGTGGGGTGACCCTGAGGACTGCGACCTGGTATCCACACGCATCAAAATCCATCCTCACCACTAGAGGCTCTGGTGAAAACCGGTGGATACTTAGATTCCGCACCTCAGGTTAGCCTGTGTCACTTACCTTGGGGGTTCCCGTCTAAGCACCGCCGTCTAGCACACGTGGGGCCTTCCTCTGCCATCAGGCTACCACTTGTATCCCTAACAGCCGCCTTCCTGCCTCTATGTCCGAAGCTATAGTTGTTTTCCTGCTGAAGCCCGGCAAGGATCTGCTTTTGGCGGATTCCTAAAGGCCCATATCTCTACTCACAACGGATGTTAAAATTCTAGCTAAGATACTGGCCACTAGGCTGTCCTCTGTTGTCCAGGGGGTTGTCCATAGGGATCAATCGGGGTTTATCCTGACCAGATCGACGGCACTTAATCTCCGCCGACTATTTCTGAACCTTCAGATCCCAGTAGACAACCCTGGGAACCGGGCAGTCTTATCGCTAGATGCCGCTAAGGCATTCAATAGTGTTGAATGGGTGTACCTATGGGAAGTTCTCAAGCGCTTTGGTGTGGGAGAGAACTTTCTGAACTGGGTGCGGGTACTGTACGCTGCCCCCGCGGCCAGACTGAGGGTGAAAGGGGAGCTTTCTGGACCCTTCTGTTTGCACAGGGGGACTAGACAGGGCTGCCCGCTATCTCCATTGCTGTTTGCCATGGCACTGGAGACCTTAGCGGCGCAAATTCGGTCCTCCAATAACATAGTGGGGTTCAGAAGGGGCTCCAATGCAGACATTATCTCACTCTATGCGGATGACACACTGCTCTACCTAGGTGATACAGGGGAATCCTTGCGGGCGGTAATGTCCCTTATTGACTATTTTGGGTCCCTGTCGGGATTTTCCATAAATTGGGATAAATCAGTTTTAATGCCCCTTGATCCCATAACTCAGCCCTTTTCCGGACTGTGCATCCACAGTGCGAGTGGTTCACTCCTTCAAATATTTGGGGATCCAGGTGTCTCCTGATCCTACCCAGTATATCACACTGAACCTCGTACCTCTGCTGCAAAGTTCCCTTGTCGGTGGCTGGGCGAGTCAATCTAATTAAGATGGTGTGGGCTCCTCAACTTCTTTATGTCTTGCACAACTCCCCAATCTGGATACCCAGGAAATGGTTCTATAGGATTGACTCCCAGTTCCGAGAACTGATCTGGTGCAAAAAAGTGGCTAGGATTAAATTGGCTACCCTTCAGATGGGCAAGGATAGTGGTGGCTTGGCAGTCCCCAACCCCAGAGTATATTTTCTAGCCTTCCAGGTTCAGCATATGGGGGGCTGGGGTCTTTTGGATCCATTCGATCCTATTGGGTCCTTATTGGTCCCTCCTGACTCGCCTCACCCTGTCCTTGTACACCTTGAAGCGGGGTTCTCCAATATGGGGACTCGGTTACCCACACTCGCCTTGATTCGCATGGTGTGGCGCTGTGTCAAGGGGATGTTGCAGATCACGGGTTACCTTCCTCAGACTCCGATTTGGCATAATCACAACTTTTCGGAACTGTTTCGTCTAGAGGGCGCGAGATGTGTATATTTTATAGCACAATTGTTCAGAGCTGGGGTACTGAAATATTTTCAAGACTTACAGAGGGAGTTTGATGTACCTAGGCACTGTTTCTTTCGCTACCTACAATTGAGACACGCGATGATGGCCCAGGCAGGCTTGGCTTCTTTGAAAATTAAAATGGAGGGGAAAGAGGGGGGGGGAATAAGAAAGGACCATAGAAAATCCCCTATAATTCCTCAATATATCGAGGGTATGGTGGGATGTGACATCGATTCCAAACAATACCAGAATTACCAAACGGCGTGTTGCCGGTGAGCCAAGCAACTGTTGAACATGTGAAGAAAAATAGAAAAAAAGGAGTTGCATGTATGGCTCAAACACTGGTAAATGGTTAAAAGGAATTACTTAATTGAAGAAGACAAAGATAAAATTCAACACAATACAAAAACACTTTCAAAAGGACATGTGACATGAGATAAAACACATACATGTATGTAAGAGGTCCGCCTTGATGACAACAAAGTACCTCGCTGAAACTCCACCCACCTACCAGAATTCCCTTGGTGTTATTGAATACTAATAATGCCCATTATTAGTATGTGATGACCGCCTAATGCTTGGGTATATTCATAAGTTAAATCACATATGATTAACTTGGAATCTTGATATATTATGGTGATACTTGAAAGCATCAATTGGCATAAGACAGGATGGGGAGGGGGAATCAAGAGAAGACAATGGGAGGTGATTAATTTTTAGAAGTAGATTCTTCCATCCATAGGATTGATATAATTGGCTGTATTCCTCAACCGTATCACCAGCTGGCTATAGCATAGTATCATAATACATTCCGGGTATAAAAGTTCAAAGAAAAGTATGGAAGATATATGCAGCAGATTATGTCAGGGAATTTTTCCATATATTAAGCTGACTCATGGCATGTTTGTAGCAGCATTGATATCACATATTTTATATTAGTATGCAGTTTGAGAGTAAACTTGGTGTTCTTTCAGGCTATATGAAGACAGTAGTTCATTGGGAGGAATTATTCCACCAAACTATAGAGACATATATGAGTGTGGACCCTCCGTATATGGACCATTCATAGGAAGTTCACCAAAGTTGAAATGCAGCAATTAACAGGTGATTTGCAGGACAAACTGACAACATGAATGCAGCAGCACATGAAGCACATATAATAAGCGAGTAGCTATTCAAACTCTGTGTTGCCTTACTACTCTCCCGGTTTGAAGATAGTCTGTAGAGAGGTATTATTCCACGGACATTTTGAAGATATAAGGACCCTCAGTTTAGTTTAGAGCCATGGAGAGGAGGCTGCACATATGTTTGATGGATATATCAGAAGCAGTCTAATATAGCAGACAAACTTTGCAAGCGGCTGACAGGACTGGTTAGTTGGATATAAGTATCCTTAACCTTCCTAGCGGTATTCCCGAGTGTGACTCGGGGTAAGATTTTAGTGCCAAAAGCGGTAACCCCGAGTCACACTCGGGGTAGCGCTAAGAAGATCGCTGGATGCTGGAGGAGGTTTTACTTACCTTTTCTCCGGGATCCAGCGAAGACTGCGAGCGGTGTGCGGCAGCGGAGCTCTCTCCCGATTGTCTGCGAGCCCCGGCTTCCGTCTCCGGCGACGTGACGTCCGCCGGGGGGTGGAACCGGCGGCAAATTCGAATGTAAAATGCACCAAACACACTGATATCGTTCAAAATAAAATAAAATCACATTACATTGCCCCCCAGTGCCCTTTCCTGCAGTTTTACTGTACTTTTTATGTAAATATATGTATATATATATATATATATATATATATATATATATATACATATATATACAGTATATATATATACGTATATATATATACACATATACATATATATATATATATATATATATATATATATACACACACACACATATTATATATATATATATATATATATATATATATATATATATATATATATATATATATATATATATACATATATATGTATATATATATATATATATATATATATATATATATGTATATATATATATATATATATATATATACACGTAATTCTTGTGAATGAGCAGCCCAAACCAACTGTATACATTATATATATATATGTATATATATATATATATATATATATATATATATATATATATATACGTATATATATATATATATATATAATATATGTATACATACATATATATATATATATATATATATATAATATGTATAATAAATGTATACAGTTGGTTTGGGCTGCTCATTCACAGGAATTACATGCTTTCAGCACCTAAAATAATGGTACCGCTTTCAGCACCTAAAATCCAAAAGAATCATACCGCCAGGGAGGTTAACTCACGTGTCTAGATGGATGTGTACGTGGTGAGTCCTTCCATATGTCTCTGTCTCTTGTGCCAGATTGTCTGATAATCCTTAGTATGTGTGCTCAATAATTAGATACATGTCTTCGCCAGAGAGGTGGGAGATAGCCGAGCAACTCCCCGTGGTTGGATGTAGCATTTGTCAGCTATGAGGCTGTAAGGCTGGTTTGGTCTCCCTCGCTCGTGGATAGTAGCGGCATGCCTTCCGGGTATGGTGGGTGGAGCTATCGTCGTGAGGCCTTTGGTGCGTGTGACGTCAACGCGTTTCGCAGCACGCTTCTTCAGGACGTTAGGCTTGGCTTCTTTGACACCCGACACTCGCTGCCTGTTGGGTGAGGTGTTTCGGGTCTCGGACAAGAAGGGTATGATCTCACAGGTTTATGTCCTTCTGTTGGGATCCGTGCAGGACCCCTCTTCCCTCCCTGCTCGTGCGGGGTGGGAGGGGGGATCTTGGACCCATAGATGGGGAGACGTGGGATCTTTGCCTCTCATCGATCCCTTTGGTGTTGGCTCTCATCGATCCCTTTGGTGTCACTTATTTCTGTTTCACAGAGCATACAGAACACATGGAGACCAAAATAGAGTCATTTTGACCAAAAAAATGTTTTCAGATCACTGGTAAGGAAATGCAATTATCTTGTCTAAAACCAGCGTTTTAAGACTGTAAAAGGCGAAAATACAGTCATTTTGACTAAAAACAATTTTCAGACCTTTGGTGACCAAATGCTGTTATTTTGACTAAAACAGGCTTTGGAGACCTAAATAGAGTCATTTTGACCAAAAACATTTTTTCAGGCCATTGGTTACCTAATGTAGGTATGTTGTCTAAAAGCGGCGTTTTGAGACTCTAAAAGACAAAAATACAGTCATTTTGGCTAAAAAAAGGTTTTCAGACCTTTGTTGACCAAATGCATTTATTTTGACTAAAATATGCTTTTTAGACACTTGGAGACCAAAAATAGTGTCATTTTGACCAAAAACATGTTTTCAGGCCATTGGTTACCTAATGCAGTTATGTTGTCTAAAAGCGGCGTTTTGAGACTCTAAAAGACAAAAATACAGTCATTTTGGCTAAAAAAAAAGTTTTTCAGACCTTTGGTGACCAAATGCAGTTATTTTGACTAAAACAGGCTTTGGAGACCTAAATAGAGTCAATATGACCAAAAACATTTTTTTCAGGCCATTGGTTATCTTGTCTAAAAGCGGTGTTTTAAGACTAAAAGTCAAAAATACAGTCATTTTGGCTAAAAATGGTTTTCAGACCTTTGGTGACCAAATGCATTTATTTTGACTAAAATATGCTTTTTAGACACTTGGAGACCAAAAATAGAGTGATTTTGACCAAAAACATGTTTTCAGATCACTGGTAACGAAATGCAATTATCTTGTCTAAAAGCGGCATTTTGAGACTCTAAAAGACAAAAATACAGTCATTTTGGCTAAAAAAGTTTTTCAGATCTTTGGTGACCAAACGTAGTTATTTTGACTAAAAAGGGCTTTTTAGACACATGGAGACCAAAATAGAGTTATTTTGACCAAAAAATGTTTTCAGATCACTGGTAACGAAATGCAATTATCTTGTCTATAACCGGCTTTTTAAGACTCTAAAAGACAAAAATACAGTCATTTTGGCTAAAAAAAGGTTTTCAGACCTTTGGTGACCAAATGCATTTATTTTGACTAAAATATGCTTTTTAGACACTTGGTTACCAAAAATAGTGTCATTTTGACCAAAAACATGTTTTCAGGTCATTGGTTACCTAATGCAGTTATGTTGTCTAAAAGCGGCGTTTTGAGACTCTAAAAGACAAAAATACAGTTATTTTGGCTTAAAAAAGTATTTCAGACCTTTGGCGACCAAATGCAGTTATTTTGATTAAAAAGGGCTTTGGAGACCTAAATAGAGTCATTTTGACCAAAATCATTTTTTCAGGCCATTGGTTACTAAATGTAAGTTTATCTTGTCTAAAAGCGGTGTTATAAGACTCTAAAAGTCAAAAATACAGTCATTTTGTCTTGAAAAGGTTTTCAGACCTTTGGTGACCAAATGCATTTATTTTGACTAAAATAGGCTTTTTAGACACTTGGAGACCAAAAATAGAGTCCTTTTGACCAAAAACATGTATTCAGGCCATTGGTTACCTAATGCAGTTATCTTGTCTAAATGCGGAGTTTTGAGACTCTAAAAGACAAAAATACAGTCATTTTGGCTAAAACAGTTTTTCAGACCTTTGGTGACCAACCGTAGTTATTTTAACTAAAAAGGGCTTTTTAGACACTTGGAGACCAAAAATAGAGTCATTTTGACCAAAAACTTGTATTCAGGCCATTGGTTACCTAATGCAGTTATGTTGTCTAAAAGCGGCGTTTTGAGCCTCTAAAAGGCGAAAATACAGTCATTTTGACTAAAAACAATTTTCAGACCTTTGGTGACCAAATGCAGTTATTTTGACTAAAACAGGCTTTGGAGACCTAAATAGAGTCATTTTGACCAAAAACATTTTTTCAGGCCATTGGTTACCTAATGCAGGTATGTTGTCTAAAAGCGGCGTTTTGAGACTCTAAAAGACAAAAATACAGTCATTTTGGCTAAAAAAAGTATTTCAGACCTTTGGTGACCAAATGCAGGTATTTTGACTAAAACAGGCTTTGGAGACCTAAATAGAGTCATTTTGAGCAAAAACATTTTTTCAGGCCATTGGTTACCAAATGTAGTTTATATTGTCTAAAAGTGGCGTTTTGAGACTCAAAAAGGCGAAAATACAGTCATTTTGAATAAAAACAATTTTTAGACCTTTTGTGACCAAATGCAGTTATTTTGACTAAACCAGGCTTTGGAGACCTAAATAGAGTCATTTTGACCAAAATCATTTTTTCAGGCCATTGGTTACCAAATGTAGTTTATCTTGTCTAAAAGCTGTGTTTTAAGACCCTAAATATCAAAAATAGAGTCATTGTGGCTGAAAAAGGTTTTCAGACCTTTGGTGACCAAATGCATTTATTTTGATTAAAATAGGCTTTTTAGACACTTGGAGACCAAAAATAGAGTAATTTTGACCAAAACCATGTTTTCAGGCCATTGGTTACCTAATGCAGTTATGTTGTCTAAAAGCGGCGTTTTGAGACTCTAAAAGACAAAAATACAGTCATTTTTGCTAAAAAAAGGTTTTCAGACCTTTGGTGACCAAATGCAGTTATTTTGACTAAAAAGGGCTTTTTAGACACATGGAGACCAAAATAGAGTCATTTTGACCAAAAAAATGTTTTCAGATCACTGGTAACGAAATGCAATTATCTTGTCTAAAACCAGCGTTTTAAGACTGTAAAAGGCGAAAATACAGTCATTTTGACTAAAAACAATTTTCAGACCTTTGGTGACCAAATGCTGTTATTTTGACTAAAACAGGCTTTGGAGACCTAAATAGAGTCATTTTGACCAAAAACATTTTTTCAGGCCATTGGTTACTTAATGCAGGTATGTTGTCTAAAAGCGGCGTTTTGAGACTCTAAAAGACAAAAATACAGTCATTTTGGCTAAAAAAAGGTTTTCAGACCTTTGGTGACCAAATGCATTTATTTTGACTAAAATATGCTTTTTAGACACTTGGAGACCAAAAATAGTGTCATTTTGACCAAAAACATGTTTTCAGGTCATTGGTTACCTAATGCAGTTATGTTGTCTAAAAGCGGCGTTTTGAGACTCTAAAAGACAAAAATACAGTTATTTTGGCTAAAAAAAGTATTTCAGACCTTTGGCGACCAAATGCAGTTATTTTGATTAAAAAGGGCTTTGGAGACCTAAATAGAGTCATTTTGACCAAAATCATTTTTTCAGGCCATTGGTTACTAAATGTAAGTTTATCTTGTCTAAAAGCGGTGTTATAAGACTCTAAAAGTCAAAAATACAGTCATTTTGTCTTGAAAAGGTTTTCAGACCTTTGGTGACCAAATGCATTTATTTTGACTAAATTAGGCTTTTTAGACACTTGGAGACCAAAAATAGAGTCCTTTTGACCAAAAACATGTATTCAGGCCATTGGTTACCTAATGCAGTTATCTTGTCTAAATGCGGAGTTTTGAGACTCTAAAAGACAAAAATACAGTCATTTTGGCTAAAACAGTTTTTCAGACCTTTGGTGACCAAATGCAGGTATTTTGACTAAAACAGGCTTTGGAGACCTAAATAGAGTCATTTTGACCAAAAACATTTTTTCAGACCATTGGTTACCAAATGTAGTTTATCTTGTCTAAAAAGCGGTGTTTTCAGACTCTAAAAGTAAAAAATACAGTCATTTTGGCTAAAATAGTTTTTCAGACCTTTGGTGACCAAACGTAGTTATTTTGACTAAAAGGGCTTTTTAGACACTTGGAGACCAAAAATAGAGTCATTTTGACCAAAAACTTGTATTCAGGCCATTGGTTACCTAATGCAGTTATGTTGTCTAAAAGCGGCGTTTTGAGCCTCTAAAAGGCGAAAATACAGTCATTTTGACTAAAAACAATTTTCAGACCTTTGGTGACCAAATGCAGTTATTTTGACTAAAACAAGCTTTGGAGACCTAAATAGAGTCATTTTGACCAAAAACATTTTTTCAGGCCATTGGTTACCTAATGCAGGTATGTTGTCTAAAAGCGGCGTTTTGAGACTCTAAAAGACAAAAATACAGTCATTTTGGCTAAAAAAAGTATTTCAGACCTTTGGTGACCAAATGCAGGTATTTTGACTAAAACAGGCTTTGGAGACCTAAATAGAGTAATTTTGAGCAAAAACATTTTTTCAGGCCATTGGTTACCAAATGTAGTTTATATTGTCTAAAAGTGGCGTTTTGAGACTCAAAAAGGTGAAAATACAGTCATTTTGAATAAAAACAATTTTTAGACCTTTGGTGACCAAATGCAGTTATTTTGACTAAACCAGGCTTTGGAGACCTAAATAGAGTCATTTTGACCAAAATCATTTTTTCAGGCCATTGGTTACCAAAGTTAGTTTATCTTGTCTAAAAGCTGTGTTTTAAGACCCTAAATATCAAAAATACAGTCATTGTGGCTTAAAAAGGTTTTCAGACCTTTGGTGACCAAATGCATTTATTTTGATTAAAATAGGCTTTTTAGACACTTGGAGACCAAAAATAGAGTAATTTTGACCAAAAACATGTTTTCAGGCCATTGGTTACCTAATGCAGTTATGTTGTCTAAAAGCGGCGTTTTGAGACTCTAAAAGACAAAAATACAGTCATTTTGGCTAAAAAAAGGTTTTCAGACCTTTGGTGACCAAATGCAGTTATTTTGACTAAAAAGGGCTTTTTAGACACATGGAGACCAAAATAGAGTCATTTTGACCAAAAAAATGTTTTCAGATCACTGGTAACGAAATGCAATTATCTTGTCTAAAACCAGCGTTTTAAGACTGTAAAAGGCGAAAATACAGTCATTTTGACTAAAAACAATTTTCAGACCTTTGGTGACCAAATGCTGTTATTTTGACTAAAACAGGCTTTGGAGACCTAAATAGAGTCATTTTGACCAAAAACATTTTTTCAGGCCATTGGTTACCTAATGCAGGTATGTTGTCTAAAAGCGGCGTTTTGAGACTCTAAAAGACAAAAATACAGTCATTTTGGCTAAAAAAAGGTTTTCAGACCTTTGGTGACCAAATGCATTTATTTTGACTAAAATATGCTTTTTAGACACTTGGAGACCAAAAATAGTGTCATTTTGACCAAAAACATGTTTTCAGGCCATTGGTTACCTAATGCAGTTATGTTGTCTAAAAGCGGCGTTTTGAGACTCTAAAAGACAAAAATATAGTCATTTTGGCTAAAAAAAAGTTTTTCAGACCTTTGGTGACCAAATGCAGTTATTTTGACTAAAACAGGCTTTGGAGACCTAAATAGAGTCAATTTGACCAAAAACATTTTTTTCAGGCCATTTGTTATCTTGTCTAAAAGCGGTGTTTTAAGACTAAAAATACAGTCATTTTGGCTAAAAATGGTTTTCAGACCTTTGGTGACCAAATGCATTTATTTTGACTAAAATATGCTTTTTTAGACACTTGGAGACCAAAAATAGTGTCATTTTGACCAAAAACATGTTTTCAGCCCATTGGTTACCTAATGCAGTTATGTTGTCTAAAAGCGGCGTTTTGAGACTCTAAAAGACAAAAATACAGTCATTTTGGCTAAAAAAAAGGTTTTCAGACCTTTGGCGACCAAATGCAGTTATTTTGACTAAACTAGGCTTTTTAGACACTTGGAGACCAAAAATAGAGTCATTTTGACCAAAAACATGTTTTCAGGCCATTGGTTACCTAATGCAGTTATCTTGTCTAAATGCGGAGTTTTGAGACTCTAAAAGACAAAAATACAGTCATTTTGGCTAAAACAGTTTTTCAGACCTTTGGTGACCAACCGTAGTTATTTTAACTAAAAAAGGCTTTTTAGACACTTGGAGACCAAAAATAGAGTCATTTTGACCAAAAACTTGTATTCAGGCCATTGGTTACCTAATGCAGTTATGTTGTCTAAAAGCGGCGTTTTGAGCCTCTAAAACAGGGGTCTTCAAACTATGGCCCTCCAGTTGTTCAGGAACTACAATTCCCATCATGCCTAGTCATGGCTGTGAATGTCAGAGTTTTACAATGCCTCATGGGATGTGTAGTTCTGCAACAGCTGGAGGGCCGTAGTTTGAGGATCCCTGCTCTAAAAGGAGAAAATACAGTCATTTTGACTAAAAACAATTTTCAGACCTTTGGTGACCAAATGCAGTTATTTTGACTAAAACAGGCTTTGGAGACCTAAATAGAGTCATTTTGACCAAAAACATTTTTTCGGGCCATTGGTTACCTAATGCAGGTATGTTGTCTAAAAGCGGCGTTTTGAGACTCTAAAAGACAAAAATACAGTCATTTTGGCTAAAAAAAGTATTTCAGACCTTTGGTGACCAAATGCAGGTATTTTGACTAAAACAGGCTTTGGAGACCTAAATAGAGTCATTTTGAGCAAAAACATTTTTTTCTGGCCATTGGTTACCAAATGTAGTTTTATCTTATCTAAAAGCTGTGTTTTAAGACCCTAAATATCAAAAATACAGTCACTGTGGCTGAAAAAGGTTTTCAGACCTTTGGTGACCAAATGCATTTATTTTGATTAAAATAGGCTTTTTAGACACTTGAGGACCAAAAATAGAGTAATTTTGACCAAAAACATGTTTTCAGGCCATTGGTTACCTAATGCAGTTATTTTGTCTAAAAGCGGCGTTTTGAGACTCTAAAAGACAAAAATACAGTCATTTTGGCTAAAAAAAGGTTTTCAGACCTTTGGTGACCAAATGCAGTTATTTTGACTAAAAAGGGCTTTTTAGACACATGGAGACCAAAATAGAGTCATTTTGACCAAAAAAATGTTTTCAGATCACTGGTAACGAAATGCAATTATCTTGTCTAAAACCAGCGTTTTAAGACTGTAAAAGGCGAAAATACAGTCATTTTGACTAAAAACAATTTTCAGACCTTTGGTGACCAAATGCTGTTATTTTGACTAAAACAGGCTTTGGAGACCTAAATAGAGTCATTTTGACCAAAAACATTTTTTCAGGCCATTGGTTACCTAATGCAGGTATGTTGTCTAAAAGCGGCGTTTTGAGACTCTAAAAGACAAAAATACAGTCATTTTGGCTAAAAAAAGGTTTTCAGACCTTTGGTGACCAAATGCATTTATTTTGACTAAAATATGCTTTTTAGACACTTGGAGACCAAAAATAGAGTCATTTTGACCAAAAACATGTTTTCAGATCACTGGTAACGAAATGCAATTATCTTGTCTAAAAGCGGCATTTTGAGACTCTAAAAGACAAAAATACAGTCATTTTGGCTAAAAAAAGTTTTTCAGATCTTTGGTGACCAAACGTAGTTATTTTGACTAAAAAGGGCTTTTTAGACACATGGAGACCAAAATAGAGTTATTTTGACCAAAAAAAATGTTTTCAGATCACTGGTAACGAAATGCAATTATCTTGTCTATACCCGCTTTTTAAGACTCTAAAAGACAAAAATACAGTCATTTTGGCTAAAAAAAGGTTTTCAGACCTTTGGTGACCAAATGCATTTATTTTGACTAAAATATGCTTTTTAGACACTTGGAGACCAAAAATAGTGTCATTTTGACCAAAAACATGTTTTCAGCCCATTGGTTACCTAATGCAGTTATGTTGTCTAAAAGCGGCGTTTTGAGACTCTAAAAGACAAAAATACAGTCATTTTGGCTAAAAAAAGTTTTTCAGACCTTTTGCGACCAAATGCAGTTATTTTGACTAAAACAGGCTTTGGAGACCTAAATAGAGTCAATTTGACCAAAAACATTTTTTTCAGGCCATTGGTTATCTTGTCTAAAAGCGGTGTTTTAAGACTAAAAGTTAAAAATACAGTCATTTTGGCTAAAAATGGTTTTCAGACCTTTGGTGACCAAATGCATTTATTTTGACTAAAATATGCTTTTTAGACACTTGGAGACCAAAAATAGTGTCATTTTGACCAAAAACATGTTTTCAGGCCATTGGTTACCTAATGCAGTTATGTTGTCTAAAAGCGGCGTTTTGAGACTCTAAAAGACAAAAATATAGTCATTTTGGCTAAAAAAAAGTTTTTCAGACCTTTGGTGACCAAATGCAGTTATTTTGACTAAAACAGGCTTTGGAGACCTAAATAGAGTCAATTTGACCAAAAACATTTTTTTCAGGCCATTTGTTATCTTGTCTAAAAGCGGTGTTTTAAGACTAAAAATACAGTCATTTTGGCTAAAAATGGTTTTCAGACCTTTGGTGACCAAATGCATTTATTTTGACTAAAATATGCTTTTTAGACACTTGGAGACCAAAAATAGTGTCATTTTGACCAAAAACATGTTTTCAGCCCATTGGTTACCTAATGCAGTTATGTTGTCTAAAAGCGGCGTTTTGAGACTCTAAAAGACAAAAATACAGTCATTTTGGCTAAAAAAAAGGTTTTCAGACCTTTGGCGACCAAATGCAGTTATTTTGACTAAACTAGGCTTTTTAGACACTTGGAGACCAAAAATAGAGTCATTTTGACCAAAAACATGTTTTCAGGCCATTGGTTACCTAATGCAGTTATCTTGTCTAAATGCGGAGTTTTGAGACTCTAAAAGACAAAAATACAGTCATTTTGGCTAAAACAGTTTTTCAGACCTTTGGTGACCAACCGTAGTTATTTTAACTAAAAAAGGCTTTTTAGACACTTGGAGACCAAAAATAGAGTCATTTTGACCAAAAACTTGTATTCAGGCCATTGGTTACCTAATGCAGTTATGTTGTCTAAAAGCGGCGTTTTGAGCCTCTAAAACAGGGGTCTTCAAACTATGGCCCTCCAGTTGTTCAGGAACTACAATTCCCATCATGCCTAGTCATGGCTGTGAATGTCAGAGTTTTACAATGCCTCATGGGATGTGTAGTTCTGCAACAGCTGGAGGGCCGTAGTTTGAGGATCCCTGCTCTAAAAGGAGAAAATACAGTCATTTTGACTAAAAACAATTTTCAGACCTTTGGTGACCAAATGCAGGTATTTTGACTAAAACAGGCTTTGGAGACCTAAATAGAGTCATTTTGAGCAAAAACATTTTTTCTGGCCATTGGTTACCAAATGTAGTTTTATCTTGTCTAAAAGCTGTGTTTTAAGACCCTAAATATCAAAAATACAGTCATTGTGGCTGAAAAAGGTTTTCAGACCTTTGGTGACCAAATGCATTTATTTTGATTAAAATAGGCTTTTTAGACACTTGAGGACCAAAAATAGAGTAATTTTGACCAAAAACATGTTTTCAGGCCATTGGTTACCTAATGCAGTTATGTTGTCTAAAAGCGGCGTTTTGAGACTCTAAAAGACAAAAATACAGTCATTTTGGCTAAAAAAAGGTTTTCAGACCTTTGGTGACCAAATGCAGTTATTTTGACTAAAAAGGGCTTTTTAGACACATGGAGACCAAAATAGAGTCATTTTGACCAAAAAAATGTTTTCAGATCACTGGTAACGAAATGCAATTATCTTGTCTAAAACCAGCGTTTTAAGACTGTAAAAGGCGAAAATACAGTCATTTTGACTAAAAACAATTTTCAGACCTTTGGTGACCAAATGCTGTTATTTTGACTAAAACAGGCTTTGGAGACCTAAATAGAGTCATTTTGACCAAAAACATTTTTTCAGGCCATTGGTTACCTAATGCAGGTATGTTGTCTAAAAGCGGCGTTTTGAGACTCTAAAAGACAAAAATACAGTCATTTTGGCTAAAAAAAGGTTTTCAGACCTTTGGTGACCAAATGCATTTATTTTGACTAAAATATGCTTTTTAGACACTTGGAGACCAAAAATAGAGTCATTTTGACCAAAAACATGTTTTCAGATCACTGGTAACGAAATGCAATTATCTTGTCTAAAAGCGGCATTTTGAGACTCTAAAAGACAAAAATACAGTCATTTTGGCTAAAAAAGTTTTTCAGATCTTTGGTGACCAAACGTAGTTATTTTGACTAAAAAGGGCTTTTTAGACACATGGAGACCAAAATAGAGTTATTTTGACCAAAAAAAATGTTTTCAGATCACTGGTAACGAAATGCAATTATCTTGTCTATACCCGCTTTTTAAGACTCTAAAAGACAAAAATACAGTCATTTTGGCTAAAAAAAGGTTTTCAGACCTTTGGTGACCAAATGCATTTATTTTGACTAAAATATGCTTTTTAGACACTTGGAGACCAAAAATAGTGTCATTTTGACCAAAAACATGTTTTCAGCCCATTGGTTACCTAATGCAGTTATGTTGTCTAAAAGCGGCGTTTTGAGACTCTAAAAGACAAAAATACAGTCATTTTGGCTAAAAAAAGTTTTTCAGACCTTTTGCGACCAAATGCAGTTATTTTGACTAAAACAGGCTTTGGAGACCTAAATAGAGTCAATTTGACCAAAAACATTTTTTTCAGGCCATTGGTTATCTTGTCTAAAAGCGGTGTTTTAAGACTAAAAGTTAAAAATACAGTCATTTTGGCTAAAAATGGTTTTCAGACCTTTGGTGACCAAATGCATTTATTTTGACTAAAATATGCTTTTTAGACACTTGGAGACCAAAAATAGAGTCATTTTGACCAAAAACATGTTTTCAGATCACTGGTAACGAAATGCAATTATCTTGTCTAAAAGCGGCATTTTGAGACTCTAAAAGACAAAAATACAGTCATTTTGGCTAAAAAAGTTTTTCAGATCTTTGGTGACCAAACGTAGTTATTTTGACTAAAAAGGGCTTTTTAGACACATGGAGACCAAAATAGAGTTATTTTGACCAAAAAAAATGTTTTCAGATCACTGGTAACGAAATGCAATTATCTTGTCTATACCCGCTTTTTAAGACTCTAAAAGACAAAAATACAGTCATTTTGGCTAAAAAAAAGGTTTTCAGACCTTTGGTGACCAAATGCATTTATTTTGACTAAAATATGCTTTTTAGACACTTGGAGACCAAAAATAGTGTCATTTTGACCAAAAACATGTTTTCAGCCCATTGGTTACCTAATGCAGTTATGTTGTCTAAAAGCGGCGTTTTGAGACTCTAAAAGACAAAAATACAGTCATTTTGGCTAAAAAAAGTTTTTCAGACCTTTGGCGACCAAATGCAGTTATTTTGATTAAAAAGGGCTTTGGAGACCTAAATAGAGTCATTTTGACCAAAATCATTTTTTCAGGCCATTGGTTACCAAATGTAAGTTTATCTTGTCTAAAAGCATTGTTATAAGACTCTAAAAGTCAAAAATACAGTCATTTTGTCTTGAAAAGGGTTTCAGACCTTTGGTGACCAAATGCATTTATTTTGACTAAAAGAGGCTTTTTAGACACTTGGAGACCAAAAATTGAGTCATTTTGACCAAAAACATGTTTTCAGGCCATTGGTTACCTAATGCAGTTATCTTGTCTCAATGCGGAGTCTTCAAGTGTCTAAAAAGCCATTCTTAGTCAAAATAACTGCATTTGGTCACCAAAGGTCTGAAAACCTTTTTTAGCGAAAATGACTGTATTTTTGTCTTGTAGAGTCTTAAAACGCCGCTTTTAGACAAGATAACTGCATTAGGTAACCAATGGCCTGAAAACATGTTTTTGGTCAAAATGACTCTATTTTTGGTCTCCAAGTGTCTAAAAAGCCTATTTTTGTCTAAATAAATACATTTGGTCACCAAAGGTCTGAAAACCTTTTTTAGCCAAAATGAGTTTTAGAGTCTTATAACACCGCTTTTAGACAAGATAAACTACATTTGGTAACCAATGGCCTGAAAAAATGTTTTTGGTCAAAATGACTCTATTTAGGTCTCCAAAACCTGTTTTAGTCAAAATAACTGCATTTGGTCACCAAAGGTCTGAAATAGTTTTTTTTAGCTAAAATTACTGTATTTTTGTCTTTTGCACTCTTAAAACGCCGGTTTTAGACAAGATAATTGCATTTCGTAACAAAAGGCCTGAAAAAAATGTTTTTGGTCAAAATGACTATATTTTGGTCTCCAAGTGTCTAAAAAGCATTTTTTAGACAAAATAACTGCATTTGGTCACCAAAGGTCTGAAACACTTTTTTTAGCCAAGATGCCGGTATTTTTGTCTTATAGAGTCTTAAAACACCGCTTTTAGACAAGATAAACTACATTTGGTAACCAATTGCCTGAGAACATGTTTTTGGTCAAAATTACTCTATATTTGGTCTCCAAGTGTCTAAAAAGCCTATTTTAGTCAAAATAAATGCATTTGGTCACCAAAGGTCTGAAATACTTTTTTAGCTAAAATTACTGTATTTTTGTCTTTTACAGTCTTAAAACGCCGGTTTTAGACAAGATAATTGCATTTCGTTACCAGTGATCTGAATACATTTTTTTTGGTCAAAATGACTCTATTTTGGTCTCCAAGTGTCTAATAAGCCCTTTTAAATCAATATAACTGCATTTGGTCCCCAAAGATCTGAAAATAAATTTAGTCAAAATGATTGTATTTTTGTCTATTAGAGTCTTAAAAAGCCGGTTTTGGACAAGATAATTGCATTTCGTTACCAGTGATCTGAAAACATTTTTTTGGTCAAAATAACTCTATTTTGGTCTCCAAGTGTCTAAAAAGCATTTTTAGTCAAAATAATTGCATTTGGTCACCAAAGGTCTGAAACACTTTTTTTTAGCCAAGATGCCGGTATTTTTGTCTTTTAGAGTTTTAAAACACCGCTTTTAGACAAGATAAACTACATTTGGTAACCAATTGCCTGAGAACATGTTTTTGGTCAAAATTACTCTATATTTGGTCTCCAAGTGTCTAAAAAGCCTATTTTAGTCAAAATAAATGCATTTGGTCACCAAAAGTTTGAAAACCTTTTTAAGCCAAAATGACTGTATTTTTTACTTTTAGAGTCTTATAACACCGCTTTTAGACAAGATAAACTACATTTGGTAACCAATGGCCTGAAAAAATGATTTTGGTCAAAATGACTCTATTTAGGTCTCCAAAGCCCTTTTTAATCAAAATAACTGCATTTGGTCGCCAAAGGTCTGAAAAACTGTTTTTTAGCCAAAATGACTGTATTTTTGTCTTTTAGAGTCTCAAAACGCCGCTTTTAGACAACATACCTGCATTAGGTAACCAATGGCCTGAAAAAATGTTTTTGGTCAAAATGACTCTATTTCGGTCTCCAAAGCCTGTTTTAGTCAAAATAACTGCATTTGGTCACCAAAGGTCTGAAAATTGTTTTTAGTCAAAATGACTGTATTTTCGCCTTTTAGAGTCTCAAAACGCCGCTTTTAGACAACATAACTGCATTAGGTAACCAATGGCCTGAAAACATGTTTTTGGTCAAAATTACTCTATTTTTGGTCTCCAAGTGTCTACAAAGCCTATTTTAGTCAAAATAAATGCATTTGGTCACCAAAAGTTTGAAAACCTTTTTAAGCCAAAATGACTGTATTTTTGACTTTAAGAGTCTTATAACACCGCTTTTATTCAAGATAAACTACATTTGGTAACCAATGGCCTGAAAAAATGATTTTGGTCAAAATGACTCTATTTAGGTCTCCAAAGCCCTTTTTAATCAAAATAACTGCATTTGGTCGCCAAAGGTCTGAAAAGCTTTTTTTTAGCCAAAATGACTATATTTTTTGTCTTTTAGAGTCTCAAAACGCCGCTTTTAGACAACATAACTGCATTAGGTAACCAATGGGCTGAAAACATGTTTTTGGTCAAAATGACACTATTTTTGGTCTCCAAGTGTCTAAAAAGCATATTTTAGTCAAAATAAATGCATTTGGTCACCAAAAGTTTGAAAACCTTTTTAAGCCAAAATGACTGTATTTTTTACTTTTAGAGTCTTATAACACCGCTTTTAGACAAGATAAACTACATTTGGTAACCAATGGCCTGAAAAAATGATTTTGGTCAAAATGACTCTATTTAGGTCTCCAAAGCCCTTTTTAATCAAAATAACTGCATTTGGTCGCCAAAGGTCTGAAAAACTGTTTTTTAGCCAAAATGACTGTATTTTTGTCTTTTAGAGTCTCAAAACGCCGCTTTTAGACAACATACCTGCATTAGGTAACCAATGGCCTGAAAAAATGTTTTTGGTCAAAATGACTCTATTTCGGTCTCCAAAGCCTGTTTTAGTCAAAATAACTGCATTTGGTCACCAAAGGTCTGAAAATTGTTTTTAGTCAAAATGACTGTATTTTCGCCTTTTAGAGTCTCAAAACGCCGCTTTTAGACAACATAACTGCATTAGGTAACCAATGGCCTGAAAACATGTTTTTGGTCAAAATTACTCTATTTTTGGTCTCCAAGTGTCTACAAAGCCTATTTTAGTCAAAATAAATGCATTTGGTCACCAAAAGTTTGAAAACCTTTTTAAGCCAAAATGACTGTATTTTTGACTTTAAGAGTCTTATAACACCGCTTTTATTCAAGATAAACTACATTTGGTAACCAATGGCCTGAAAAAATGATTTTGGTCAAAATGACTCTATTTAGGTCTCCAAAGCCCTTTTTAATCAAAATAACTGCATTTGGTCGCCAAAGGTCTGAAAAGCTTTTTTTTAGCCAAAATGACTATATTTTTTGTCTTTTAGAGTCTCAAAACGCCGCTTTTAGACAACATAACTGCATTAGGTAACCAATGGGCTGAAAACATGTTTTTGGTCAAAATGACACTATTTTTGGTCTCCAAGTGTCTAAAAAGCATATTTTAGTCAAAATAAATGCATTTGGTCACCAAAAGTCTGAAAACCTTTTTAAGCCAAAATGACTGTATTTTTTACTTTTAGAGTCTTATAACACCGCTTTTCGACAAGATAAACTACATTTGGTAACCAATGGCCTGAAAACATGTTTTGACTAGTGTCCAAAAAGCCTATTTTAGTCAAAATGAATGCATTTGGTCACCAAAGGTCTAAAAATCTTTTTTAGCTAAAATTACTGTATTTTTGTCTTTTACAGTCTTAAAACGCTGGTTTTAGACAAGATAATTGCATTTCGTTATCAGTGATCTGAAAACATTTTTTTGGTCAAAATGACTCTATTTTGGTCTCCATGTGTCTAAAAAGCCCTTTTTACTTAAAATAACTGCATTTGGTCACCAAAGGTCTGAAATAGTTTTTTTTAGCTAAAATTACTGTATTTTTGTCTTTTACAGTCTTAAAACGCCGGTTTTAGACAAGATAATTGCATTTCGTAACAAAAGGCCTGAAAAAAATGTTTTTGGTCAAAATGACTATATTTTGGTCTCATAGTGTCTAAAAAGCATTTTTTAGTCAAAATAACTGCATTTGGTCACCAAAGGTCTGAAACACTTTTTTTTAGCCAAGATGCCGGTATTTTTGTCTTTTAGAGTCTTAAAACACCGCTTTTAGACAAGATAAACTACATTTGTTAACCAATTGCCTGAGCACATGTTTTTGGTCAAAATTACTCTATATTTGGTCTCCAAGTGTCTAAAAAGCCTATTTTAGTCAAAATGAATGCATTTGGTCACCAAAGGTCTGAAATACTTTTTTTAGCCAAGATGCCGGTATTTTTGTCTTTTAGAGTCTTAAAACACCGCTTTTAGACAAGATAAACTACATCTGGTAACCAATTGCCTGAAAACATGTTTTTGGTCAAAATTACTCTATATTTGGTCTCCAAGTGTCTAAAAAGCCTATTTTAGTCAAAATAAATGCATTTGGTCTGAAATACTTTTTTAGCTAAAATTACTGTATTTTTGTCTTTTACAGTCTTAAAACGCCGGTTTTAGACAAGATAATTGCATTTCGTTACCAGTGATCTGAAAACATTTTTTTGGTCTCCAAGTGTCTAAAAAGCCCTTTTTAGTCAATATAACTGCATTTAGTCCCCAAAAGTCTGAAAAAAAATTTAGTCAAAATGATTGTATTTTTGTCTATTAGTCTTAAAAAGCCGGTTTTGGATAAGATAATTGCATTTGGTAACCAATCGCCTGAAACATTTGTTTGGGTCAAAATGACTCGATTTTGTTCTTCAAGTGTCTAAAAAGCCATTCTTAGTCAAAATAACTGCATTTGGTCACCAAAGGTCTGAAAACCTTTTTTAGCCAAAATGACTGTATTTTTGTCTTGTAGTCTCTTAAAACACCGCTTTTAGACAAGATAAACTACATTTGGTAACCAATGGCCTGAAAAAATGTTTTTGGTCAAAATGATCTATTTAGGTCTCCAAGTGTCTAAAAAATCTCTTTTTAGTTAAAATAACTACGTTTGGTCATCAAAGGTCTGAAAAACTATTTTAGCCAAAATGACTGTATTTTTGTCTTTTAGAGTCTCAAACTCCTCATTTAGACAAGATAACTGCGTTTGGTAATCAAGGGCCTGAAAAAATGTTTTTGGTCAAAATGACTTTATTTTGGTCTCCCAAGTGTCTAAAAAGCCTTTTTAATCAAAATAAATGCATTTGGTCACCAAAGGTCTGAAAACCTTTTTTTTTCCAAAATGACTGTATTTTTGTCTTTTAGAGTCTTAAAACACCGCTTTTAGACAAGATAAACTACATTTGGTAACCAATGGCCTGAAAAGATGTTTTTGGTCAAAATGACTCTATTTAGGTCTCCAAAGCCTGTTTTAGTCAAAATAACTGCATTTGGTCACCAAAGGTCTGAAAAACTTTTTTTTAGCCAAAATGACTGAATTTTCGCCTTTTAGAGTGCTCAAATGCCGCTTTTAGACAACATAACTGCATTAGGTAACCAATGGCCTGAAAACATGTTTTTGGTCAAAATGACTCTATTTTTGGTCTCCAAGTGTCTAAAAAGCCTATTTTTGTCTAAATAAATACATTTGGTCACCAAAGGTCTGAAAACCTTTTTTAGCCAAAATGAGTTTTAGAGTCTTATAACACCGCTTTTAGACAAGATAAACTACAATGGCCTGAAATTATCATATCCAAAACCGTCTTTTACAGTCTTAAAACGCAGGTTTTAGACAAGATAATTGCATTTCGTAACAAAAGGCCTGAAAAAAATGTTTTTGGTCAAAATGACTATATTTTGGTCTCCAAGTGTCTAAAAAGCATTTTTTAGTCAAAATAACTGCATTTGGTCACCAAAGGTCTGAAACACTTTTTTTAGCCAAGATGCCGGTATTTTTGTCTTATAGAGTCTTAAAACACCGCTTTTAGACAAGATAAACTACATTTGGTAACCAATTGCCTGAGAACATGTTTTTGGTCAAAATTACTCTATATTTGGTCTCCAAGTGTCTAAAAAGCCTATTTTAGTCAAAATAAATGCATTTGGTCACCAAAGGTCTGAAATACTTTTTTAGCTAAAATTACTGTATTTTTGTCTTTTACAGTCTTAAAACGCCGGTTTTAGACAAGATAGTTGCATTTCGTTACCAGTGATCTGAATACATTTTTTTTGGTCAAAATGACTCTATTTTGGTCTCCAAGTGTCTAATAAGCCCTTTTAAATCAATATAACTGCATTTGGTCCCCAAAGATCTGAAAATAAATTTAGTCAAAATGATTGTATTTTTGTCTATTAGAGTCTTAAAAAGCCGGTTTTGGACAAGATAATTGCATTTCGTTACCAGTGATCTGAAAACATTTTTTTGGTCAAAATAACTCTATTTTGGTCTCCAAGTGTCTAAAAAGCATTTTTAGTCAAAATAATTGCATTTGGTCACCAAAGGTCTGAAACACTTTTTTTTAGCCAAGATGCCGGTATTTTTGTCTTTTAGAGTTTTAAAACACCGCTTTTAGACAAGATAAACTACATTTGGTAACCAATTGCCTGAGAACATGTTTTTGGTCAAAATTACTCTATATTTGGTCTCCAAGTGTCTAAAAAGCCTATTTTAGTCAAAATAAATGCATTTGGTCACCAAAAGTTTGAAAACCTTTTTAAGCCAAAATGTTTGTATTTTTGACTTTTAGAGTCTTATTACACCGCTTTTAGACAAGATAAACTACATTTGGTAACCAATGGCCTGAAAAAATGATTTTGGTCAAAATGACTCTATTTAGGTCTCCAAAGCCCTTTTTAATCAAAATAACTGCATTTGGTCGCCAAAGGTCTGAAAAACTGTTTTTTAGCCAAAATGACTGTATTTTTGTCTTTTAGAGTCTCAAAACGCCGCTTTTAGACAACATACCTGCATTAGGTAACCAATGGCCTGAAAAAATGTTTTTGGTCAAAATGACTCTATTTCGGTCTCCAAAGCCTGTTTTAGACAAAATAACTGCATTTGGTCACCAAAGGTCTGAAAATTGTTTTTAGTCAAAATGACTATATTTTCGCCTTTTAGAGTCTCAAAACGCCGCTTTTAGACAACATAACTGCATTAGGTAACCAATGGGCTGAAAACATGTTTTTTGTCAAAATGACACTATTTTTGGTCTCCAAGTGTCTAAAAAGCATATTTTAGTCAAAATAAATGCATTTGGTCACCAAAAGTCTGAAAACCTTTTTAAGCCAAAATGACTGTATTTTTTACTTTTAGAGTCTCATAACACCGCTTTTCGACAAGATAAACTACATTTGGTAACCAATGGCCTGAAAACATGTTTTGACTAGTGTCCAAAAAGCCTATTTTAGTCAAAATGAATGCATTTGGTCACCAAAGGTCTGAAAATCTTTTTTAGCTAAAATTACTGTATTTTTGTCTTTTACAGTCTTAAAACGCTGGTTTTAGACAAGATAATTGCATTTCGTTATCAGTGATCTGAAAACATTTTTTTGGTCAAAATGACTCTATTTTGGTCTCCATGTGTCTAAAAAGCCCTTTTTACTTAAAATAACTGCATTTCGTCACCAAAGGTCTGAAATAGTTTTTTTTAGCTAAAATTACTGTATTTTTGTCTTTTACAGTCTTAAAACGCCGGTTTTAGACAAGATAATTGCATTTCGTAACAAATGGCCTGAAAAAATGTTTTTGGTCAAAATGACTATATTTTGGTCTCATAGTGTCTAAAAAGCATTTTTTAGTCAAAATAACTGCATTTGGTCACCAAAGGTCTGAAACACTTTTTTTAGCCAAGATGCCGGTATTTTTGTCTTTTAGAGTCTTAAAACACCGCTTTTAGACAAGATAAACTACATTTGTTAACCAATTGCCTGAGAACATGTTTTTGGTCAAAATTACTCTATATTTGGTCTCCAAGTGTCTAAAAAGCCTATTTTAGTCAAAATAAATGCATTTGGTCACCAAAGGTCTGAAATACTTTTTTAGCTAAAATTACTGTATTTTTGTCTTTTACAGTCTTAAAAAGCCGGTTTTAGACAAGATAATTGCACTTCGTTACCAGTGATCTGAAAACATTTTTTTGGTCAAAATGACTCTATTTTGGTCTCCAAGTGTCTAAAAAGCATTTTTTAGACAAAATAACTGCATTTGGTCTGAAATACTTTTTTAGCTAAAATTACTGTATTTTTGTCTTTTACAGTCTTAAAACGCCGGTTTTAGACAAGATAATTGCATTTCGTTACCAGTGATCTGAAAACATTTTTTTGGTCTCCAAGTGTCTAAAAAGCCCTTTTTAGTCAATATAACTGCATTTAGTCCCCAAAAGTCTGAAAAAAAATTTAGTCAAAATGATTGTATTTTTGTCTATTAGTCTTAAAAAGCCGGTTTTGGATAAGATAATTGCATTTGGTAACCAATCGCCTGAAACATTTGTTTGGGTCAAAATGACTCGATTTTGTTCTTCAAGTGTCTAAAAAGCCATTCTTAGTCAAAATAACTGCATTTGGTCACCAAAGGTCTGAAAACCTTTTTTAGCCAAAATGACTGTATTTTTGTCTTGTAGTGTCTTAAAACGCCGCTTTTAGACAAGATAAACTACATTTGGTAACCAATGGCCTGAAAAAATGATTTTGGTCAAAATGACTCTATTTAGGTCTCCAAAGCCCTTTTTAATCAAAATAACTGCATTTGGTCGCCAAAGGTCTGAAAAACTGTTTTTTAGCCAAAATGACTGTATTTTTGTCTTTTAGAGTCTCAAAACGCCGCTTTTAGACAACATACCTGCATTAGGTAACCAATGGCCTGAAAAAATGTTTTTGGTCAAAATGACTCTATTTCGGTCTCCAAAGCCTGTTTTAGTCAAAATAACTGCATTTGGTCACCAAAGGTCTGAAAATTGTTTTTAGTCAAAATGACTGTATTTTCGCCTTTTAGAGTCTCAAAACGCCGCTTTTAGACAACATAACTGCATTAGGTAACCAATGGCCTGAAAACATGTTTTTGGTCAAAATTACTCTATTTTTGGTCTCCAAGTGTCTACAAAGCCTATTTTAGTCAAAATAAATGCATTTGGTCACCAAAAGTTTGAAAACCTTTTTAAGCCAAAATGACTGTATTTTTGACTTTAAGAGTCTTATAACACCGCTTTTATTCAAGATAAACTACATTTGGTAACCAATGGCCTGAAAAAATGATTTTGGTCAAAATGACTCTATTTAGGTCTCCAAAGCCCTTTTTAATCAAAATAACTGCATTTGGTCGCCAAAGGTCTGAAAAGCTTTTTTTTAGCCAAAATGACTATATTTTTTGTCTTTTAGAGTCTCAAAACGCCGCTTTTAGACAACATAACTGCATTAGGTAACCAATGGGCTGAAAACATGTTTTTGGTCAAAATGACACTATTTTTGGTCTCCAAGTGTCTAAAAAGCATATTTTAGTCAAAATAAATGCATTTGGTCACCAAAAGTTTGAAAACCTTTTTAAGCCAAAATGACTGTATTTTTTACTTTTAGAGTCTTATAACACCGCTTTTAGACAAGATAAACTACATTTGGTAACCAATGGCCTGAAAAAATGATTTTGGTCAAAATGACTCTATTTAGGTCTCCAAAGCCCTTTTTAATCAAAATAACTGCATTTGGTCGCCAAAGGTCTGAAAAACTGTTTTTTAGCCAAAATGACTGTATTTTTGTCTTTTAGAGTCTCAAAACGCCGCTTTTAGACAACATACCTGCATTAGGTAACCAATGGCCTGAAAAAATGTTTTTGGTCAAAATGACTCTATTTCGGTCTCCAAAGCCTGTTTTAGTCAAAATAACTGCATTTGGTCACCAAAGGTCTGAAAATTGTTTTTAGTCAAAATGACTGTATTTTCGCCTTTTAGAGTCTCAAAACGCCGCTTTTAGACAACATAACTGCATTAGGTAACCAATGGCCTGAAAACATGTTTTTGGTCAAAATTACTCTATTTTTGGTCTCCAAGTGTCTACAAAGCCTATTTTAGTCAAAATAAATGCATTTGGTCACCAAAAGTTTGAAAACCTTTTTAAGCCAAAATGACTGTATTTTTGACTTTAAGAGTCTTATAACACCGCTTTTATTCAAGATAAACTACATTTGGTAACCAATGGCCTGAAAAAATGATTTTGGTCAAAATGACTCTATTTAGGTCTCCAAAGCCCTTTTTAATCAAAATAACTGCATTTGGTCGCCAAAGGTCTGAAAAGCTTTTTTTTAGCCAAAATGACTATATTTTTTGTCTTTTAGAGTCTCAAAACGCCGCTTTTAGACAACATAACTGCATTAGGTAACCAATGGGCTGAAAACATGTTTTTGGTCAAAATGACACTATTTTTGGTCTCCAAGTGTCTAAAAAGCATATTTTAGTCAAAATAAATGCATTTGGTCACCAAAAGTCTGAAAACCTTTTTAAGCCAAAATGACTGTATTTTTTACTTTTAGAGTCTTATAACACCGCTTTTCGACAAGATAAACTACATTTGGTAACCAATGGCCTGAAAACATGTTTTGACTAGTGTCCAAAAAGCCTATTTTAGTCAAAATGAATGCATTTGGTCACCAAAGGTCTAAAAATCTTTTTTAGCTAAAATTACTGTATTTTTGTCTTTTACAGTCTTAAAACGCTGGTTTTAGACAAGATAATTGCATTTCGTTATCAGTGATCTGAAAACATTTTTTTGGTCAAAATGACTCTATTTTGGTCTCCATGTGTCTAAAAAGCCCTTTTTACTTAAAATAACTGCATTTGGTCACCAAAGGTCTGAAATAGTTTTTTTTAGCTAAAATTACTGTATTTTTGTCTTTTACAGTCTTAAAACGCCGGTTTTAGACAAGATAATTGCATTTCGTAACAAAAGGCCTGAAAAAAATGTTTTTGGTCAAAATGACTATATTTTGGTCTCATAGTGTCTAAAAAGCATTTTTTAGTCAAAATAACTGCATTTGGTCACCAAAGGTCTGAAACACTTTTTTTTAGCCAAGATGCCGGTATTTTTGTCTTTTAGAGTCTTAAAACACCGCTTTTAGACAAGATAAACTACATTTGTTAACCAATTGCCTGAGCACATGTTTTTGGTCAAAATTACTCTATATTTGGTCTCCAAGTGTCTAAAAAGCCTATTTTAGTCAAAATGAATGCATTTGGTCACCAAAGGTCTGAAATACTTTTTTTAGCCAAGATGCCGGTATTTTTGTCTTTTAGAGTCTTAAAACACCGCTTTTAGACAAGATAAACTACATCTGGTAACCAATTGCCTGAAAACATGTTTTTGGTCAAAATTACTCTATATTTGGTCTCCAAGTGTCTAAAAAGCCTATTTTAGTCAAAATAAATGCATTTGGTCTGAAATACTTTTTTAGCTAAAATTACTGTATTTTTGTCTTTTACAGTCTTAAAACGCCGGTTTTAGACAAGATAATTGCATTTCGTTACCAGTGATCTGAAAACATTTTTTTGGTCTCCAAGTGTCTAAAAAGCCCTTTTTAGTCAATATAACTGCATTTAGTCCCCAAAAGTCTGAAAAAAATTTAGTCAAAATGATTGTATTTTTGTCTATTAGTCTTAAAAAGCCGGTTTTGGATAAGATAATTGCATTTGGTAACCAATCGCCTGAAACATTTGTTTGGGTCAAAATGACTCGATTTTGTTCTTCAAGTGTCTAAAAAGCCATTCTTAGTCAAAATAACTGCATTTGGTCACCAAAGGTCTGAAAACCTTTTTTAGCCAAAATGACTGTATTTTTGTCTTGTAGTCTCTTAAAACACCGCTTTTAGACAAGATAAACTACATTTGGTAACCAATGGCCTGAAAAAATGTTTTTGGTCAAAATGATCTATTTAGGTCTCCAAGTGTCTAAAAAATCTCTTTTTAGTTAAAATAACTACGTTTGGTCATCAAAGGTCTGAAAAACTATTTTAGCCAAAATGACTGTATTTTTGTCTTTTAGAGTCTCAAACTCCTCATTTAGACAAGATAACTGCGTTTGGTAATCAAGGGCCTGAAAAAATGTTTTTGGTCAAAATGACTTTATTTTGGTCTCCCAAGTGTCTAAAAAGCCTTTTTAATCAAAATAAATGCATTTGGTCACCAAAGGTCTGAAAACCTTTTTTTTTCCAAAATGACTGTATTTTTGTCTTTTAGAGTCTTAAAACACCGCTTTTAGACAAGATAAACTACATTTGGTAACCAATGGCCTGAAAAGATGTTTTTGGTCAAAATGACTCTATTTAGGTCTCCAAAGCCTGTTTTAGTCAAAATAACTGCATTTGGTCACCAAAGGTCTGAAAAACTTTTTTTTAGCCAAAATGACTGAATTTTCGCCTTTTAGAGTGCTCAAATGCCGCTTTTAGACAACATAACTGCATTAGGTAACCAATGGCCTGAAAACATGTTTTTGGTCAAAATGACTCTATTTTTGGTCTCCAAGTGTCTAAAAAGCCTATTTTTGTCTAAATAAATACATTTGGTCACCAAAGGTCTGAAAACCTTTTTTAGCCAAAATGAGTTTTAGAGTCTTATAACACCGCTTTTAGACAAGATAAACTACAATGGCCTGAAATTATCATATCCAAAACCGTCTTTTACAGTCTTAAAACGCAGGTTTTAGACAAGATAATTGCATTTCGTAACAAAAGGCCTGAAAAAAATGTTTTTGGTCAAAATGACTATATTTTGGTCTCCAAGTGTCTAAAAAGCATTTTTTAGTCAAAATAACTGCATTTGGTCACCAAAGGTCTGAAACACTTTTTTTAGCCAAGATGCCGGTATTTTTGTCTTATAGAGTCTTAAAACACCGCTTTTAGACAAGATAAACTACATTTGGTAACCAATTGCCTGAGAACATGTTTTTGGTCAAAATTACTCTATATTTGGTCTCCAAGTGTCTAAAAAGCCTATTTTAGTCAAAATAAATGCATTTGGTCACCAAAGGTCTGAAATACTTTTTTAGCTAAAATTACTGTATTTTTGTCTTTTACAGTCTTAAAACGCCGGTTTTAGACAAGATAGTTGCATTTCGTTACCAGTGATCTGAATACATTTTTTTTGGTCAAAATGACTCTATTTTGGTCTCCAAGTGTCTAATAAGCCCTTTTAAATCAATATAACTGCATTTGGTCCCCAAAGATCTGAAAATAAATTTAGTCAAAATGATTGTATTTTTGTCTATTAGAGTCTTAAAAAGCCGGTTTTGGACAAGATAATTGCATTTCGTTACCAGTGATCTGAAAACATTTTTTTGGTCAAAATAACTCTATTTTGGTCTCCAAGTGTCTAAAAAGCATTTTTAGTCAAAATAATTGCATTTGGTCACCAAAGGTCTGAAACACTTTTTTTTAGCCAAGATGCCGGTATTTTTGTCTTTTAGAGTTTTAAAACACCGCTTTTAGACAAGATAAACTACATTTGGTAACCAATTGCCTGAGAACATGTTTTTGGTCAAAATTACTCTATATTTGGTCTCCAAGTGTCTAAAAAGCCTATTTTAGTCAAAATAAATGCATTTGGTCACCAAAAGTTTGAAAACCTTTTTAAGCCAAAATGTTTGTATTTTTGACTTTTAGAGTCTTATTACACCGCTTTTAGACAAGATAAACTACATTTGGTAACCAATGGCCTGAAAAAATGATTTTGGTCAAAATGACTCTATTTAGGTCTCCAAAGCCCTTTTTAATCAAAATAACTGCATTTGGTCGCCAAAGGTCTGAAAAACTGTTTTTTAGCCAAAATGACTGTATTTTTGTCTTTTAGAGTCTCAAAACGCCGCTTTTAGACAACATACCTGCATTAGGTAACCAATGGCCTGAAAAAATGTTTTTGGTCAAAATGACTCTATTTCGGTCTCCAAAGCCTGTTTTAGACAAAATAACTGCATTTGGTCACCAAAGGTCTGAAAATTGTTTTTAGTCAAAATGACTATATTTTCGCCTTTTAGAGTCTCAAAACGCCGCTTTTAGACAACATAACTGCATTAGGTAACCAATGGGCTGAAAACATGTTTTTTGTCAAAATGACACTATTTTTGGTCTCCAAGTGTCTAAAAAGCATATTTTAGTCAAAATAAATGCATTTGGTCACCAAAAGTCTGAAAACCTTTTTAAGCCAAAATGACTGTATTTTTTACTTTTAGAGTCTCATAACACCGCTTTTCGACAAGATAAACTACATTTGGTAACCAATGGCCTGAAAACATGTTTTGACTAGTGTCCAAAAAGCCTATTTTAGTCAAAATGAATGCATTTGGTCACCAAAGGTCTGAAAATCTTTTTTAGCTAAAATTACTGTATTTTTGTCTTTTACAGTCTTAAAACGCTGGTTTTAGACAAGATAATTGCATTTCGTTATCAGTGATCTGAAAACATTTTTTTGGTCAAAATGACTCTATTTTGGTCTCCATGTGTCTAAAAAGCCCTTTTTACTTAAAATAACTGCATTTCGTCACCAAAGGTCTGAAATAGTTTTTTTTAGCTAAAATTACTGTATTTTTGTCTTTTACAGTCTTAAAACGCCGGTTTTAGACAAGATAATTGCATTTCGTAACAAATGGCCTGAAAAAATGTTTTTGGTCAAAATGACTATATTTTGGTCTCATAGTGTCTAAAAAGCATTTTTTAGTCAAAATAACTGCATTTGGTCACCAAAGGTCTGAAACACTTTTTTTAGCCAAGATGCCGGTATTTTTGTCTTTTAGAGTCTTAAAACACCGCTTTTAGACAAGATAAACTACATTTGTTAACCAATTGCCTGAGAACATGTTTTTGGTCAAAATTACTCTATATTTGGTCTCCAAGTGTCTAAAAAGCCTATTTTAGTCAAAATAAATGCATTTGGTCACCAAAGGTCTGAAATACTTTTTTAGCTAAAATTACTGTATTTTTGTCTTTTACAGTCTTAAAAAGCCGGTTTTAGACAAGATAATTGCACTTCGTTACCAGTGATCTGAAAACATTTTTTTGGTCAAAATGACTCTATTTTGGTCTCCAAGTGTCTAAAAAGCATTTTTTAGACAAAATAACTGCATTTGGTCTGAAATACTTTTTTAGCTAAAATTACTGTATTTTTGTCTTTTACAGTCTTAAAACGCCGGTTTTAGACAAGATAATTGCATTTCGTTACCAGTGATCTGAAAACATTTTTTTGGTCTCCAAGTGTCTAAAAAGCCCTTTTTAGTCAATATAACTGCATTTAGTCCCCAAAAGTCTGAAAAAAAATTTAGTCAAAATGATTGTATTTTTGTCTATTAGTCTTAAAAAGCCGGTTTTGGATAAGATAATTGCATTTGGTAACCAATCGCCTGAAACATTTGTTTGGGTCAAAATGACTCGATTTTGTTCTTCAAGTGTCTAAAAAGCCATTCTTAGTCAAAATAACTGCATTTGGTCACCAAAGGTCTGAAAACCTTTTTTAGCCAAAATGACTGTATTTTTGTCTTGTAGTGTCTTAAAACGCCGCTTTTAGACAAGATAAACTACATTTGGTAACCAATGGCCTGAAAAAATGTTTTTGGTCAAAATGATCTATTTAGGTCTCCAAGTGTCTAAAAAATCTCTTTTTAGTTAAAATAACTACGTTTGGTCATCAAAGGTCTGAAAACCTTTTTTAGCCAAAATGACTGTATTTTTGTCTTGTAGTGTCTTAAAACACCGCTTTTAGACAAGGTAAACTACATTTGGTAATCAAGGGCCTGAAATAATGTTTTTGGTCAAAATGACTCTATTTTGGTCTCCCAAGTGTCTAAAAAGCCTTTTTAATCAAAATAAATGCATTTGGTCACCAAAGGTCTGAAAACCTTTTTTTTCCAAAATGACTGTATTTTTGTCTTTTAGAGTCTTAAAACACCGCTTTTAGACAAGATAAACTACATTTGGTAACCAATGGCCTGAAAAAATGTTTTTGGTCAAAATGACTCTATTTAGGTCTCCAAAGCCTGTTTTAGTCAAAATAACTGCATTTGGTCACCAAAGGTCTGAAAACCATTTTTAGCCAAAATGACTGTATTTTTGTCTTGTAGTGTCTTAAAACACCGCTTTTAGACAAGATAAACTACATTTGGTAACCAATGGCCTGAAAAAATGTTTTTGGTCAAAATGATCTATTTAGGTCTCCAAGTGTCTAAAAAATCTCTTTTTAGTTAAAATAACTACGTTTGTTTATCAAAGGTCTGAAAAACTATTTTAGCCAAAATGACTGTATTTTTGTCTTTTAGAGTCTCAAACTCCTCATTTAGACAAGATAACTGCGTTTGGTAATCAAGGGCCTGAAAAAATGTTTTTGGTCAAAATGACTCTATTTTGGTCTCCCAAGTGTCTAAAAAGCCTTTTTAATCAAAATAAATGCATTTGGTCACCAAAGGTCTGAAAACCTTTTTTTTTCCAAAATCACTGTATGTTTGTCTTTTAGAGTCTTAAAACACCGCTTTTAGACAAGATAAACTACATTTGGTAACCAATGGCCTGAAAAAATGTTTTTGGTCAAAATGACTCTATTTAGGTCTCCAAAGCCTGTTTTAGTCAAAATAACTGCATTTGGTCACCAAAGGTCTGAAAAACTTTTTTTAGCCAAAATGACTGTATGTCTTTTAGAGTCTTAAAACACCGCTTTTAGACAAGATAAACTACATTTGGTAACCAATTGCCTGAGAACATGTTTTTGGTCAAAATTACTCTATATTTGGTCTCCAAGTGTCTAAAAAGCCTATTTTAGTCAAAATAAATGCATTTGGTCACCAAAGGTCTGAAATACTTTTTTAGCTAAAATTACTGTATTTTTGTCTTTTAGAGTCTTAAAACGCCGGTTTTAGACAAGATAATTGCATTTCGTTACCAGTGATCTGAAAACATTTTTTTGGTCTCCAAGTGTCTAAAAAGCCCTTTTTAGTCAATATAACTGCATTTAGTCCCCAAAAGTCTGAAAAAAAATTTAGTCAAAATGATTGTATTTTTGTCTATTAGTCTTAAAAAGCCGGTTTTGGATAAGATAATTGCATTTGGTAACCAATCGCCTGAAACATTTGTTTGGGTCAAAATGACTCGATTTTGTTCTTCAAGTGTCTAAAAAGCCATTCTTAGTCAAAATAACTGCATTTGGTCACCAAAGGTCTGAAAACCTTTTTTAGCCAAAATGACTGTATTTTTGTCTTGTAGTGTCTTAAAACACCGCTTTTAGACAAGATAAACTACATTTGGTAACCAATGGCCTGAAAAAATGTTTTTGGTCAAAATGATCTATTTAGGTCTCCAAGTGTCTAAAAAATCTCTTTTTAGTTAAAATAACTACGTTTGGTCATCAAAGGTCTGAAAAACTATTTTAGCCAAAATGACTGTATTTTTGTCTTTTAGAGTCTCAAACTCCTCATTTAGACAAGATAACTGCGTTTGGTAATCAAGGGCCTGAAAAAATGTTTTTGGTCAAAATGACTCTATTTTGGTCTCCCAAGTGTCTAAAAAGCATTTTTAATCAAAATAAATGCATTTGGTCACCAAAGGTCTGAAAACCTTTTTTTTCCAAAATGACTGTATGTTTGTCTTTTAGAGTCTTAAAACACCGCTTTTAGACAAGATAAACTACATTTGGTAACCAATGGCCTGAAAAAATGTTTTTGGTCAAAATGACTCTATTTAGGTCTCCAAAGCCTGTTTTAGTCAAAATAACTGCATTTGGTCACCAAAGGTCTGAAAAACTTTTTTTAGCCAAAATGACTGTATTTTCGCCTTTTAGAGTCTCAAATGCCGCTTTTAGACAACATAACTGCATTAGGAAACCAATGGCCTGAAAACATGTTTTTGGTCAAAATGACTCTATTTTGGTCTCCAAGTGTCTAAAAAGCCTATTTTTGTCTAAATAAATACATTTGGTCACCAAAGGTCTGAAAACCTTTTTAAGCCAAAATCAGTTTTAGAGTCTTATAACACCGCTTTTAGACAAGATAAACTACATTTGGTAACCAATGGCCTGAAAAAATGTTTTTGGTCAAAATGACTCTATTTTGGTCTCCCAAGTGTCTAAAAAGCCTTTTTAATCAAAATAAATGCATTTGGTCACCAAAGGTCTGAAAACCTTTTTTTTCCAAAATGACTGTATTTTTGTCTTTTAGAGTCTTAAATCACCGCTTTTAGACAAGATAAACTACATTTGGTAACCAATGGCCTGAAAAAATGTTTTTGGTCAAAATGACTCTATTTAGGTCTCCAAAGCCTGTTTTAGTCAAAATAACTGCATTTGGTCACCAAAGGTCTGAAAAACTTTTTTTTAGCCAAAACGACTGTATTTTCGCCTTTTAGAGTCTCAAATGCCGCTTTTAGACAACATAACTGCATTAGGTAACCAATGGCCTGAAAACATGTTTTTGGTCAACATGACTCTATTTTTGGTCTCCAAGTGTCTAAAAAGCCTATTTTTGTCTAAATAAATACATTTGGTCACCAAAGGTCTGAAAACCTTTTTTAGCCAAAATCAGTTTTAGAGTCTTATAACACCGCTTTTAGACAAGATAAACTACATTTGGTAACCAATGGCCTGAAAAAATGTTTTTGGTCAAAATGACTCTATTTAGGTCTCCAAAACCTGTTTTAGTCAAAATAACTGCATTTGGTCACCAAAAGTCTGAAATACTTTTTTTAGCTAAAATTACTGTATTTTTGTCTTTTACAGTCTTAAAACGCCGGTTTTAGACACGATAATTGCATTTCGTAACAAAAGGCCTGAAAAAACTGTTTTTGGTCAAAATGACTATATTTTGGTCTCCAAGTGTCTTAAAAGCTTTTTTTAGTCAAAATAACTGCATTTGGTCACCAAAGGTCTGAAACACTTTCTTTTAGCCAAGATGCCTGTATTTTTGTCTTTTAGAGTCTTAAAACACCGCTTTTAGACAAGATAAACTACATTTGGTAACCAATTGCCTGAGAACATGTCTTTGGTCAAAATTACTCTATATTTGGTCCTCAAGTGTCTAAAAAGCCTATTTTAGTCAAAATAAATGCATTTGGTCACCAAAAGTTTGAAAACCTTTTTAAGCCAAAATGACTGTATTTTTGACTTTTAGAGTCTTATAACACCGCTTTTAGACAAGATAAACTACATTTGGTAACCAATGGCCTGAAAAAATGATTTTGGTCAAAATGACTCTATTTAGGTCTCCAAAGCCCTTTTTAATCAAAATAACTGCATTTGGTCGCCAAAGGTCTGAAAAACTGTTTTTTTGCCAAAATGACTGTATTTTTGTCTTTTAGAGTCTCAAAACGCCGCTTTTAGACAACATACCTGCATTAGGTAACCAATGGCCTGAAAAAATGTTTTTGGTCAAAATGACTCTATTTCGGTCTCCAAAGCCTGTTTTAGTCAAAATAACTGCATTTGGTCACCAAAGGTCTGAAATTTGTTTTTAGTCAAAATTACTGTATTTTCGCCTTTTAGAGTCTCAAAACGCCGCTTTTAGACAACATAACTGCATTAGGTAACCAATGGCCTGAAAACATGTTTTTGGTCAAAATTACTCTATTTTTGGTCTCCAAGTGTCTACAAAGCCTATTTTAGTCAAAATAAATGCATTTGGTCACCAAAAGTTTGAAAACCTTTTTAAGCCAAAATGACTGTATTTTTGACTTTTAGAGTCTTATAACACCGCTTTTAGACAAGATAAACTACATTTGGTAACCAATGGCCTGAAAAAATGATTTTGGTCAAAATGACTCTATTTAGGTCTCCAAAGCCCTTTTTAATCAAAATAACTGCATTTGGTCGCCAAAGGTCTGAAAAACTGTTTTTTAGCCAAAATGACTATATTTTTGTCTTTTAGAGTCTCAAAACGCCGCTTTTAGACAACATAACTGCATTAGGTAACCAATGGGCTGAAAACATGTTTTTGGTCAAAATGACACTATTTTTGGTCTCCAAGTGTCTAAAAAGCATATTTTAGTCAAAATAAATGCATTTGGTCACCAAAAGTCTGAAAACCTTTTTTAGCCAAAATGACTGTATTTTTTACTTTTAGAGTCTTTATAACACCGCTTTTCGAAAAGATAAACTACATTTGGTAACCAATGGCCTGAAAACATGTTTTGACTAGTGTCCAAAAAGCCTATTTTAGTCAAAATGAATGCATTTGGTCACCAAAGGTCTGAAAATCTTTTTTAGCTAAAATTACTGTATTTTTGTCTTTTACAGTCTTAAAACGCTGGTTTTAGACAAGATAATTGCATTTCGTTATCAGTGATCTGAAAACATTTTTTTGGTCAAAATGACTCTATTTTGGTCTCCATGTGTCTAAAAAGCCCTTTTTACTTAAAATAACTGCATTTGGTCACCAAAGGTCTGAAATAGTTTTTTTTAGCTAAAATTACTGTATTTTTGTCTTTTACAGTCTTAAAACGCCGGTTTTAGACAAGATAATTGCATTTCGTAACAAATGGCCTGAAAAAATGTTTTTGGTCAAAATGACTATATTTTGGTCTCATAGTGTCTAAAAAGCATTTTTTAGTCAAAATAACTGCATTTGGTCACCAAAGGTCTGAAACACTTTTTTTAGCCAAGATGCCGGTATTTTTGTCTTTTAGAGTCTTAAAACACCGCTTTTAGACAAGATAAACTACATTTGTTAACCAATTGCCTGAGAACATGTTTTTGGTCAAAATTACTCTATATTTGGTCTCCAAGTGTCTAAAAAGCCTATTTTAGTCAAAATAAATGCATTTGGTCACCAAAGGTCTGAAATACTTTTTTAGCTAAAATTACTGTATTTTTGTCTTTTACAGTCTTAAAAAGCCGGTTTTAGACAAGATAATTGCACTTCGTTACCAGTGATCTGAAAACATTTTTTTGGTCAAAATGACTCTATTTTGGTCTCCAAGTGTCTAAAAAGCATTTTTTAGACAAAATAACTGCATTTGGTCTGAAATACTTTTTTAGCTAAAATTACTGTATTTTTGTCTTTTACAGTCTTAAAACGCCGTTTTTAGACAAGATAATTGCATTTCGTTACCAGTGATCTGAAAACATTTTTTTGGTCTCCAAGTGTCTAAAAAGCCCTTTTTAGTCAATATAACTGCATTTAGTCCCCAAAAGTCTGAAAAAAAATTTAGTCAAAATGATTGTATTTTTGTCTATTAGTCTTAAAAAGCCGGTTTTGGATAAGATAATTGCATTTGGTAACCAATCGCCTGAAACATTTGTTTGGGTCAAAATGACTCGATTTTGTTCTTCAAGTGTCTAAAAAGCCATTCTTAGTCAAAATAACTGCATTTGGTCACCAAAGGTCTGAAAACCTTTTTTAGCCAAAATGACTGTATTTTTGTCTTGTAGTGTCTTAAAACACCGCTTTTAGACAAGATAAACTACATTTGGTAACCAATGGCCTGAAAAAATGTTTTTGGTCAAAATGATCTATTTAGGTCTCCAAGTGTCTAAAAAATCTCTTTTTAGTTAAAATAACTACGTTTGGTCATCAAAGGTCTGAAAACCTTTTTTAGCCAAAATGACTGTATTTTTGTCTTGTAGTGTCTTAAAACACCGCTTTTAGACAAGGTAAACTACATTTGGTAATCAAGGGCCTGAAATAATGTTTTTGGTCAAAATGACTCTATTTTGGTCTCCCAAGTGTCTAAAAAGCCTTTTTAATCAAAATAAATGCATTTGGTCACCAAAGGTCTGAAAACCTTTTTTTTTCCAAAATGACTGTATTTTTGTCTTTTAGAGTCTTAAAACACCGCTTTTAGACAAGATAAACTACATTTGGTAACCAATGGCCTGAAAAAATGTTTTTGGTCAAAATGACTCTATTTAGGTCTCCAAAGCCTGTTTTAGTCAAAATAACTGCATTTGGTCACCAAAGGTCTGAAAACCTTTTTTAGCCAAAATGACTGTATTTTTGTCTTGTAGTGTCTTAAAACACCGCTTTTAGACAAGATAAACTACATTTGGTAACCAATGGCCTGAAAAAATGTTTTTGGTCAAAATGATCTATTTAGGTCTCCAAGTGTCTAAAAAATCTCTTTTTAGTTAAAATAACTACGTTTGGTCATCAAAGGTCTGAAAAACTATTTTAGCCAAAATGACTGTATTTTTGTCTTTTAGAGTCTCAAACTCCTCATTTAGACAAGATAACTGCGTTTGGTAATCAAGGGCCTGAAAAAATGTTTTTGGTCAAAATGACTCTATTTTGGTCTCCCAAGTGTCTAAAAAGCCTTTTTAATCAAAATAAATGCATTTGGTCACCAAAGGTCTGAAAACCTTTTTTTTTCCAAAATGACTGTATGTTTGTCTTTTAGAGTCTTAAAACACCGCTTTTAGACAAGATAAACTACATTTGGTAACCAATGGCCTGAAAAAATGTTTTTGGTCAAAATGACTCTATTTAGGTCTCCAAAGCCTGTTTTAGTCAAAATAACTGCATTTGGTCACCAAAGGTCTGAAAAACTTTTTTTAGCCAAAATGACTGTATTTTCGCCTTTTAGAGTCTCAAATGCCGCTTTTAGACAACATAACTGCATTAGGTAACCAATGGCCTGAAAACATGTTTTTGGTCAAAATGACTCTATTTTTGGTCTCCAAGTGTCTAAAAAGCCTATTTTTGTCTAAATAAATACATTTGGTCACCAAAGGTCTGAAAACCTTTTTGAGCCAAAATCAGTTTTAGAGTCTTATAACACCGCTTTTAGACAAGATAAACTACATTTGGTAACCAATGGCCTGAAAAAATGTTTTTGGTCAAAATGACTCTATTTTGGTCTCCCAAGTGTCTAAAAAGCCTTTTTAATCAAAATAAATGCATTTGGTCACCAAAGGTCTGAAAACCTTTTTTTCCAAAATGACTGTATTTTTGTCTTTTAGAGTCTTAAATCACCGCTTTTAGACAAGATAAACTACATTTGGTAACCAATGGCCTGAAAAAATGTTTTTGGTCAAAATGACTCTATTTAGGTCTCCAAAGCCTGTTTTAGTCAAAATAACTGCATTTGGTCACCAAAGGTCTGAAAAACTTTTTTTAGCCAAAATGACTGTATTAGTCAAAATAACTGCATTTGGTCACCAAAGGTCTGAAAAACTTTTTTTTAGCCAAAACGACTGTATTTTCGCCTTTTAGAGTCTCAAATGCCGCTTTTAGACAACATAACTGCATTAGGTAACCAATGGCCTGAAAACATGTTTTTGGTCAAAATGACTCTATTTTTGGTCTCCAAGTGTCTAAAAAGCCTATTTTTGTCTAAATAAATACATTTGGTCACCAAAGGTCTGAAAACCTTTTTTAGCCAAAATCAGTTTTAGAGTCTTATAACACCGCTTTTAGACAAGATAAACTACATTTGGTAACCAATGGCCTGAAAAAATGTTTTTGGTCAAAATGACTCTATTTAGGTCTCCAAAACCTGTTTTAGTCAAAATAACTGCATTTGGTCACCAAAAGTCTGAAATACTTTTTTTAGCTAAAATTACTGTATTTTTGTCTTTTACAGTCTTAAAACGCCGGTTTTAGACACGATAATTGCATTTCGTAACAAAAGGCCTGAAAAAACTGTTTTTGGTCAAAATGACTATATTTTGGTCTCCAAGTGTCTTAAAAGCTTTTTTTAGTCAAAATAACTGCATTTGGTCACCAAAGGTCTGAAACACTTTCTTTTAGCCAAGATGCCTGTATTTTTGTCTTTTAGAGTCTTAAAACACCGCTTTTAGACAAGATAAACTACATTTGGTAACCAATTGCCTGAGAACATGTCTTTGGTCAAAATTACTCTATATTTGGTCCTCAAGTGTCTAAAAAGCCTATTTTAGTCAAAATAAATGCATTTGGTCACCAAAAGTTTGAAAACCTTTTTAAGCCAAAATGACTGTATTTTTGACTTTTAGAGTCTTATAACACCGCTTTTAGACAAGATAAACTACATTTGGTAACCAATGGCCTGAAAAAATGATTTTGGTCAAAATGACTCTATTTAGGTCTCCAAAGCCCTTTTTAATCAAAATAACTGCATTTGGTCGCCAAAGGTCTGAAAAACTGTTTTTTAGCCAAAATGACTGTATTTTTGTCTTTTAGAGTCTCAAAACGCCGCTTTTAGACAACATACCTGCATTAGGTAACCAATGGCCTGAAAAAATGTTTTTGGTCAAAATGACTCTATTTCGGTCTCCAAAGCCTGTTTTAGTCAAAATAACTGCATTTGGTCACCAAAGGTCTGAAATTTGTTTTTAGTCAAAATTACTGTATTTTCGCCTTTTAGAGTCTCAAAACGCCGCTTTTAGACAACATAACTGCATTAGGTAACCAATGGCCTGAAAACATGTTTTTGGTCAAAATTACTCTATTTTTGGTCTCCAAGTGTCTACAAAGCCTATTTTAGTCAAAATAAATGCATTTGGTCACCAAAAGTTTGAAAACCTTTTTAAGCCAAAATGACTGTATTTTTGACTTTTAGAGTCTTATAACACCGCTTTTAGACAAGATAAACTACATTTGGTAACCAATGGCCTGAAAAAATGATTTTGGTCAAAATGACTCTATTTAGGTCTCCAAAGCCCTTTTTAATCAAAATAACTGCATTTGGTCGCCAAAGGTCTGAAAAACTGTTTTTTAGCCAAAATGACTATATTTTTGTCTTTTAGAGTCTCAAAACGCCGCTTTTAGACAACATAACTGCATTAGGTAACCAATGGGCTGAAAACATGTTTTTGGTCAAAATGACACTATTTTTGGTCTCCAAGTGTCTAAAAAGCATATTTTAGTCAAAATAAATGCATTTGGTCACCAAAAGTCTGAAAACCTTTTTTAGCCAAAATGACTGTATTTTTTACTTTTAGAGTCTTTATAACACCGCTTTTCGAAAAGATAAACTACATTTGGTAACCAATGGCCTGAAAACATGTTTTGACTAGTGTCCAAAAAGCCTATTTTAGTCAAAATGAATGCATTTGGTCACCAAAGGTCTGAAAATCTTTTTTAGCTAAAATTACTGTATTTTTGTCTTTTACAGTCTTAAAACGCTGGTTTTAGACAAGATAATTGCATTTCGTTATCAGTGATCTGAAAACATTTTTTTGGTCAAAATGACTCTATTTTGGTCTCCATGTGTCTAAAAAGCCCTTTTTACTCAAAATAACTGCATTTGGTCACCAAAGGTCTGAAAACCTTTTTTTAGCCAAAATGACTGTATTTTTGTCTTTTAGAGTCTCAAAACGCCGCTTTTAGACAACATAACTGCATTAGGTAACCAATGGCCTGAAAACATGTTTTTGCTCAAAATGACTCTATTTAGGTCTCCAAAGCCTGTTTTAGTCAAAATTACTGCATTTGGTCACCAAAGGTCTGAAAATTGTTTTTAGTCAAAATGACTGTATTTTCGCCTTTTAGAGTCTCAAAACGCCGCTTTTAGACAACATAACTGCATTAGGTAACCAATGGCCTGAAAACATGTTTTTGGTCAAAATTACTCTATTTTTGGTCTCCAAGTGTCTAAAAAGCCTATTTTAGTCAAAATAAATGCATTTGGTCACCAAAAGTCTGAAAACCTTTTTAAGCCAAAATGACTGTATTTTTGACTTTTAGAGTCTTATAACACCGCTTTTCGACAAGATAAACTACATTTGGTAACCAATGGCCTGAAAAAATGTTTTTGGTCAAAATGACTCTATTTAGGTCTCCAAAGCCTGGTTTAGTCAAAATAACTGCATTTGGTCACCAAAGGTCTGAAAACATGTTTTTGGTCAAAATGACTCTATTTAGGTCTCCAAAGCCTGTTTTAGTCAAAATAACTGCATTTGGTCACCAAAGGTCTGAAATACTTTTTTAGCCAAAATGACTGTAATTTTGTCTTTAAGAGTCTTAAAACACCGCTTTTAGACAAGATAAATTACATTTGGTAACCAATGGCCTGAAAAAATGTTTTTGGTCAAAAAAGCCCTTTTTAGTCAAAATAACTACGGTTGGTCACCAAAGGTCTGAACAACTTTTTTAGCCAAAATGGCTGTATTTTTGTCTTTTAGAATCTCAAAACTCCGCATTTAGACAAAATAACTGCATTTGGTCACCAAAGATCTGAAATAAAAATTTAGTCAAAATGACTGTATTTTCGTCTATTAGAGTCTTAAAAAGCCGGTTTTGGACAAGATAATTGCATTTGGTAACCAACCGCCTGGGTTGTTTGGGTCAAAATGACTCCCTTTTGGTCTCCAAGTGTCTAAAAAGCATTTTTTTTGCATTTGATCACCAAAGGTCTAAATTTTTTTTAAATATTTATTGAGTATAAACAGTGCATTGAATAAATAACATGAACGGTAGACATAATCAGTTACAGAACCAGTGTTCGGAAAAATATAAAAATATATAAAATATATAAACTATATAAAGGATATAACAGCAACAGTACAGGAAAACGTCATCCATAAACCATCGCATTCAGGTGAAAATTACAGCCAAGTTAACAAACCTGGGCATGTGTCCATGTGCATAAGAGGATAAATAAAAACATTCAGTTAATCCCTCCCAATAGTAATAGGACCATGAACATTTAGCACACACCTCCGTAAAGTAGCAAAAACCCACCTGAAGTACTAAGTGCAAAGGAGAAGGGAAGGGAAGGGAAAAAAGGAAAACAGTGGCAGAAAACTTAAAGGGAGGGGGGGAGTGGGGAAAGGAAGGGAAAGGATGGGAGGACTCTGCACGCTAGACCTTCTCAAGAAATGCTACCCTATCCAATGAGCAGCCGATCCATAACCAACTGGGGGGAGCCAAGGCCGGGTCATCCAACCAAGGTTGCCATAACGAGGCAAATTTTTTTGTGAGCATTTTGATGCTGGTATGTCAGCTTTTTCCTGATTAAAGAGGCATTGACCTGTGTTATCCACTGGCCCCTGCTCGGCACCCTGGAGGCGATCCAAAATCTAGCAATTAATTTGCGAGCAATATACAACAATCGCAACACGGCAACATGAGCATTTGGGGTCAGAGTGTCCACCTCCAGAGCACCAAGCAGACAGACCACAGGCTCCTATAGTAGCTGAAAATTATACACTTTAGAGATCGTGTCAATTACCTTCACCCAGTAGCGAAACAGCTTGGGACATCTCCATATCATGTGTATAAGTGTACCCTAGTCACTCTCACATTTGGGGCACAAGGGAGTAGATCCCCAACGGTACAGCTGCATCGGTGTTCTGTATGCTCTGTGAAACAAAAATAAGTGACACCAAAGGGATCGATGAGAGCCGACACCAAAGGGATCGATGAGAGGCAAAGATCCCACGTCTCCCCATCTATGGGTCCAAGATCCCCCCTCCCACCCCGCACGAGCAGGGAGGGAAGAGGGGTCCTGCACGGATCCCAACAGAAGGACATAAACCTGTGAGATCATACCCTTCTTGTCCGAGACCCGAAACACCTCACCCAACAGGCAGCGAGTGTCGGGTGTCAAAGAAGCCAAGCCTAACGTCCTGAAGAAGCGTGCTGCGAAACGCGTTGACGTCACACGCACCAAAGGCCTCACGACGATAGCTCCACCCACCATACCCGGAAGGCACGCCGCTACTATCCACGAGCGAGGGAGACCAAACCAGCCTTACAGCCTCATAGCTGACAAATGCTACATCCAACCACGGGGAGTTCTCCAGCCTCTCTGGCGAAGACATGTATCTAATTATTGAGCACACATACTAAGGATTATCGGACAATCTGGCACAAGAGACAGAGACATATGGAAGGACTCACCACATACACATCCATCTAGACACGTGAGTTAAGGATACTTATATCCAACTAACCAGTCCTGTCAGCCGCTTGCAAAGTTTGTTTGCTATATTAGACTGCTTCTGATATATCCATCAAACATATGTGCAGCCTCCTCTCCATGGCTCTAAACTAAACTGAGGGTCCTCATATCTTCAAAATGTCCGTGGAATAATACCTCTCTACAGACTATCTTCAAACCGGGAGAGTAGTAAGGCAACACAGAGTTTGAATAGCTACTCGCTTATTATATGTGCTTCATGTGCTGCTGCATTCATGTTGTCAGTTTGTCCTGCAAATCACCTGTTAATTGCTGCATTTCAACTTTGGTGAACTTCCTATGAATTGTCCATATACGGAGGGTCCACACTCATATATGTCTCTATAGTTTGGTGGAATAATTCCTCCCAATGAACTACTTGGGAACACCAAGTTTACTCTCAAACTGCATACTAATATAAAATATGTGATATCAATGCTGCTACAAACATGCCATGAGTCAGCTTAATATATGGAAAAATTCCCTGACATAATCTGCTGCATATATCTTCCATACTTTTCTTTGAATTTTTATACCCGGAATGTATTATGATACTATGCTATAGCCAGCTGGTGATACGGTTGAGGAATACAGCCAATTATATCAATCCTATGGATGGAAGAATCTACTTCTAAAAATTAATCACTTCCCATTGTCTTCTCTTGATTCCCCCTCCCCATCCTGTCTTATGCCAATTGATGCTTTCAAGTATCACCATAATATATCAAGATTCCAAGGTAATCATATGTGATTTAACTTATGAATATACCCAAGCATTAGGCGGTCATCACATACTAATAATGGGCATTATTAGTATTCAATAACACCAAGGGAATTCTGGTAGGTGAGTGGAGTTTCAGTGAGGTACTTTGTTGTCATCAAGGCGGACCTCTTACATACATGTATGTGTTTTATCTCATGTCACATGTCCTTTTGAAAGTGTTTTTGTATTGTGTTGAATTTTATCTTTATCTTCTTCAATAAAGTAATTCCTTTTAACCATTTACCAGTGTTTGAGCCATACATGCAACTCCTTTTTTTCTATTTTTCTTCACATGTTCAACAGTTGCTTGGCTCACCGGCAACACGCCGTTTGGTAATTCTGGTATTGTTTGGAATCAATGTCACATCCCACCATACCCTCGATATATTGAGGAATTATAGGGGATTTTCTATGGTCCTTTCTTATTCCCCCCCCTCTTTCCCCTCCATTTTGATTTTCAAAGAAGCCAAGCCTGCCTGGGCCATCATCGCGTGTCTCAATTGTAGGTAGCAAAAGAAACAGTGCCTAGGTACATCAAACTCCCTCTGTAAGTCTTGAAAATATTTCAGTACCCCAGCTCTGAACAATTGTGCTATAAAATATACACATCTCAGCGCCCTCTAGACGAAACAGTTCCGAAAAGTTGCGATTATGCCAAATCGGAGTCTGAGGAAGGTAACCCGTGATCTGCAACATCCCCTTGACACAGTGCCACACCATGCGAATCAAGGCGAGTGTGGATAACCGAGTCCCCATATTGGAGAACCCCGCTTCAAGGTGTACAAGGACAGGGTGAGGCAAGTCAGGAGGGACCAATAAGGACCCAATAGGATCGAATGGATCCAAAAGACCCCAGCCCCCCATAAGCTGAACCTGGAAGGCTAGAAAATATACTCTGGGGTTGGGGACTGCCAAGCCACCACTATCCTTGCCCATCTGAAGGGTAGCCAATTTAATCCTAGCCACTTTTTTGCACCAGATCAGTTCTCGGAACTGGGAGTCAATCCTATAGAACCATTTCCTGGGTATCCAGATTGGGGAGTTGTGCAAGACATAAAGAAGTTGAGGAGCCCACACCATCTTAATTAGATTGACTCTTCTCCCAGCCACCGACAAAGGAACTTTGCAGCAGAGGTACGAGGTTCAGTGTGATATACTGGGTAGGATCAGGAGACACCTGGATCCCCAAATATTTGAAGGAGTGAACCACTCGCACTGTGGATGCACAGTCCGGAAAAGGGCTGAGTTATCAAGGGGCATTAAAACTGATTTATCCCAACTTATGGAAAATCCAGACAGGGACCCAAAATAGTCAATAAGGGACATTACCGCCCGCAAGGATTCCCCTGTATCACCTAGGTAGAGCAGTGTGTCATCCGCATAGAGTGAGATAACGTCTGCATTGGAGCCCCTTCTGAACCCCACTATGTTATTGGAGGACCGAATTCGCGCCGCTAAGGTCTCCAGTGCCATGGCAAACAGCAATGGAGATAGCGGGCAGCCCTGTCTAGTCCCCCTGTGCAAACAGTAGGGTCCAGAAAGCTCCCCGTTCACCCTCAGTCTGGCCGCGGGGGCAGCGTACAGTACCCGCACCCAGTTCAGAAAGTTCTCTCCCACACCAAAGCGCTTGAGAACTTCCCATAGGTACACCCATTCAACACTATTGAATGCCTTAGCGGCATCTAGCGAAAAGACTGCCCGGTTCCCAGGGTTGTCTACTGGGATCTGAAGGTTCAGAAATAGTCGGCGGAGATTAAGTGCCGTTGATCTGGTCAGGATAAACCCCGATTGATCCCTATGGACAACCCCCTGGACAACAGAGGACAGCCTAGTGGCCAGTATCTTAGCTAGAATTTTAACATCCGTTGTGAGTAGAGATATGGGCCTTTAGGAATCCGCCAAAAGCAGATCCTTGCCGGGCTTCAGCAGGAAAACAACTATAGCTTCGGACATAGAGGCAGGAAGGCGGCTGTTAGGGATACAAGTGGTAGCCTGATGGCAGAGGAAGGCCCCACGTGTGCTAGACGGCGGTACTTAGACGGGAACCCCCAAGGTAAGTGACACAGGCTAACCTGAGGTGCGGAATCTAAGTATCCACCGGTTTTCACCAGATACTCTAGTGGTGAGGATGGATTTTGATGCGTGTGGATACCAGGTCGCAGTCCTCAGGGTCACCCCACCAAGGGAGAAGCCAGTCAAGATCCGAAGGCAGATAAGCAGACAAGGGAGATCAGAGAGAATGGCCAAACAAGCCGGGGGTCAGGACGGGCAGCAGGTCAACAAGGTCAGGAACAAGCCAAAGGTCAAAATGGATATCAAACAGGTAACAGGAAGCAGGCTTCAGGAACACAGGAAGAGCTGCAGACAAGTCAGCAAAGACACAGTGCTTCTGAGCTGTTTAAATAAGGCAGCCTCTTTGCCAATTACTGCAATTAATCTGCTCTAGGTTAACCTTTTAGATTGCAGAATCTTGACAGCACATCAGTGTGCTCAGGAAGCATTCCTAACATTTCCCCCCCCCTTAAGGGCAACCTCCGGGTGCCCAACAAACTGCTTTTCTGAGGATGGGCAGGAAAAAATGCCTGGATCAGGTCTGTGGCATGAATGTTACTCTCAGGTTCCCAGGAATTCTCTTCCGGCTCATAACCCTTCCATTTAATAAGGAACTGAAGCTGGTTACCTCTTTTCCGGCAATCAAGTACAGCCTCAACTTCGTACTCCATGTCGCCATCCACCATCACTGGTTCCGGAGGTCCAGGGCTTCTGCCGGGGAAGGCGTCAGGAACCGCAGGTTTTAAAAAAAAAGTGACATGGAACACAGGATGGATCCGTAGGGTATCAGGTAAGGATAACTCATAGGACACGGCATTGAGTCTTATTTTAACGGGGAATGGGCCGATAAACCTGGAAGCCAACTTCTTGGATGGGCAGGCCAAGCACAGGTTAGCTGTGGATAAAAAGACCTGGTCACCTGGTTGGAGAATCAGTTCTCTCCTCTTTTTCCCATCAAAGATTCTTTTGGACGCTATCTGAGCCTTGGCCAAGGTGTCCTGCAGAAGTTTGTTGTTACTCGTGAAGAAGTCAATGGTGACCTGAACTGCGGGCATTCCGGAATCAGATGGGACGTCGGGCAGAAAGGAAGGATGAAAACCATAATTGGCAAAGAAGGGAGATTACCCGGTAACGGAATGTCGTGAATTATTAAAGGCAAATTCCGCAAATGGTAGTAATGCTACCCAGTCGTCCTGGACGAAGGTGGTAAAGCACCGGAGATATTGTTCCAGGGTCTGGTTTGTCCTCTCTGTTTGCCCTTTCGTCTGCGGGTGGTAAGCTGAGGACATAGATAATTCAATTTTTAGTAGCTTACACAAGGCCCTCCAAAAGCGGGACGTGAACTGTACCCCTCTGTCCGAGATAATGTTTGTGGGTACCCCGTGGAGTCGCACAATCTCCCTAATGAAGACTTCTGCAGTTTCCTTTGCAGAGGGGGTACCTTTGAGGGGTATAAAGTGGGCCATCTTAGTAAGCCGGTCTACAACCACAAAAATGGCGGAGCACCCGGCCGAAGGTGGAAGTTCCACGATAAAGTCCATGGCGATAGTTTGCCAGGGCCGGTCAGGGATTGGGAGTGGTCTGAATAGACCCCACGCCCTACTTCTGGTGGTTTTACTCCTGGAGCAAGACACATAACTTCTGCAGTCTTTTCCCATCTCAGGCCACCAGAAGGTGCGTTGCATGAGGTCAAGGGTCCTATGAACACCAAAATGGCCAGGCAGAGGGTGGTCATGGCAGGCAGCTAGAACCGAAACTCTGACTCCCTCCGGGACAAATATTTTGTCCTTAGCCCACAACAAACCATCCTTGCGTGACAGGGGTATCCCAGGTGGACCGGAAATTTTGGCAGAGGCTTGCTCAAGATGGGATTTCAGGCTAGTGAGCAGGAAGTTTTTCTCTGACAGGATAGTGTCAGGTACCAACTCTTCTTTAGTATTATCAAACATCCAGGACAGGGCATCCGGTTTGACATTTTTCGACCCGGGCCGATAGGTGATATGGAACGAGAATCTGGAGAAGAAGAGTGCCCATCGGGCCTTGCGGGGTCTAAGTCGCTTTTCAGATCTTTAGTACTCAAGGTTCTTATGATCGGTAAATATAAGAATCGGGCGTGATGCTCCTTCTAGTAGATATCCCCCCCCTCGAGAGCGGCTTTGATAGCCAGGAGTTCCCGGTCCCCGACATCATAGTTTTTCTCAGCGGGAGAGAGTTTCCGGGAAAAGAAGGCTATTGGGTGAGTTAAGTCTCTAGTTCCCTGTCTTTGGGAGATGACTGCCCCGACCACAACGTCCGATGCGTCTACCTCCAGGAGATAGGGTAAGGCAGGATCCGGGTGACTTAGGATAGGGGCAGAGGTAAAATGTTTTTTAAGAACCGAGAAGGCGGACTGAGCTTCTGGGGTCCACTGGAAGCGGACGTTCTTCTTAGTAATGTGAGTAATAGGGGCTATGATGTTAGAGAACCCCTTAATGAACCTCCTATAAAAATTGGCGAAGCCAACGAAGCGCTGTACTCCCTTTTTGTCTGATGGAGGTGGCCAGTCCAGAATGGCAGAGACCTTCTGAGGATCCATCTCTATTCCTTCTGTGGAAATTATTAACCCCAGAAACGGGATACTGTTCTGCTCAAAAACGCACTTCTCGGCCTTGGCGTAGAGACCATGCTGGCGAAGGCGACCGAGGACATTTCCAACGTGCTCACGATGCTGCTCTAGGGATGTTGAGAAGATTAGGATGTCATCCAAGTATACGATGATGAAGATATCCAACCATTCCCTGAAGATGTAGTTCACAAAGTGTTGGAATGTGGCAGGAGCATTACAAAGGCCAAATGGCATTACCAGGTATTCGAAATGTCCGAATCTAGTGCGGAAAGCAGTCTTCCATTTGTCGCCCTCTCGGATGCGCACCAAGTGGTACGCCCCACTAAGATCCAGCTTAGTAAACAGGATGGCAGATCTGAGTCTCTGAAAGAGTTCGGGGACTAGAGGAAGGGGATAACGGTTTTTAAAAGTAACTTTATTTAAATCCCTATAATCTATGCAGGGTCGGAGGGTGTGATCCTTCTTCTCTACGAAGAAGATACCTGCCCCTGCTGGAGAGGTAGAGGGACGGATGAACCCCTTCTTCAGACTTTCGTCTACATAGTCCTTTAAGACGTCCAGCTCACGTTCAGAAAGTGGGTAAATCCGGCCGAACGGGATTTCGGCTCCTGGGAGCAAGTCGATGGGGCAGTCATATGGACGGTGGGGGGGCAAGGTCTCTGCTCCCCGTTTGCTGAATACGTCCAGGAAATCATGGTATGCTTTGGGCACCACAGAACACACATCAGGTTCGGATTCAAGACAGAACAGAGTCTTGGGGAATTCAGGAGAAGTGGGTAGACAGGAATTCTTGCAGTAAAGAGATGGGAACTGGATGGTGCCTGTGATCCAATTGACTTGCGGGTTATGTGCTTGCAACCACGGTAATCCCAGGATAATGGGAAATAAGGAGGATGTGATAACATCCAGGCTAATCAGTTCCTTATGGCCGGAGGAGGAGACCATAGGAAGGGGAAAAGTTTCTTGGGTCACGGGCCCGGATTTGAGGTGGGAGCCATCAGCCAGGAAGATGGTGAGGTCCTGAGTCTTGAGACGGAGAGGTACGCCATGTTGCAGGGCGAATGAGCGATCAATGAAACAACTGCAGGCTCCCAAGTCAATGATTGCAGTAACTGGGACGAGTCCTTCCGGAAGCTGTAATGACACAGGAAAGGCTAGGTGGGAGGAACTGGCAACAGATGGTGAGGCCGGCATGAACTTATGGTATTTTGCCGGACAGGAGCGCACATAGTGGCCAGCTTCACCTCAATACAGGCACAGGTTACCCAACTGGCGACGGCGTCTCTCCTTCGGGGACAAAGCAGGCCGTATGATCCCAGGTTGTATAGGTTCAGGCGTATCTGAGGCGACTCCAGCGGGAGCGGGGTTGGTAAGAGCTGACCCAGCAGAAGAAAAGTATGCAGGATGAGCAACTCGTGGTAGCGTCCAGGCTGGTCTGAACTGCTGCGGAGATCGTTCTGCTCTGCGCTCCCGTAGCCACCGGTCGATTTGAATGGCCTGGGAAATCAAATCTTCCAAGGCGTTGGGGACACCTACCCGCGCCAGCTCGTCCTTCAGTCCTTCTGACAAGCCGAGACGGAACTGATACCGGAGTGCTGCTTCGTTCCAGGACGTATCGGAACTGATGGGGCGGAAGTTAGTGACGTAGTGTTCTACGGGCCTGCGACCCTGCTGAAGAACATGAAGCGCAGCTTCTGCGGTGGAGGATCGCTGCGGGTCATCATAGAGCTGTGCCATGGCCTCAAAAAATGACTGTAAGGAGTTTAATGGGGGCTGCCCTCTTCAAGGAGCCGATGAACCCAGGACTGGGGTTCGCCTAGGAGCAGGGAGATAACAAACCCCACCTTGGTGGTCTCCAAAGAAAAGGTTCGAGGTTGCAGGGAGAAATACAGCTGCCAGGCGTTGCGAAAGGCGCAGAATTTACCGCAATCCCCGGAATATTTTTCGGGAGCAGGAACTCGAGGTTCTGGTGGCAGCATCACTACGGTAGGGCCAGAAGCAGGTGCAGAGAGTGCTGCAGCAGGAGAGGAAGCAGATAATACAGGAGGATCCCCCTGAAGTGTCGTAGAGCGCATCCGTTCCTCTAGCTGTTAGTAGCCGTCTTGAAGCGACTTTACGGTTTGAGACAGGGCTGCGAGGTGTTGGCAGATCTCTTCCAACGGTGAGGCTTCTCTTGCAGGCTCCGTCATGGCTGATTTGTACTGTTAGGGATACAAGTGGTAGCCTGATGGCAGAGGAAGGCCCCACGTGTGCCAGAGGGCGGAGCTTAGACGGGAACCCCCAAGGTAAGTGACACAGGCTAACCTGAGGTGCGGAATCTAAGTATCCACCGGTTTTCGCCAGAGCCTCTAGTGGGGAGGATGGATTTTGCTGCGTGTGGATACCAGGTCGCAGTCCTCAGGGTCGCCCCACCAAGGGAGAAGCCGGTCATGATCTGAAGGCAGATAAGCAGACAAGTGAGATCCGAGAGAATGGTCAAACAAGCCGGGGGTCAGGACGGGCAGCAGGTCAACAAGGTCAGGAACAAGCCAAAGGTCAAAACGGATATCAAACAGGTAACAGGAAGCAGGCTTCGGGAACACAGGAAGAGCTGCAGACAAGTCAGCAAAGACACAGTGCTTCTGAGCTGTTTAAATAAGGCAGCCTGTTTGCCAATTACTGCAATTAGTCTGCTCTAGGTTAACCCTTTAGATTGCAGATTCATGACAGCACATCAGTGTGCTCAGGAAGCATTCCTAACAGCGGCCAATACGGAAGGCTTCGTTATATACCCGCAGCAGCATGGGCACCAACTGTTCAGCGTATCGGCTGTAAACCTCCGACGGGATACCATCAGCCCCCGGAGATTTACCAGGCTTAGTAGATTTCAAGGCCGCATAAAGTTCGTTTTCCGTAAGGGGGGCCCCAAGCACAGCCACTTCCCTGGCATACAGAGAAGGCAAATCGCAGGAAGCCAAAAAAATCGGCAATTTCTCGTGAGTCAGCCGAGATCTTAGAGGAGTAAAGATCAGCATAAAACTTCCCAAGTACTCTCCGTATGTCAGCCGTGGCGTGCCAGAGCACCCCCTGAGGATCCTTAATCTATGGTATAAATGCCGCAGGCTGCTGCGAGCGAACCAGCATGGCCAACATATGACCCGTGTTTTCTCCCTTCTCAAAATACCTCTGCTGCAAGAAGAAGCGCTTGTTTTCAGCCTTTTGAATCGAGACCGACTTGGCCATAGATTGGGCAGCCAGCCACGACCTCTGAGTATCATCTGACGGGTCCCTAACATACGTTTCCTCCGCTCTAGTCACTGCGTCCAACGCAGTATTCTCCCATTGCCTGGTGTCCGTTTTAATGACATTAACCGTACATATAAACTGACCTCCCATGAATGCCTTAGCCGCATCCCAGGCAGAGTCAAGTACAGCAGTAAAGTCCCCCAACATCAGCACATCAGGAAGTTGAGCAATATGTGGCACGATAAGTTTAAGTACCCCTGCAGAATACGGGGGGGGGCTTGTACACACCTAAGGCTTGCTAGTTGGCAGGATAAAACAAACCGGCCCTCAGGGTCAATCACAGACTTTGAGAATAGAAACCGTACCCCCTTCTTAATCAAAATACACACCCCTCTCGAATAAGTGGAGTAAACAGAGTGGAACTGGTGACTAAATACGCTAGGAGCTAGACACGGGGAAGTGGAAGGAGACATATGGGTCTCCTGCAGGCAAACCACATCTGCCTGAAGGCGTTTGATGGTGCGGAGCACTGCCGTCCTCTTTACCGGGTTGCAGAGGCCCCGCACATTCCAGGACATCACACAAATATTATCAGCCATAGTCAAAATGTAGCCATACACGGAGCGTCAGGCAACCCGGCCAGGGAGGTGAAAGAGGGCACCCAGAAAGGGTGAACCCACTACACCCCATCAGCACAGCCCAGCTATATAGAGAGAGCAACAGGAGTAGTCGCCCAGCCCACACAGTACCGGTGCAGCCCCAGCATAGAGAACAGTCAATAGGAACATCCACAGCATAGGGTAAAATAATAGCAGTAGAGCGACAAAGTACATGCAGGAAAAGCAAAAATCGAACCAAAGTCCAGGACCAGAAAAAAGGCAAAAAGGGGGGAACAAAAAGGCAATACACGTCTGCCACGTGTGGGGGAAGGGACGAGTCAATAGGGCATGTCCAGTCACGACCAAGGGGGGGAACCGGAGAGGGACCACCGATGCCAGTGTAGTCTCCTCAAAATTAGCAACCATGTGAGAGGTAGCAACCATTAGTGCAGCAGAAGAGCTCCCATCATAACAGGAAAAGTGTGTGTAACATCAAGTGCCAAGTATAGGCAGGAGAACCGAAAGGATCCATGACCGGCCGAAAAGAGTACAAAAGTTCCAAAAAGTAGAAACGATCCTCAAAGGTCTTCTCGCCTGGGGGAAGTGGCCGCCCGCAGGGCCCCACCATTAGCATCCAGCCATTGAACAGCAGCAGAAGGCTTGTCAAAGAACAGCACCTCATCCCGGACCACCACCCAGAGCCTGGAAGGGTACAGCATAGCGTATTGAACATTCAAGTCCTGCAATCTCCTCTTGACCTCTACGAATTTCGCACGCTGTTTCTGCACCACCGCAGAGTAATCGGGAAACAGGGAGATCCTTGAGTTGTCAATCTTGAGCCTCCCCTGCATTCCCCTGGCTTTAGTAATTGAGGAATTTGAAGATGAAAGTGCGCGGGGGGGGGGCTCCAGGAGGAAGAGGTCGCATAGGCACCCTTTGAGCAAGTTCCACCGAAAACATGGAAGTAAAGGATTCTTGCCCAAAAGTAGAGAGCAGCCATTGTTCAATGAAAGCCACAGGATCTTTACCTTCCGCCCGCTCAGGGATCCCAATTGCTCTGATATTACTCCGTCTCATCCTATTCTCTAAGTCATCCAGACGTGCAGCTTGCTGGGCTGAGAGCAGGGCAGTATGTTTCACTTCTCTTTGCAAAGGCGCCATGTCATCCTCCAGGGAGCTGACCCTGCCTTCCACTGCCACTGTCCTCTCCCTCAATTTCTGCATATCATGTCTCATGAACGATATCTCAGCCTTGACCCCCTTTAACTCCACTGTCAGGGCTGTATTTGGCGGTGGTACAGGTGGTAACCGCAGCCATAATGTCCCGCAACGTGGGTTCTGTGTCCGGGGTAGGAGATGATTGCCTCGGGGCCTGGTCTGCATCTGCTGCCTCCCAATCAGCAATCTGGCAGGAGAGATCACCTAAGGGAACAGTGTCATCCGTGTCTGAATGCGACCCCGGTGAGCCGGATCGATGGTCCTCAGAGTTTGGGGGTCCTGGGCAGCAGGCTTAGCAAAAAGCTTTTGAGCAGCCTCCAGATATGTGGCCTCCTGTGCTGCGCGCTGCGAGGCGCCGCCATCTTGGATCGGGCCGGCCTGTGCGGATTTCCCTCTTTACCCTTCTTAGACATCACGGAGAGAAGATGGAGGACTTCACCTGGTGATCACCGCACTCCAGGGAACACAGGGCACCGACTGACGGTAGAAATCGGAGCAGGATAAGGAGTTACACAGGATAACTAGCAGGATCAACAGCGGAGCTCACAGCATGCACGTCCGCTCACACCCGCAGCTCGGCCACGCCCCCTGAAAAAAAATTTAGTCAAAATGACTGTATTTTTGTCTTTTAGAGTCTTAAAAGGCTTGTAGGCTTTTTAGACACTTGAACACCAAAATAGAGTCATTTTGACCAAAAAAATTTTTTTTCAGGCTATTGGTTACCACATGCAGTTATCTTGTCTAAAAAGCGGCTGTTTAAGACTCTAAAAGACGAAAAGACAAAAATTTTGACAAAAAAAATGTCAGACCTTTGGTGACCAAATGTAGTTATTTTGACTAAAAAAGGCTTTTTAGACACTTGGAGACCAAAATAATGTAATTTTGACCAAAAAATTTTTTCAGGCCATTGGTTTACCAAATGCAGTTATCTGGTCTAAAACCGGCGTTTTAAGACTCTAAAAGCCGAAAATACAGTCATTTTGACTAAAACATTTTTTCCAGATCTTTGGTGATCAAATGCAGTTATTCTGACTAAAAAAGGCTTTTTTGACATTTGGAGACCAAAACAGAGTCATTTTGATCAAAAAAATATTTTTCAGGCCATTGGAGACCAAATGCAATTATCTTGTCTAAAACAAGCGTTTTAAGACTATAAAGACAAAAATAGTCATTTTGACTAAATTTTTTTCATACCTTTGGTGATCAAATGCAGTTATTTTGACTAAAAACGGCTTTTTAGACACTTGGAGACAAAAATAGAGAAATTTTGACCAAAACATTTTTCTTTCAGGCCATTGGTTTACCAAATGCAGTTTTCTTGTCTAAAACAAGCGTTTTCAGACTCTAAAAGACAAAAATACAGTCATTTTGACTAAATTATTTTTCAGACCTTTGGTTATCAAATGCAGTTATATTGACTAAAAAAGGCTTTTTAGACACTTGGAAACCAAAATAGAGTCATTTTGACCAAAAAGATTTTTCAGGCCATTGGTTACGAAATGCAATTATCTTGTCTAAAATCGACTTTTTAAGACTCTAAAAGGCGAAAATACAGTCATTTTGACTAAAAACAATTTTCAGACCTTTGGTGACCAAATGCAGTTATTTTGACGAATAAAGGCTTTTTAGACACTTGGAGACCAAATTAGAGTCATTTTGACCAAAATTTTTTTTCAGGCCATTGGAGACCAAATGCAGTAATCTTGTCTAAAACAAGCGTTTTAAGACTCTAAAAGACGAAAATAGTCATTTTGACCAAAAACATTTTTTTAGGCTATTGGTTACCACTTGCAGTTATCTTGAAAGCCAACGAATAAAGGAAAAGCCAAAAGCCTACAGCACCTGGTATTCCCAGCTGGTCTCCCATCCAGGTACTACCAATGCCCGACCCTGCTTAGCTTCCGAGATTAGACAGGATCGGGCGTGTTCAGGGTGATGTGGCCGTAGGTGATCACCACTGCCACCCTCGACCCCTTTGAACTTGGCCATGGCAAGATGGCACCTCAGGAGAAACAAAAAAAAAGCCAACGAATAAAGGAAAAGCCAAAAGCCTACAGCACCTGGTATTCCCAGGTGGTCTCCCATCCGAGTACTAACCCGTAGAGATGATCGAACGGTTCGGGTCGACCATCGGTTCGACCCGAACATTGGGTGTTCGAAATTCGGCCGAATTCCGAACTTTTTGCGGTAAAAGTTCGGAATTCAGCCACCAGAACCGCCCAAAATGCACTGGTACAGGAACTGGGCTTTAAAAGCCTGTGATTGGCCCAGAAACATCAGCAAAAGCCAATGAGGGGGCAGGAGTCTTCTGGGAACGTGATTGGAGTGACTACGGAGACCAGGTTCCAATCAGAAGTGAATACGCCCCACAGTATATAAGATAGCCCCGCCTAACCCCTAGCACAGTGATACAGAGTCTGTTGAAGAGAGTGGAAGCATTTCTCTTACTCCTGCTTTGCTACACTATGTTTTCTGCATAGGCGAGTGCTTCTAAAGCTCCATATAGCAGAATTGCATTCAGCTTACAGCCAGTCAGTGTAGTTAGAAATACAGCGATTGTGCTGGTTTTTTGAGTTAGAAAAAAAAAAATTAAAGGGACAGTGTCAGTCTTCTGCTGTATGGAGCTGTTCTTTTAGTGTGAGGAAAGGGATATCTAGTGTAGTTAGGGAACTTTGTACCACAGTAGTTAGATGTAATAATCTAGTTTCTGTAGGGAAAGTGAAAGTGAAAGTGTGAGGGTTCTGTGTAGTGAGCACGTTCCACAGTGCTGATATATCTACAGCAGGTATACGTGCTTGCTAGTCAGCAAAATACATTGCCTCAGTGACAACTTAACGCCTGTTCTTGAAAGCGTTAGGTCCACTGTGCAAAAGGCTTTGCAACTGTGCGTGACACGCATCTGCTGTGCTGTATTCAGCGACAACTGTGGGTCGCATAGCAGTGTGCGTTTTTCACTGCACAGAGTTGCCAACGCCTCAGTGACAAATATGCCAGGTAGACCAAGAAAAGGCATACGTGGCCCTGCTGCGGAAAGGGGCACAGCTTCTAGGGTGTCTAGAGGCAGGGGTGGACGTGGTGGTCAGTCCTCAGCCAGGCCACCATTTGCATTGTTCTCTGGCAGTGGCCAAGCTATACGTCCACAGTACGTACAGGAGGTGGTGGACTATATTACCAAACCCTCATCATCGGCATCATCTGCAACTACAGTGACCCAGGCAGAGAAAAGTGGTCAGTCTTCTGCAGTTGGCAGAACAAATAGAGATGAGTCCATGTCCACCTCACGTCCTCCCTTAGACCCAACTTCAGACATGGCAGAGGAGTCAGCTGAGCTGTTTGACCACAGTGTCGGCCATCTACTCCAGCCTGATGCTCAGTCCTTTATGGAGTCTGATGTTGGGTCTGAGGTTGAGGAGGAGGCAGAACAAGCAAGAGGGGAGAGCAGACAGCCAGCTCCATCTAAGGCCGCACCTGTTGTCTCCCGGGCCACGCCTGATGCTCAGTCCTTTATAGAGTCTGATGTTGGGTCTGAGGTTGAGGAGGAGGCAGAGCAAGCAAGAGGGGAGAGCAGACGGCCCGCTCCATCTAAGGCCGCACCTGTTGTCTCCCGGGCCACTATACACACCTCTTCTTGATGGGCCTTTTTTGAGACATCCCATGCAGACCGAACAGTTGCGATCTGCAAGATTTGTCAGAAGGGTATAAAACGTGGCAAAAATGTCAACCACCTGGGTACAAGCTGCCTAAACAGGCATTTGACAACCCACCACTTGGCCTGTTGGCAGGAGCATTTGAAGAACCCACAAAAGGGCCAAAGATCGGTCAGTCGGCCTCCTAGTCCTCCTCGCACTGCTCCTCGTGCTCCACCTGCACATCAGTCTATTCCTGGCCCTGCTATAGTCACTCGTCACCTGTTGGCAGCCTCCATTGACAGGGATGATGATATAGCAGGCAGTGTCGCATCTACCTCCAGCACACCACCAGCTGTAACATCTAGACGCCAAATTTCGATTCCACACATGCTGGAACGAAAAAAAAATGTATACTCCCCGCCACCCACATACCCAGCATCTAAACAGTAGTTTGGCAAAACTACTGGCTCTGCAACTGTTACCATTTAACCTGGTAGAGTCTGCTCCCTTCCGTGACTTTGCAAAATGTGCAGTTCCACAGTGGCAGGTGCCAAGTCGGCATTACTTTGCCCGTAAGGCCCTGCCATGCCACATCAGTCAGCCGTAAGATACACCTGACGGCTGACACTTGGTCAAGCAAACATGGGCAGGGACGGTACATTTCTGTCACTGCTCATTGGGTGACACTGCTTGCCAGCGGAAGGGATTGTAGCCAGAGCTCGGTGCTGCAGCCAGGTTGCCCCCACGTCTGCAAACAGCTGGTGGTGTCGCTGATCCGGGTAGATCGATCACTTCTACCCCCTTCTGCTCCTCCTCTTACTCATCCTCCTCCATGCCCTCCTCTGCAGAATGGTCCTTTGAATATGATGAGGTACTACGTAAGCGTTCAAAGGGCTATTCTATGTCTCAGGCCAAAAGGTGTCACGCAGTGCTGCAGCTTGTGTGTCTAGGGGACAGGCAGCATACTGCCCCTGAGATTCTTGGGGCTCTGCAGGCACAGGCCCAGAGGTGGTTGACACCACGCCAGCTGCAGCCAGGGATTGTGGTTACTGATAATGGGTCAAACCTCCTGGCCGCCCTTCGTCAGGGAAAGTTGACCCATGTGCTATGCCTGGCGCATGTCCTAAATCTCGTGGTACAGCGGTTTTTGAACTCATACCCGGGAATGCAGGATGTGCTAAGGATGGCAAGAAGGGTGTGCAATCACTTCAGGCGGTCGTACAGTGCCACTGCATGTTTGGCTGAAGTGCAGCACGAGTTTCACCTGCCGGTACACCGCCTTGTCTGTGACATGCCCACCCGCTGGAACTCCACCTTGGCTATGCTGCAGCGCCTGTACATGCAGCAGAGGGCCCTCAATGAATATCTCTGCGAGTACAGCACCAGCACTGGCTCAGCGCGCCTGGGCTTCTTTTCACCACGGCAGTGGCTTTTAAATAAGGATGCATGTGCTGTCCTCTCGGCATTTGAGGAGTCCACAAGGATGGTCAGCCGGGACAGCGCATGCATCAGTGACACCCTACCGGTACTGTTTTTGTTGGAGCACACTCTGCGTGGCATTATGGACAGGGCACTGGAGGCAGAGCAGCAGGAGGAAGAGGAGGACTTCCTTGCCTCTCAAGGCCCCCTTTATCCTGAGAATCCTGACCCCATTATGCCTAGCTCCCAGAGGCCCGAGCAGGATCCAGGGGTGGAAGAGGAGGAGGACGATTCTTCGGGAACTTTTGCAGGCTTTGAGGAGGAGGAGGAGGAAGACATGCGGCAATCTGCAAGGCCTAGTTTGACTCCCTCGATGGTGGAGATGGATTTTGCTGCGTGTTAGTACCAGGTCGCGGTCCTCAGGATCGCCCCACCAGGAGGTGAGCAAGCCAGGGTCCAGTAGCAGATACAGCAGGTCAGGATCAAGCAGAAGCGTAGTCTAGGAATAGCCAAAGGTCGGTAACAAGTAGTTGCAAGTCGGGATTAGGCAAAAGCATAGTCGAGGAACAAGCCAAGTGTCGATAATGGATGGTAGCAAAGATACGGATGGCAGCAGGAGAGACAAGCGAGATATCGGCTCTTGAAGGCACAATATTCTGCCAACCAGGAAGTGCAAAGACATGGCTTAAAACAGGAAGTTCATGGGAGGAGCAAAGGGTTCAAAGTTCAAGGCAATAAAGATTCACAGCAGGGTCATTCAAGGATTTGTCCAAGGAGCTGTCCAGCATTCCAGGTGGCTCAGCAAGTAGAGTCATTGGCAGACACACTGGAGGTCCCAGGTTCAAGTCTGGTCCCTGACATTGTGAAAATACACCTGTTAATTATATGCACATTTTAAGAGACAGCACCTTTTAAAAAAAAATCTCTAATCTTGTTCCCAGTGCACTGCATTATGTCCCCATCATACACATTGGCTGTACAGTTGATTAGGAGCAAAAGAAAGGCATGGTGTAGGGGGAGGAGCAGAAGGGGGTAGAAGTGATCGATCTACCCGGATCAGCGACACCACCAGCTGTTTGCAGACGTGGGGGCAACCTGGCTGCAGCACCGAGCTCTGGCTACAATCCCTTCCGCTGGCAAGCAGTGTCACCCAATGAGCAGTGACAGAAATGTACCGTCCCTGCCCATGTTTGCTTGACCAAGTGTCAGCCGTCAGGTGTATCTTACGGCTGACTGACATGGCCAGGGACGACACTACATTGCCTTCCACATGTTGGTATAGGGATGGCAGGGCCTTACGGGCAAAGTAATGCCGACTTGGCACCTGCCACTGTGGAACTGCACATTTTGCAAAGTCACGGAAGGGAGCAGACTCTACCCAGGTTAAATGGTAACAGTTGCAGAGCCAGTAGTTTTGCCAAACTACTGTTTAGATGCTGGGTATGTGGGTCGCGGGGAGTATACATTTTTTTTTTGTTCCAGCATGTGTGGAATCGAAATTTGGCGTTTAGATGTTACAGCTGGTGGTGTGCTGGAGGTAGATGCGACACTGCCTGCTATATCATCATCCCTGTCAATGGAGGCTGCCAACAGGTGACGAGTGACTATAGCAGGGCCAGGAATAGACTGATGTGCAGGTGGAGCACGAGGAGCAGCGCGAGGAGGACTAGGAGGCCGACTGACCGATCTTTGGCCCTTTTGTGGGTTCTTCAAATGCTCCTGCCAACAGGCCAAGTGGTGGGTTGTCAAATGCCTGTTTAGGCAGCTTGTACCCAGGTGGTTTACATTTTTGCCACTTTTTATACCCTTCTGACAAATCTTGCAGATCGCAACTGTTCGGTCTGCATGGGATGTCTCAAAAAAGGCCCATCAAGAAGAGGTGCCATCTTGCCATGGCCAAGTTCAAAGGAGTCGAGGGTGGCAGTGGTGATCGCCTATGGCCACATCACCCTTAACACGTCTGATCTCATCTGATCTCAGAAGCTAAGCAGGGTCGGGCCTGGTTTGTACCTGGATGCGAGACTGCCTGGGAATACAGGGTGCTGTAGCATTTTGGCTTTTCCTTTATTCGTTGGCTTTCTTTTTGTTTCTCCTGAGGTGTCATCTTGCCATTGCCAAGTTCAAAGGGGTTGAGGGTGGCAGTGGTGATCACCTATGGCCACATCACCCTGAACACGCCTGATCTCGTCTGATCTCGGAAGCTAAGCAGGGTCGGGCCTGGTTAGTACCTGGACGGGAGACCACCTGGGAATACCACTTCGAGAGCGGCTTTGATAGCCAAGAGTTCCCGGTCCCCGACATCATAGTTTTTCTCCGCGGGAGAGAGTTTCTGGGAATAGAAGGCTATTGGGTGAGTTAAGTCTCTAGTTCCCTGTCTTTGGGAGATGACTGCCCCGACCGCAACGTCCGATGCGTCTACCTCCAGGAGATAGGGTAAGGCAGGATCCGGGTGACTTAGGATAGGGGCAGAGGTAAAATGTTTTTTAAGAACCGAGAAGGAGGACTGAGCTTCTGGGGTCCACTGGAAGCGGACGTTCTTCTTAGTAAGGTGAGTAATAGGGGCTATGATGTTAGAGAACCCCTTAATGAACCTCCTATAAAAATTGGCGAAGCCAACGAAGCGCTGTACTCCCTTTTTGTCTGATGGAGGTGGCCAGTCCAGAATGGCAGAGACCTTCTGAGGATCCATCTCTATTCCTTCTGTGGAAATTATTAACCCCAGAAATGGGATACTGTTCTGCTCAAAAACGCACTTCTCGGCCTTGGCCATGCTGGCGAAGGCGACCGAGGACATTTCGAACATGCTTGCGATGCTGCTCTAGGGATGTTGAGAAGATTAGGATGTCATTTGGATGATGAAGATATCCAACCAATCCCTGAAGATGTCGTTCACAAAGTGTTGGAACGTGGCAGGAGCATTACAAAGGCCAAATGGCATTACCAGGTATTCGAAATGTCCGAATCTAGTGTGGAAAGCAGTCTTCCATTCGTCGCCCTCTCGGATGCGCACCAAGTAGTACGCCCCACGAAGATCCAGCTTAGTAAACAGGATGGCAGATCTGAGTCTCTGAAAGAGTTCGGGGACTAGAGGAAGGGGATAACGGTTTTTAATAGTAACTTTATTTAAATCCCTATAATCTATGCAGGGTCGGAGGGTGTGATCCTTCTTCTCTACGAAGAAGATACCTGCCCCTGCTGGAGAGGTAGAGGGACGGATGAACCCCTTCTTCAGACTTTCGTCTACATAGTCCTTTAAGACGTCCAGCTCACGTTCAGAAAGTGGGTAAATCCGGCCGAACGGGATTTCGGCTCCTGGGAGCAAGTCGATGGGGCAGTCATATGGACGGTGGGGGGGCAAGGTCTCTGCTCCCCGTTTGCTGAATATGTCCAGGAAATCATGGTATTCTTTGGGCACCACAGAACACACATCAGGTTGGATTAAAGACAGAACAGAGTCTTGGGGAATTCAGGAGGAGCGGGTAGACAGGAATTCTTGCAGTAAAGAGATGGGAACTGGATGGTGCCTGTGATCCAATTGACTTGCGGGTTATGTGCTTGCAACCACGGTAATCCCAGGATAATGGGAAATAAGGAGGATATGATAACATCCAGGCTAATCAGTTCCTTATGGCCGGAGGAGGAGACCATAGGAAGGGGAAAAGTTTCTTGGGTCACGGGCCCGGATTTGATGTGGGAACCATCAGCCAGGAAGATGGTGAGGTCCTGAGTCTTGAGCCGGAGAGATACGCCATGTTGCAGGGCGAACGAGCGATCAATGAAACAACGGCAGGCTCCCAAGTCAATGATTGCAGTAACTGGGACGAGTCCTTCCGGAAGCTGTAATGACACAGGAAAGGCTAGGTGGGAGGAACTGGCAACAGATGGTGAGGCCGGCATGAACTTATGGTATTTTGCCGGGCAGGAGCGCACATAGTGGCCAGCTTCACCGCAATACAGGCACATGTTACCCAACTGGCGACGGCGTCTCTCCTCCGGGGACAAAGCAGGCCGTATGATCCCAAGTTCTATAGGTTCAGGCGTATCTGAGGCGACTCCAGCGGGAGCGGGGTTGGTAAGAGCTGACCCAGCAGAAGAAAAGTATGCAGGATGAGCAACTCATGGTAGCGTCCAGGCTGGTCTGAACTGCTGCGGAGATCGTTCTGCTCTGCGCTCCCGTAGCCACCGGTCGATTTGAATGGCCTGGGAAATCAAATCTTCCAAGGCGTTGGGGACACCTACCCGCGCCAGCTCGTCCTTCAGTCCTTCGTACAAGCCGAGATGGAACTGATACCGGAGTGCTGCTTCGTTCCAGGACGTATCGGAACTGATGCGGCGGAAGTTAGTGACGTAGTGTTCTACGGGCCTGCGACCCTGCTGAAGAACATGAAGCGCAGCTTCTGCGGTGGAGGATCGCTGCGGGTCATCATAGAGCTGTGTCATGGCCTCAAAAAATGACCGTAAGGAGTTTAATGGGGGCTGCCCTCTTCAAGGAGCCGATGAACCCAGGACTGGGGTTTGCCTAGGAGCAGGGAGATAACAAACTCCACCTTGGTGGTCTCCAAAGAAAAGGTTAGAGGTTGCAGGGAGAAATACAGCTGGCAGGCGTTGCGAAAGGCGTGGAATTTACCGCGATCCCCGGAATATTTTTCGGGAGCAGGAACTCGAGGTTCTGGTGGCAGCATCACTACGGTAGGGCCAGAAGCAGGTGCAGAGAGTGCTGCAGCAGGAGAGGAAGCAGATAGGAGGATCCCCCTGAAGTGTCGTAGAGCGCAGCCGTTCCTCTAGCTGTGTGTAGCCGCCTTGAAGCGACTTTACGGTTTGAGACAGGGCTGCGAGGTGTTGGCAGATCTCTTCCAACCGTGAGGCTTCTCTTGCAGGCTCCGTCATGGCTGATTTGTACTGTTAGGGATACAAGTGGTAGCCTGATGGCAGAGGAAGGCCCCACGTCTGCCAGAGGGCGGAGCTTAGACGGGAACCCCCAAGGTAAGTGACACAGGCTAACCTGAGTTGCGGAATCTAAGTATCCACCGGTTTTCGCAAGAGCCTCTAGTGGGGAGGATGGATTTTGCTGCGTGTGGATACCAGGTCGCAGTCCTCAGGGTCGCCCCACCAAGGGAGAAGCCGGTCATGATCCGAAGGCAGATAAGCAGACAAGGGAGATCTGAGAGAATGGTCAAACAAGCCGGGGGTCAGGACGGGCAGCAGGTCAACAAGGTCAGGAACAAGCCAAAGGTCAAAACGGATATCAAACAGGTAACAGGAAGCAGGCTTCAGGAACACAGGAAAAGTCAGCAAAGACACAGTGCTTCTGAGCTGTTTAAATAAGGCAGCCTCTTTGCCAATTACTGCAATTAGTCTGCTCTAGGTTAACCCTTGCAGATTCATGACAGCACATCAGTGTGCTCAGGAAGCATTCCTAACAGCGGCCAATACGGAAGGCTTCGTTATATACCCGCAGCAGCACGGGCACCAACTGTTCAGCGTATCGGCTGTAAACCTCCGACGGGATACCATCAGCCCCCGGAGATTTACCAGGCTTAGTAGATTTCAAGGCCGCATAAAGTTCGTTTTCCGTAAGGGGGGCCCCAAGCACAGCCACGTCCCAGGCAGACAGAGAAGGCAAATCGCAGGAAGCCAAAAAAATCGGCAATTTCTCGTGAGTCAGCCGAGATCTTAGAGGAGTAAAGATCAGCATAAAACTTCCCAAGTACTCTCCGTATGTCAGCCGTGGCGTGCCAGAGCACCCCCTGAGGATCCTTAATCTGGGGTATAAATGCCGCAGGCTGCTGCGAGCGAACCAGCATGGCCAACATATGACCCGTGTTTTCTCCCTTCTCAAAATACCTCTGCTGCAAGAAGAAGTGCTTGTTTTCAGCCTTTTGAATCGAGACCGACTTGGCCATAGATTGGGCAGCCAGCCACGACCTCTGAGTATCATCTGACGGGTCCCTATCATAAGTTTCCTCCGCTCTAGTCACTGCGTCCAACACAGTATTCTCCCATTGCCTGGTGTCCGTTTTAATGACATTAACCGTACGTATAAACTGACCTCCCATGAATGCCTTAGCCGCATCCCACACCACCCCCACCTCTGCGGATTCCAAATTGTCAGCAAAAAAGGACGTTAGTTTGGGTGGCAGGGGATCAGGACTAGGAAAGAGCGTCAGCCAGAATGCATTGAGTTTCCAAAGGGATTTTCCCGCCACGACCACCAGAGGCAGTAGCGAACCATTACCCAGCCCCAGATCTATCCTAGACAATCCCGAGTGTGACGCCGAGAAGCACGAAAATTTTCATACCTCAGGGTGGCCCATCCTCCAGACATCTGTCAGTCCGAGTTCACCCACCAACCGAGCAAGGGGCATAGCCCCCCCGGCCAGCATAGGTCCACCGGAGTGAGAGGAAAACCTATCCCAGGCAGAGTCAAGTACAGCAGTAAAGTCCCCCAACATCAGCAGGGGCACATCAGGAAGTTGAGCAATATGTGGCACGATAAGTTTAAGTACCCCTGCAGAATACGGGGGGGGGGCACAAGTACACACCTAAGGCTTGCTAGTTGGCAGGATAAAACAAACCGGCCCTCAGGGTCAATCACAGACTTTGAGCATAGAAACCGTACCCCCTTCTTAATCAAAATACACACCCTCTCGAATAAGTGGAGTAAACAGAGTGGAACTGGTGACTAAATACGCTAGGAGCTAGACACGTGGAAGTGGAAGGAGACATATGGGTCTCCTGCAGGCAAACCACATCTGCCTGCAGGCGTTTGATGGTGCGGAGCACCGCCGTCCTCTTTACCGGGTTGCCGAGGCCCCGCACATTCCAGGACATCACACAAATATTATCAGCCATAGTCAAAATGTAGCCATACACGGAGCGTCAGGCAACCCGGCCAGGGAGGCGAAAGAGGGCACCCAGAAAGGGTGAACCCACTACACCCCATCAGCACAGCCCAGCTATATAGAGAAAGCAACAGGAGTAGTCGCCCAGCCCACACAGTACCGGTGCAGCCCCAGCATAGAGAACAGTCAATAGGAACATCCACAGCATAGGGTAAAATAATAGCAGTAGAGCGACAAAGTACATGCAGGAAAAGCAAAAATTGAACCAAAGTCCAGGACCAGAAAAAAGGCAAAAAGGGGGGAACAAAAAGGCAATACACGTCTGCCACGTGTGGGGGAAGGGACGAGTCAATAGGGCATGTCCAGTCACGACCAAGGGGGGGAAACCGGAGAGGGACCACCGATACCAGTCTCCACAAAATTAGCAACCATGTGAGAGGTAGCAACCATTAGTGCAGCAGAAGAGCTCCCATCATAACGGGAAAAGTGTGTGTAACATCAAGTGCCAAGTATAGGCAGGAGAACCGAAAGGATCCATGACCGGCCGAAAAGAGTACAAAAGTTCCAAAAAGTAGAAACGATCCTCAAAGGTCTTCTCGCCTGGGGGAAGTGGCCGCCCGCAGGGCCCCACCATTAGCATCCAGCCATTGAACAGCAGCAGAAGGCTTATCAAAGAACAACACCTCATCCCGGGCCACCACCCGGAGCCTGGAAGGGTACAGCATAGCGTATTGAACATTCAAGTCCCGCAATCTCCTCTTGACCTCTACGAATTTCGCACGCTGTTTCTGCACCACCGCAGAGTAATCGGGAAACAGGGAGATCCTTGAGTTGTCAATCTTGAGCCTCCCCTGCATTCCCCTGGCTTTAGTAATTGAGGAATTTGAAGGTGAAAGTGCGCGGGGGGGGGGGGGGGCTCCAGGAGGAAGAGGTCGCATAGGCACCCTATGAGCACGTTCCACCGAAAACATGGAAGTAAAGGATTCTTGCCCAAAAGTAGAGAGCAGCCATTGTTCAATGAAAGCCACAGGATCTTCACCTTCCGCCCGCTCAGGGATCCCAATTGCTCTGATATTACTCCGTCTCATCCTATTCTCCAAGTCATCCAGACGTGCAGCTTGCTGGGCTGAGAGCAGGGCAGTATGTTTCACTTCCCTTTGCAAAGGCGCCATGTCATCCTCCAGGGAGCTGACCCTGCCTTCCACTGCCACTGTCCTCTCCCTCAATTTCTGCATATCATGCCTCATGAACGATATCTCAGACTTGACCCCCTTTAACTCCGCTGTCAGGGCCGTAATTGAGGTGGTACAGGTGGTAACCGCAGCCATAATGTCCCGCATAAGGCAGCCTGTTTGCCAATTACTGCAATTAGTCTGCTCTAGGTTAACCCTTTAGATTGCAGATTCATGACTGCACATCAGTGTGCTCAGGAAGCATTCCTAACAGTGGCCAATACGGAAGGCTTCATTATATACCCGCAGCAGCAGGGGCACCAACTGTTCAGCGTATCGGCTGTAAACCTCCGACGGGATGCCATCAGCCCCCGGAGATTTACCAGGCTTAGTAGATTTCAAGGCCGCATAAAGTTCGTTTTCCGTAAGGGGGGCCCCAAGCACAGCCACGTCCCAGGCAGACAGAGAAGGCAAATCGCAGGAAGCCAAAAAAATCAGCAATTTCTCGTGAGTCAGCCGAGATCTTAGAGGAGTAAAGATCAGCATAAAACTTCCCAAGTACTCTCCGTATGTCAGCCGTGGCATGCCAGAGCACCCCCTGAGGATCCTTAATCTGGGGTATAAATGCCGCAGGCTGCCGCGAGCGAACCAGCATGGCCAACATATGACCCGTGTTTTCTCCCTTCTCAAAATACCTCTGCTGCAAGAAGAAGCGCTTGTTTTCAGCCTTTTGAATCGAGACCGACTTGGCCATAGATTGGGCAGCCAGCCACGACCTCTGAGTATCATCTGACGGGTCCCTAACATAAGTTTCCTCCACTCTAGTCACTGCATCCAACACAGTATTCTCCCATTGCCTGGTGTCCGTTTTAATGGCATTAACCGTACGTATAAACTGACCTCCCATGAATGCCTTAGCCGCATCCCACACCACCCCCACCTCTGCGGATTCCAAATTGTCAGCAAAAAAGGACGTTAGTTTGGGTGGCAGGGGATCAGGACTAGGAAAGAGCGTCAGCCAGAATGCATTGAGTTTCCAAAGGGATTTCCCCGCCACGACCACCAGAGGCAGTAGCGAACCATTACCCAGCCCCAGATCTATCCTAGACAATCCCGAGTGTGACGCCGAGAAGCACGAAAACTTTCGTACCTCAGGGTGGCCCATCCTCCAGACATCTGTCAGTCCGAGTTCACCCACCAACTGAGCAAGGGGCGTAGCCCCCCCGGCCAGCATAGGTCCACCGGAGTGAGAGGAAAACCTATCCCAGGCAGAGTCAAGTACAGCAGTAAAGTCCCCCAACATCAGCAGGGGCACATCAGGAAGTTGAGCAATATGTGGCACGATAAGTTTAAGTACCCCTGCAGAATACGGGGGGGGCACAAGTACACACCTAAGGCTTGCTAGTTGGCAGGATAAAACAAACCGGCCCTCAGGGTCAATCACAGACTTTGAGCATAGAAACCGTACCCCCTTCTTAATCAAAATACACACCCCTCTCGAATAAGTGGAGTAAACAGAGTGGAACTGGTGACTAAATACGCTAGGAGCTAGACACAGGGAAGTGGAAGGAGACATATGGGTCTCCTGCAGGCAAACCACATCTGCCTGCAGGTGTTTGATGGTGCGGAGCACCGCCGTCCTCTTTACCGGGTTGCCGAGGCCCCGCACATTCCAGGACATCACACAAATATTATCAGCCATAGTCAAAATGTAGCCATACACGGAGCGTCAGGCAACCCGGCCAGGGAGGCGAAAGAGGGCACCCAGAAAGGGTGAACCCACTACACCCCATCAGCACAGCCCAGCTATATAGAGAGAGCAACAGGAGTAGTCGCCCAGCCCACACAGTACCGGTGCAGCCCCAGCATAGAGAACAGTCAATAGGAACATCCACAGCATAGGGTAAAATAATAGCAGTAGAGCGACAAAGTACATGCAGGAAAAGCAAAAATCGAACCAAAGTCCAGGACCAGAAAAAAGGCAAAAAGGGGGGGAACAAAAAGGCAATACACGTCTGCCACGTGTGGGGGAAGGGACGAGTCAATAGGGCATGTCCAGTCATGACCAAGGGGGGGAAACCGGAGAGGGACCACCGATGCCAGTGTAGTCTCCTCAAAATTAGCAACCATGTGAGAGGTAGCAACCATTAGTGCAGCAGAAGAGCTCCCATCATAACAGGAAAAGTGTGTGTAACATCAAGTGCCAGGTATAGGCAGGAGAACCGAAAGGATCCATGACCGGCCGAAAAGAGTACAAAAGTTCCAAAAAGTAGAAACGATCCTCAAAGGTCTTCTCGCCTGGGGGAAGTGGCCGCCCGCAGGGCCCCACCATTAGCATCCAGCCATTGAACAGCAGCAGAAGGCTTGTCAAAGAACAACACCTCATCCCGGACCACCACCCGGAGCCTGGAAGGGTACAGCATAGCGTATTGAACATTCAAGTCCCGCAATCTCCTCTTGACCTCTACGAATTTCGCACGCTGTTTCTGCACCACCGCAGAGTAATCTGGGAACAGGGAGATCCTTGAGTTGTCAATCTTGAGCCTCCCCTGCATTCCCCTGGAATTGAGGAATTTGAAGATGAAAGTGCGCGGGGGGGGGGGGGAGAGATCCCCTAAGGGAACAGTGTCATCCGTGTCTGAATGCGACCCCGGTGAGCCGGATCAATGGTCCTCAGATAGAGTTTGGGGGTCCCGGGCAGCAGGCTTAGCAAAAAGCTTTTGAGCAGCCTCCAGATATGTTGCCTTCTGTGCTGCGCGCTGCGAGGCGCCGCCATCTTGGATCGGGCCGGCCTGTGCGGATTTCCCTCTTTACCCTTCTTAGACATCACGGAGAGAAGATGGAGGACTCACAGGGTGATCACCGCACTCCAGGGAACACAGGGCTAAGGAGTTACACAGGATAACTACCAGGATCAACAGCGGAGCTCACAGCATGCACATCCGCTCACACCCGCAGCTCGGCCACGCCCCCCTGAAAAAAATTTAGTCAAAATGACTGTATTTTTGTCTTTTAGAGTCTTAAAAGGCTTGTAGGCTTTTTAGACACTTGAAAACCAAAATAGAGTAATTTTGACCAAAAAAAAATGTTTTCAGGCTATTGGTTACCACATGCAGTTATCTTGTCTAAAAAGCGGCTGTTTAAGACTCTAAAAGACGAAAAGACGAAAATTTTGACAAAAAAAATCAGACCTTTGGTGACCAAATGTAGTTATTTTGACTAAAAAAGGCTTTTTAGACACTTGGAGACCAAAATAATGTAATTTTGACCAAAATTTTTTTTTCAGGCCATTGGTTTACCAAATGCAGTTATCTGGTCTAAAACCGGCGTTTTAAGACTCTAAAAGCTGAAAATACAGTCATTTTGACTAAAACATTTTTTCCAGATCTTTGGTGATCAAATGCAGTTATTCTGACTAAAAAAGGCTTTTTTGACACTTGAAAAACCAAAATAGAGTCATTTTGACCAAAAAGATTTATCAGGCCATTGGTTACGAAATGCAATTATCTTGTCTAAAACCGGCTTTTTAAGACTCTAAAAGGCGAAAATACAGTCATTTTGACTAAAAACAATTTTCAGACCTTTGGTGACCAAATGCAGTTATTTTGACGAATAAAGGCTTTTTAGACACTTGGAGACCAAATTAGAGTCATTTTGACCAAACAATTTTTTCAGGCCATTGTAGACCAAATGCAGTTATCTTGGGAACGATATCTCAGATTTGACCCCCTTTAACTCCGCTGTCAGGGCCGTAATTCAGGTGGTACAGGTGGTAACCGCAGCCATAATGTCCCGCAACGTGGGTTCTGTGTCCGGGGTAGGAGATGATTGCCTCGGGGCCTGGTCTGCATCTGCTGCAATCAGCAATCTGGCGGGAGAGATCCCCTAAGGGAACAGTGTCATCCGTGTCTGAATGCGACCTCGGTGAGCCGGATCGATGGTCCTCAGATAGAGTTTGGGGGTCCCGGGCAGAAGGCTTAGCAAAAAGCTTTTGAGCAGCCTCCAGATATGTGGCCTTCTGTGCTGCGCGCTGCTCTTGGATCGGGCCGGCCTGTGCGGATTCCCTTCTTAGACATCACGGAGAGAAGATGGAGGACTCACCGGGTGATCACCGCACTCCAGGGAACACAGGGCACCGACTGACGGTAGAAATCGGAGCAGGATAAGGAGTTACACAGGATAACTACCAGGATCAACAGCGGAGCTCACAGCATGCACGTCCACTCACACCCGCAGCTCAGCCACGCCCCCCTGAAAAAAAATTTAGTCAAAATGACTGTATTTTTGTCTTTTAGAGTCTTAAAAGGCTTGTAGGCTTTTTAGACACTTGAACACCAAAATAGAGTCATTTTGACCAAATTTTTTTTTTCAGGCTATTGGTTACCACAATCTTGTCTAAAAAGCGGCTGTTTAAGACTTTAAAAGACGAAAAGATGAAAGTTTTGACAGAAAAAAAAAGTCAGACCTTTGGTGACCAAATGTAGTTATTTTGACTAAAAAAGGCTTTTTAGACACTTGGAGACCAAAATAATGTAATTTTGACCAAAAATTTTTTTTCAGGCCATTGGTTTACCAAATGCAGTTATCTGGTCTAAAACCAGCGTTTTAAGACTCTGAAAGCCGAAAATACAGTCATTTTGACTAAAACATTTTTTCCAGATCTTTGGTGATCAAATGCAGTTATTCTCACTAAAAAAGGCTTTTTTGACACTTGGAGACCAAAACAGAGTCATTTTGATCAAAAAAATATTTTTCAGGCCATTGGAGACCAAATGCAATTATCTTGTCTAAAACAAGCGTTTTAAGACTATAAAGACAAAAATAGTCATAAAGGAAACGAATAAAGGAAAAGCCAAAAGCCTACAGCACCTGGTATTCCCAGATGGTCTCCCATCCGAGTACTAACCCGTAGGGATGATCGAACGGTTTGGGTCGACCATCGGTTCGACCCGAACATTGGGTGTTCGAAATTCGGCCGAATTCCGAACTTTTTACGGTCAAAGTTCGGAATTCGACCACCAGAACCGCCCAAAATGCACTGGTACAGGAACTGGGCTTTAAAAGCCTGTGATTGGCCCAGAAACATCAGCAAAAGCCAATGAGGGGGCAGGAGTCTTCTGGGAACGTGATTGGACTGACTACGGAGACCAGGTTCCAATCAGAAGTGAATACGCCCCACAGTATATAAGATAGCCCCGCCTAACCCATAGCACAGTGATACAGAGTCTGTTGAAGAGAGTGGAAACATTTCTCTTACTCCTGCTTTGCTACACTATGTTTTCTGCATAGGCGAGTGCTTCTAAAGCTCCATATAGCAGAATTGCATTCAGCTTACAGCCAGTCAGTGTAGTTAGAAATACAGCGATTGTGCTGGTTTTTTGAGTTAGAAAAAAAAATAAAAATAAAGGGACAGTGTCAGTCTTCTGCTGTATGGAGCTGTTCTTTTAGTGTGAGGAAAGGGATATCTAGTGTAGTTAGGGAACTTTGTACCACAGTAGTTAGATGTAATAATCTAGTTTCTGTAGGGAAAGTGAAAGTGAAAGTGTGAGGGTTCTGTGTAGTGAGCACGTTCCACAGTGCTGATATATCTACAGCAGGTATACGTGTTTGCTAGTCAGCAAAATACATTGCCTCAGTGACAACTTAATGCCTGTTCTTGAAAGCGTTAGGTCCACTGTGCAAAAGGCTTTGCAACTGTGCGTGACACGCATCTGCTGTGCTGTATTCAGCGACAACTGTGGGTCGCATAGCAGTGTGCGTTTTTCACTGCACAGAGTTGCCAACGCCTCAGTGACAAATATGCCAGGTAGACCAAGAAAAGGCATACGTGGCCCTGCTGCGGAAAGGGGCACAGCTTCTAGGGTGTCTAGAGGCAGGGGTGGACGTGGTGGTCAGTCCTCAGCCAGGCCACCATTTGCATTGTTCTCCAGCAGTGGCCAAGCTATACGTCCACAGTACGTACAGGAGGTGGTGGACTATATTACCAAACCCTCATCATCGGCATCATCTACAACTACAGTGACCCAGGCAGAGAAAAGTGGTCAGTCTTCTGCAGTTGGCAGAACAAATAGAGATGAGTCCATGTCCACCTCACGTCCTCCCTTAGACCCAACTTCAGACATGGCAGAGGAGTCAGCTGAGCTGTTTGACCACAGTGTCGGCCATCTACTCCAGCCTGATGCTCAGTCCTTTATGGAGTCTGATGTTGGGTCTGAGGTTGAGGAGGAGGCAGAGCAAGCAAGAGGGGAGAGCATATGGCCCGCTCCATCTAAGGCCGCACCTGTTGTCTCCCGGGCCACTATACACACCTCTTCTTGATGGGCCTTTTTTGAGACATCCCATGCAGACCTAACAGTTGCGATCTGCAAGATTTGTCAGAAGGGTATAAACGTGGCAAAAATTTCAACCACCTGGGTACAAGCTGCCTAAACAGGCATTTGACAACCCACCACTTGGCCTGTTGGCAGGAGCATTTGAAGAACCCACAAAAGGGCCAAAGATCGGTCAGTCGGCCTCCTAGTCCTCCTCGCGCTGCTCCTCGTGCTCCACCTGCACATCAGTCTATTCCTGGCCCTGCTATAGTCACTCGTCACCTGTTGGCAGCCTCCATTGACAGGGATGATGATATAGCAGGCAGTGTCGCATCTACCTCCAGCACACCACCAGCTGTAACATCTAGACGCCAAATTTTGATTCCACACATGCTGGAACGAAAAAAAATGTATACTCCCCGCCACCCACATACCCAGCATCTAAACAGTAGTTTGGCAAAACTAATGGCTCTGCAACTGTTACCATTTAACCTGGTAGAGTCTGCTCCCTTCCGTGACTTTGCAAAATGTGCAGTTCCACAGTGGCAGGTGCCAAGTCGGCATTACTTTGCCCGTAAGGCCCTGCCATCCCTATACCAACATGTGGAAGGCAATGTAGTGTCGTCCCTGGCCACGTCAGTCAGCCGTAAGATACACCTGACGGCTGACACTTGGTCAAGCAAACATGGGCAGGGACGGTACATTTCTGTCACTGGTCATTAGGTGACACTGCTTGCCAGCGGAAGGGATTGTAGCCAGAGCTCAGTGCTGCAGCCAGGTTGCCCCCACGTCTGCAAACAGCTGGTGGTGTCGCTGATCTGGGTAGATCGATCACTTCTATCCCCTTCTGCTCCTCCTCCTCCTACTCATCCTCCTCCATGCCCTCCTCTGCAGAATGGTCCTTTGAATATGATGAGGTACTACTTAAGAGTTCAAAGGGCTATTCTATGTCTCAGGCCAAAAGGTGTCACGCAGTGCTGCAGCTTGTGTGTCTAGGGGACAGGCAGCATACTGCCCCTGAGATTCTTGGGGCTCTGCAGGCACAGTCCCAGAGGTGGTTGACACCACACCAGCTGCAGCCAGGGATGGTGGTTACCGATAATGGGTCAAACCTCCTGGCCGCCCTTCATCAGGGAAAGTTGACCCATGTGCTATGCCTGGCGCATGTCCTGAATCTCGTGGTACAGCGGTTTTTGAACCGGGAATGCAGGATGTGCTAAGGATGGCAAGAAGGGTGTGCAATCACTTCAGGCGGTCGTACAGTGCCACTGCACGTTTGGCCGAAGTGCAGCAGGAGTCTCACCTGCCGGTACACCGCCTCGTCTGTGACATGCCCACCCGCTGGAACTCCACCTTGGCTATGCTGCAGCGCCTGTACATGCTTACGAATTTCAATGAATATCAATGAATATGAATGAATATCAATGAATATCTCAATGAATATCTCTGCGAGTACAGCACCAGCACTGGCTCAGCGCGCCTGGGCTTCTTTTCACCACGGCAGTGGCTTTTGATTAAGGATGCATGTGCTGTCCTCTCGGGATTTGAGGAGTTCACAAGGATGGTAAGCCGGGACAGCGCATGCATCAGTGACACCCTACCGGTACTGTTTTTGTTGGAGCACACTCTGCATGGCATTATGGACAGGGCACTGGAGGCAGAGCAGCAGGAGGAAGAGGAGGACTTCCTTGCCTCTCAAGGCCCCTTTTATCCTGAGAATCCTGTCCCCATTATGCCTAGCTCCCAGAGGCCCGAGCAGGATCCAGGGGTGGAAGAGGAGGAGGACGATTCTTCGGGAACTTTTGCAGGCTTTGAGGAGGAGGAGGAGGAAGACATGCGGCAATCTGCAAGGCCTAGTTTGACTCCCTCGATGGTGGAGATGGATTTTGCTGCGTGTTAGTACCAGGTCGCGGTCCTCAGGATCGCCCCACCAGGAGGTGAGCAAGCCGGGGTCCAGTAGCAGATACAGCAGGTCAGGATCAAGCAAAAGCGTAGTCTAGGAATAGCCAAAGGTCGGTAACAAGTAGTTGCAAGTCGGGATTAGGCAAAAGCATAGTCGAGGAACAAGCCAAGTGTCGATAATGGATGGTAGCAAAGATACGGATGGCAGCAGGAGAGACAAGCGAGATATCGGCTGTTGAAGGCACAATATTCTGCCAACCAGGAAGTGCAAAGACATGGCTTAAAACCGGAAGTTCATGGGAGGAGCAAAGGGTTTAAAGTTCAAGGTTCAAGGCATTAAAGATTCACAGCAGGGTCATTCAAGGATTTGTCCAAGGAGCTGTCCAGCATTCCAGGTGGCTCAGCAAGTAAAGTCATTGGCAGACACACTGCAGGTCCCAGGTTCAAGTCGGGGTCCTGACATTGTGAAAATACACCTGTTAATTATATGCACATTTTAAGAGACAGCACCTTTTTAAAAAAAAAACTCTAATCTTGTTCCCAGTGCACTGCATTATGTCCCCATCATACACATTGGCTGTGCAGTTGATTAGGAGCAAAAGAAAGGCATGGTTGAGCAAAAAAGTCATTTTTGAAGGTTTGGCATGCTATAATTCTGGTTCCGGACATGCTACAGAGCTGAAACATCACAGGTACACCTTTTAGACCCCACAGACACAAAATCCAAAGAAATCTTTTTTTTTCCCAATAATTTTTTCAATAATTGGCTCTCTATCAAAAACGACAATTTTTAAGAACTTTTTTTGTGTGATTAATAGTCCCTGGGGCATGACCCAGAACCCTAGGCACTTTTTAGGGGCATTTATTGGGTTTTAGGGCTTCAAAATTGTGTTTTTTAATTACCGAAGTTCGGGTCCCATTGATTTCAATGGGGTTCTGGAATCTGAACCGAACTTTCGGGAAATTCGGGTCTTCTGGTTGAACCAAACTTTTCAAAAGTTCGATCATCCCTACTAACCAGGCCCGACCCTGCTTATCTTCCGAGATCAGATGAGATCAGGCGCATTCAGGGTGATGTGGCCATAGGCGATTATCACTGCCACCCTCGACCACTTTGAACTTGCCCATGGCAAGATGGCACCTCAGGAGAAACAAAAAGAAAGCCAACGAATAAAGGAAAAGCCAAAAGCCTACAGCACCTGATATTCCCAGGAGGTCTCCCATCCAGGTACTAACCAGGCCCGACCCTGCTTAGCTTCCAAAATCAGACGAGATCGGGCGCGTTGAGGGTGATGTGGCCATAGGCAAGTGTCACTGTCACCTTCGACCCCTTTGAACTTGCTCATGGCAAGATGGCACCTCAGGAGAAACAAAAAGAAAGCCAACGAATAAAGGAAAAGCCAAAATGCTACAGCACCCTGTATTCCCAGGCGGTCTCGCATCCAGGTACAAACCAGGCCCGACCCTGCTTAGCTTCTGAGATCAGATGAGATCGGGCGTGTTAAGGGTGATGTGGCCATAGGCGATCACCACTGCCACCCTCGACTCCTTTGAACTTGGCCATGGCAAGATGGCACCTCAGGAGAAACAAAAATAAAGCCAACAAATAAAGGAAAAGCCAAAAGCCTAAAGCACCTGGTTTTCCCAAGCGGTCTCCCATCCAGGTACTAACCAGGCCCAACCCTGCTTAGCTTCCAAGATCAGACACGTTCAGGGTGATGTGGTCGTAGGCTATCACCACTGCCACTTTCGACCCCTTTGAACTTGGCAATGGCAAGATGGCACCTCAGGAGAAACAAAAATAAAGCCAACGAATAAAGGAAAAGCCAAAATCCTACAGCACCTGGTAATCCCAGGCGGTCTCCCATCCAGAAGTAAGTGTTGGCCTGTATAGGCCCCAAAAATTAGCCCACATGGGTTTAACTGACAGCTAAGAACGAAGTATTCTGTGGCTGAAGGTAAGTGTCAGGTATACCCATGTGGGCTAATTTCTGGTGCCTTTTATGGCCGACACTTACTTCTGTATCCTGTGAATGTCTAATGTACCTTTAGCCACAGAATACTACGTTCTTAGCAGTCAGGTAAACCCATGTGAGCTAATTTTTGGGGCCTATAGAGGCCAACACTTACTTCTGTATACTGTGTGAATGCCTAATGTACCTCCAGCCATCAAATACTACGTTCTCTGCTGTCAGTTAAACCCATGTGAGCTAATTTTTTTGGGCCTATACAGGCTGACACCTACTTCTGTATACGGTGTGAATGCCTGATTTACCTCTAGCCATCCAATAATACGTTCTTTGCTATCAGTGAAACCCATGTGAGCTAATTTTTGGTTCTAAACAGGCTGACACTTACTTCTGTATAATGGAAATGCCTAATGTACCTCCAGCCATCAAATACACTAGGTTCTTTGCTGTCAGTTAAAACCATGTGAGCTAATTTTTGGGGCCTATACAGGCCGACACTTCTGTATACTGTGAATGCCTAATGTACTTCCAGCCATATAATACAGTACGTTCTTTGCTGTCAGTTAAACCCATGTGAGCTAATTTTTGGGGCCTATACAGGCTGACACTTACTTCTGTATCCTGTGAATGCCTAATGTACCTTCAGCCACAGAATACTACGATCTTAGCTGTCAGTTAAACCCATGTGGGCTAGTTTTTGGGGACTATACAGGCCGACACATACTTCTGTATCCTGTGAATACCTAATGTACCTTCAGCCTCCAAATACTACATACTTAGCTGTCAGGTAAACCCATGTGAGCTAATTTTTGGGGCCTATACATTTTGACACTTACTTCTGTATACTGTGTGAATGCCTAATGTACCTTCAGCCACAGAATACTACATTCTTAGCTGTCAGTAAAACCCATGTGGGCTAATTTTTGGGGACTATACAGGCCGACAGATACTTCTGTATCCTGTGAATGCCTAATGTACCTTTAGCCACCAAATAATACATTATTAACTGTCAGGTAAACCCATGTGAGCTAATTTCTGGGGCCTATACATGCCGACACTTACTTCTGTATACTGTGTGAATGCCTAATGTACCTCTAGCCATCAAATGCTATGTTCTTTGCTGTCAGTTAAACCCATGTGAGCTATTTTTTGGGGCCTATACAGGCCGACACTTACTTCTGTATACTGTGTGAATGCCTAATGTAACTCTAGCCACCAAATACTACGTTCTTAGTTGTCAGGTAAACTGATGTGGGCTAATTTTTGTGGCCTTTTACGGCCGACACTTACTTCTGTATCCCGTGAATGCCTAATGTACCTTCAGCCACAGAATACTACATTCTTAACTATCAATTAAACCCACGTGGGCTAATTTTTGGGGCCTATACAGACACTTACTTCTGTACCCTGTGAATGCCTAATATACCTTCAGCCACCAAGTACTACGTTCTTAGCTGTTAGGTAAACCCATGTGGGCTAATTTTTAGGGCCTTTTATGGCCGACACTTACTTCTGTATCCTGTGAATGCCTAATGTACCTTCAGCCACCAAATACTACGTTCTTAGCTGTTAGGTAAACCCATGTGGGCTAATTTTTGGGGCCTTTTACGGCCGACACATATTCTTTGCACTGGCACTTTATTTTGCACATATCTTAAAAGTTACCCCACGGTCTGGATACACTGTTGGTTTTACTTTATATATAAAAGGTAGCGCCGTTTACAACTACCTTCCCCCCCATATGATACTTGACCCCTAATGTTTTAGGGGTTGGTTGGCGGCTGCAACCTATTTTTATGCAATAAAGTCTCTGAGAATGTATCCATAGCGCTGGTCTTTCTCCTCACCTGCATTTCATTTTACGGCCGACACTTACTTCTGTATTCTGTGAATGAAAAAAAACTTTTAGTCAAAATGACCCAATTTTTGTATTTTAGAGTCTTAAAAATCCAGTTTTAGACAAGATTACTGCATTTTGTCTCCAATGGTCTGAAAAATGTTTTGGGTCAAAATGACTGTATTTTTGTCTTTTAGAGCCTTAAAAAGCCGGGTTTAGACATGATTTGTCTAAAACCGGCCATTTGGACTCCAATGGCCTGAAAAAAATGTTTTGGTCAAAATGACTCTATTTTTGTCTCTAAGTGTCTAAAAAGCCTTTTTAAGTCAAAATAACTGCATTTGGTCACCAAAGGTCTGAAATTATTTTTTAGTCAAAATAACTGTATTTTTGTCTTTTAGAGCCTTAAAAAGCCGGTTTTAGGCAAGAGTTGTGTAAAACCGGCCATTTGGGCTCCAATGGCCTGAAAAATTTTTTGGGTCAAAATGACTCAATTTTGGTCTCCAAGTGTCTAAAAAGCCTTTTTTTCGTCAAAATAACTGAATTCGTCACCAAAGGTCTAAAAAAATTTTAGTCAAAATGACTGTATTTTTGTCTTTTAGAGCCTTAACCACTTGCCAACTGCCGCACGACTATTTACTTTCGGCAGTCAGCCCCTCACAGGCAAAGTGACGTTGATCTACGTCACTAACCGCGTGGTCACGGACCCCCCGGCGCGTGTGACCGGCGGACCCGATGTCCGCCGGTCACTCGGCGATCATCGCAAAAGAATAAACAACAAGTGGGACACAATCATGAAGTGGAACGAAATTTATTGGATCTTTCAAACTTTTTTAACAAATAAAAAAAAGAAAAATTGGGCGTGCAAAATTATTCAGCCCCCTTAAGTTAATACTTTGTAGCGCCACCTTTTGCTGCGATTACAGCTGTAAGTCACTTGGGGTATGTCTCTATCAGTTTTGCACATCGAGAGACTGAAATTTTTGCCCATTCCTCCTTGCAAAACAGCTCAAGCTCAGTGAGGTTGGATGGAGAGAGTTTGTGAACAGCAGTTTTCAGTTCTTTCCACAGATTCTCAATTGGATTCAGGTCTGGACTTTGACTTGGCCATTCTAACACCTGGATATGTTTATTTGTGAACCATTCCATTGTAGATTTTGCTTTAAGTTTTGGATCATTGTCTTGTTGGAAGACAAATCTCTGTCCCAGTCTCAGGTCTTTTGCAGACTCAATCAGGTTTTCTTCCAGAATGGTCCTGTATTTGGCTCCATCCATCTTCCCATCAATTTTAACCATCTTCCTGGTCCCTGCTGAAAAAAAGCAGGCCCAAACCATGATGCTGCCACCACCATGTTTGACAGTGGGGATGGTGTATTCGGGGTGATTGGCTGTGTTGCTTTTACGCCAAACATAACGTTTTGCATTGTTGCCAAAAAGTTCGATTTTGGTTTCATCTGACCAGAGCACCTTCTTCCACATGTTTGGTGTGTCTCCCAGGTGCCTTGTGGCAAACTTTAAACAACACTTTTTATGGATATCTTTAAGAAATTGCTTTCTTCTTGCCACTCTTCCATAAAGGCCAGATTTGTGCAGTATACGACTGATTGTTGTCCTATGGACAGAGCCTCCCACCTCAGCTGTAGATCTCTGCAGTTCATCCAGAGTGATCATGGGCCTCTTGGCTGCATCTCTGATCAGTCTTCTCCTTGTATTAGCTGAAAGTTTAGAGGGACGGCCAGGTCTTCGTAGATTTGCAGTGGTCTTCCATTTCAATATTATCGCTTGCACAGTGCTCCTTGGGATGTTTAAAGCTTGGGAAATCTTTTTGTATCCAAATCCGGCTTTAAACTTCTCCACAACAGTATCTCGGACCTGCCTGGTGTGTTCCTTGTTCTTCATGATGCTCTCTGCGCTTTAAACGGACCTCTGAGACTATTACAGTGCAGGTGCATTTATACAGAGACTTGATTACACACAGGTGGATTCTTTTTATTATCATTAGTCATTTAGGTCAACATTGGATCATTCAGAGATTCTCACTGAACTTCTGGAGAGAGTTTGCTGCACTGAAAGTAAAGGGGCTGAATAATTTTGCACGCCCAATTTTTCATTTTTTTATTTGTTAAAAAGGTTTGAAATATCCAATAAATTTCGTTCCACTTAAAGATTGTGTCCCACTTGTTGTTGCTTCACAAAAAAATTACAGTTTTATATTTGAAGCCTGAAATGTGGCAAAAGGTCGCAAAGTTCAGGGGCACCAGTGTCAGTGTTTGCACTGATACTGGTTGCACTTATGCAGCACAAAGGGGTTAATTAACTGCCACTGGTCCGTCACTAATGCATCAGTAGCAATACGTTAACCCCCTCATGCTGCATAATACAAATACCACTGGTAATTAACCTCACCCCCCCCCACAAAGAGTTAATGATGGCAATCTGCTTACTTGTGGGACAACCTTTTGTTATGTATATAATTGATGGGTAGTGTCAAGGCATGCTGGGATGTGTAGTTCTTGCGCAGCTAGAGGAGCAGCAGCTTATCCCCCATCATGCTGGTAGTAGACTGAATGAGATGGCTTTTACCTATGGGAACTTATGCTCTGCTATCTGTATAAAAACTTTGGAGTAGTGATGGGACCTGCTGGTATTTGTAGTTCTTCTGGAGCAGCCCTATGTACTTCCTTATTAGAGGATGCAGGTTGTAGACTAGAGAGAGAGAGAGAGATGCTTTTGACTTGGATCTAAAAGCAGGTTGTGCTGCTGCAATTAAACGGGGGTGAGCACCAATCCAAGCTGCACTGGCTGTGATTGGAAATTTAATCTTTTTTTTTTTTTTGAAGGAAAAAAAAAAGGGGACAAAGTTTTTTATTTTTTTTATTTATTCATACTGGGGATAGGGGTGCTTTATTTATTGCAGCCTTTACATTTAATACCAGTGCTTCTCTGTTATTTGTAGCCTTTGAGGGTTAACCCTTGCTGCCTCCTATACACCTGTATGTGACTGCACAAGTACATGTATGGCAGAGAGAGAGAGAGAGAAGAAAAACAACACAGCAGACAGCCACATGCCACATTATTTTCCTCCGCAGCATACAGCGCATGAAGGAAGGAGGTGGGTGGAGGGATTGAGTAAAAGGCGCAGAGGACGAGATCCTGCTCTGCTGTGCATGCTGGGTCTTCTCTCCGGGATGTCACTGGTTGCTAGATGCCATTCGGCCGGCAATCCTAGCAACCAGTGTAGCTCACAATGAAGCGCCCAGCGCCGGCAGAGGATCAGATCAGATCAGTCAGCAAAGATACCCAGAGATGACAGGGAAGTGAAGGGCTCAGTTTTTACACATAGTAGCGGCCATACATTTTCGGCATCTTTAACTTCTTATCGGCCGAAATGGGATAGGCTCATTTTCGGCCGAAAATATCGGTTGCCAAAATTTCGGTGCATCTCTACTTACATGGCACATGTTCTAGCAGTGACAGTGTGTAGCTGTTTTGAAAACAGCTAAACACACACTGTCACTAGCTGCTGCTAGAAAACATGTGCCATGCGGCATGCCAGTTTGCTTGTTACATGTGATGTGACAGCCAGGTGCACATTTTCAAGTTGAAAATGTGCACCTGGCTGTCACATCACATGTAACAAGCAAACTGGCATGCCGCATGGCACATGTTTTCTAGCAGCAGCCAGTGACAGTGTGTGTGTAGCGGTTTTGAAAACCGCTACACGGTCACTGCTAGAACATGTGCCATGTAAGGAAAGGGCACAAAAACAAACACGACAACACCGCTGGGATTTGTGGTTCTGGCATCCGGCAGAGCATGGTTCACTTCTGGCTTAGCAGCAGGCAGGCAGGCCGCAAGTGTAAAAAACAGATAACAGTCAGTTACAACACTGTCACTGCTAGAAAACATGTGCCATGCCAGTTTGCTTGTTACATGTGATGTGACAGCCAGGTGCACATTTTCAACTTGAAAATGTGCACCTGGCTGTCACATCACATGTAACAAGCAAACTGGCATGGCACATGTTTTCTAGCAGTGCTGTGACAGTATGTAGCTTTTATCTGTTTTTTACACCTGTGGCCTGCCTGCTGCTAAGCCAGAAGTTCCAGACCAGAACACTGCTCTGCCGGAGGCCACCCAGAACCACAAATCCCAGCGGTGACAGTGGTGTGTGGTCTGTGGTGTTGTCACTGTGTTTGTAAATTGTGCTGCTGGCCTGCTGCCATTCTTTCCTTACCTGTTGTTGAGGCCTTGGCTCCTGTCCTGGTCGTGGGTGGTGGTGTTAATGCAGCTCCAGGGCAGGCACTAACTTGACTTGACACTCTGATCTCTGACGACTCCTCCACACTCTGACTCACTGTCTCAGACTCAGACACACTGTAAGTGTCTGTCTGCGGTGTGCGGCGCCGGCGACTTCTCACTTCCCGCTTCTTCCTGTGACAAGGCAGCATGGGGTCCCTGCCGGCCTCTAGCTCCACTCCCGGCCTTAGTCACATGACGGTTCACTTCACAGTCACACGGTCCACCCACCGACTCCACCCCCTCCTGAGCTACGCTGGAGCCTGGATGCCGCTGCGGAGCCGGCTGCAAGCTGAGCAAAGTTAGCAAGGAGTGGGGAGTCGGGGATAGCGGCCGGTGGGCGGCCAGATTGCCATAATGCGGGGTCCGGGCAGTCGGGGACAGTGGCGGGGCGGGAGGCCAGGTTGCGGTAATGCGGCGGCCGTGGCCCTCAGACTCCGCGGAATCGGCCGCGGAGAGGCAAGCAACGGCCGGACACTGTCTTCCATTATAATGCGCCCGGATTCGGAGCGGAGGCCTCGGCGGCCCACCGGGCATATGCCCGCTGTGCCCTATGGTCAGTTCGGCCCTGGTGTGAATGCCTAATGTACCTCTAGCCATCAAATACTACGTTCTTTGCTGTCAGTTAAACCCATGTGAGCTATTTTCTGGGGCCTATACAGGCCGACACAAACTTCTCAAAAAGAAAGCCAACGAATAAATGAAAAGCCAAAAGCCTACAGTACCTTGTATTCCCAGGCGGACTCCCATCCAGGTACTAACCAGGCCCGACCCTGCTTAGCTTCCGACATCAGGCACGTACAGAATCATGTGGCCGTAGGCGATCACCATTGCCACCCTTGACCTCTTTGAACTTGGCCATGGCAAGATGGCACCTCAGGAGAAAAAAAAGAAAGCCAACAAATAAAGGAAAAGCCAAAAGCCTACAGCACCTGGTATTCCCAGGCGGTCTCCCATCCAGGTACTAACCAGGCCCGACCCTGCTTAGCTTCTGAGATCAGACAAGATTGGCCATTTTCAGGGGATGTGGCCGTAGGCAATCACCCCTGCCAATAACAACAAAGAGCAGAGCCGCTCAGGTGTCAGTTCAATGGCTGGTGCTGGTCAGATCCGCCGTCCAAGCAATAGAAAATTCAAGAAAGTAGACCGCACTCAGGAAATGTAAGATGAAAACAATCAAAACTCCTTTATTCTTCTTCGGTACAGCAGACAGACAATACAATGCACATAACAGACATGTCGGGTTGACGCGTTTCACGATGTAGATCGCTTACTCATAACCACACACTATGGAACCGTGGAAGCCGACATACATTTGTAGGTAAACCAAAAAAGGGAGGTGACCGAAGAATGTAATTGCATGCACCTTGAATTGATTGATAAGAAACAGGTGTAGGTTCAGCAAGTCCACAGTTCCACAGTGAAAGACAATTAGATACAAAACTCCTTCACCACATAGGGGAATGGAGATATACATACAAACAATATAAAACCATATGTGTGACTAATACAAAGATATAATGCAATAGCTGAAAAAATAGGAACCAATAAATAAATGAGTCATACATGAGTGAATAAAAAACCCCATCGTTGAATGCTTTAAACTCTGGTGGCAAGGACTTATTATAATAAGAAACAAATATATGTAAAAAGTGGTTGTCCAATGTATGGAAAGGATCTCTCAGATGTAGTCAGTGGCTATATAAAAAATCATATATATGAAAAAGATAATTTATTGAAGCAACGTACCAGATCTTACACTGATATTAATCTAAAATAGGCTTTTTAGACACTTGGAGACCAAAAATAGAGTCATTTTGACCAAAAACATGTTTTCAGGCCATTGGTTACCTAATGCAGTTATCATGTCTAAAAGCGGTGTTTTGAGACTCTAAAAGACAAAAATACAGTCATTTTGGCTAATAAAAAGTTTTTCAGACCTTTGGTGACCAAATGCAGTTATTTTGACTAAAAAAGGCTTTTTAGACACTTTGAGACCAAAATAGTCATTTTGACCCAAACAAATGTTTCAGGCGATTGGTTACCAAATGCAATTATCTTGTCCAAAACTTGCTTTTTAAAACTCTAAAAGACGAAAATGCAGTCATTTTGACTAAATTGTTTTTTACAGACCATTGGTGACCAAATGCAGTTATATTGACTAAAAAATTGCTTTTAAGACACTTGGAGACCAAAATAGAGTCATTTTGACCAAAAACATTTTTTCAGGCCATTGGTTACCAATTGCAGTTATCTTGTCTAAATGCGGAGTTTTGAGACTCTAAAAGACAAAAATACAGTCATTTTTGCTAAAAAAGTTTTTCAGACCTTTGGTGACCAAATGCAGTTATTTTGACTAAAAAAGGCTTTTTAGACACTTGGAGACCAAAATATAGTCATTTTAACCAAAAACATTTTTCTGGCCTTTTGTTACGAAATGCAATTATCTTGTCTAAAACCGGCGTTTTAAGACTCTAAAAGACAAAAATACAGTAATTTTAGCTAAAAAAGTATTTCAGACCTTTGGTGACCAAATGCAGTTATTTTGACTAAAACAGGCTTTGAAGACCTAAATAGAGTCATTTTGACCAAAGACATTTTTTTTAGGCCATTGGTTACCAAATGTAATTTATCTTGTCTAAAAGCGGCGTTTTGAGACTCTAAAAGACAAAAATACAGTCATTTTGGGTAAAAAAAAATGTCAGACCTTTGGTGATCAAATGCAGTTATTTTGACTAAAATAGGCTTTTAAGGCACTTGGAGAGCAAAATAGAGTCATTTTGACCAAAAAAATGTTTTCAGGCCACTGGTTACGAAATGCGCAGTTATCTTGTCTAAAACCGGATTTTTAAGACTCTAAAAGACAAAAGTACAGTCATTTTGGCAAAAAAAGTTTTTCAGACCTTTGGTGACCAAATGCAGTTATTTTGACTAAAAAAGGCTTTTTAGACACTTGAAGACCAGAATCGAGTCATTCTGACCCAAAAAAATGTTTCAGGCCATTGGTTACCAAATGCAATTATCTTGTCCGAAAGCGGCTTTTTAAGACTATAAAAGAAAACCCTTTTTAGCCAAAATTACTGTATTTTTGTCTTTTAGAGTCTTAAAATGTCGCTTTTAAACAATATAACTGCATTTGGTAACCAATGGCCTGAAAAAATGATTTTGGTCAAAATGACTCTATTTTGGTCATACACTTGAAGACCAGAATCGAGTCATTCTGACCCAAAAAAAATGTTTCAGGCCATTGGTTACCAAATGCAATTATCTTGTCCGAAAGCGGCTTTTTAAGACTATAAAAGAAAACCCTTTTTAGCCAAAATTACTGTATTTTTGTCTTTAAGAGTCTTAAAATGCCGCTTTTAGACAAGATAACTGCATTTGGTAACCAATGGCCTGAAGAAATGTTTTTGGTCAAAAATGACTCTATTTTGGTCTTCCAAGTGTCTAAAAAGCCTTTTTTAGTCAAAATAACTGTATTTGGTCACCAAAGGTCTGAAAACCTTTTTTAGCCAAAATGACTGTATATTTGTCTTTAAGAGTCTTAAAACACCGCTTTTAGACAAGATAAACTACATTTGGTAACCAATGGCCTGAAAAATGTTTTTGGTCAAAATGACTCTATTTAGGTCTCCAAGTGTCTAAAAAGCCCTTTTAGTCAAAATAACTAGGTTTGGTCACCAAAGGTCTGAAAAACTATTTTAGCCAAAATGACTGTATTTTTGTCTTTTAGAGTCTCAAAACTCCGCATTTAGACAAGATAATTGCATTTGGTAACCAATGGCCTGAAAACATGTTTTTGGTCAAAATGACTATTTTTGGTCTCCAAGTGTCTAAAAAGCCTATTTTAGTGAAAATAAATGCATTTGGTCACAAAAGGTCTAAAATACTTTTTTAGCTAAAATTACTCTATTTTTGTCTTTTAGAGTCTTAGAACGCTGGTTTTAGACAAGATAAACTACATTATGTAACCAATGGCCTGAAAAAATGTTTTTGGTCAAAATGACTCTATTTTGGTCTCCAAGTCTCTAAAAAGCCCTTTTTAGTCAAAATAACTACGTTTGGTCACCAAAGGTCTGAAAAGCTTTTTTAGCCAAAATGACTGTATTTTTGTCTTTTAGAGTCTTAAAAAGCCGGTTTTAGACAAGATAATTGCATTTCGTAACAAAAGGCCTGAAAAATGTTTTTGGTCAAAATGACTATATTTTGGTCTCCAAGTGTCTAAAAAGCCTTTTTAGTCAAAATAACTGCATTTGGTAACCAAAGGTCTGAAAAACTTTTCTTTAGCCAAGATGCCTGTATTTTTGTCTTTTAGAGTCTCAAAACGCCGCATTTAGAGTCTAAAAAGCCCTTTTTAGTCAAAATAACTGCATTTTGGTCACCGAAGGTCTGAAAAACTTTTTTAGCCAAAATGACTGTATTTTTGTCTTTTAGAGTCTCAAAACGCCGCTTTTAGACAAGGTAACTGCATTTGGTAACCAATGGCCTGAAAACATGTTTTTGGTCAAAATTACTCTATTTTTGGTCTCCAAGTGTCTAAAAAGCCCTTTTAGTCAAAATAACTACGTTTGGTCACCAAAGGTCTGAAAAACTATTTTAGCCAAAATGACTGTATTTTTTACTTTTAGAGTCTGAAAACACCGCTTTTTAGACAAGATAAACTACATTTGGTAACCAATGGTCTGAAAAAATGTTTTTGGTCAAAATGACTCTATTTTGGTCTCCAAAGCCTGTTTTAGTCAAAATAACTGCATTTGGTCACCAAAGGTCTGAAATACTTTTTTAGCTAAAATTACTGTATTTTTGTCTTTTATAGTCTTAAAACGCCGGTTTTAGACAAGATAATTGCATTTCGTAACAAAAGCCGTGAAAAAATGTTTTTGGTCAAAATGACTATATTTTGGTCTCCAAGTCTCTAAAAAGCATTTTTTTGTCAAAATAACTTCATTTGGTCACCAAAGGTCTGAAACACTTTTTTTAAGCCAAGATGCCTGTATTTTTCTCTTTTAGAGTCTTAAAACACCGCTTTTAGACAAGATAAACTACATTTGGTAACCGATTGCCTGAAAAAATGTTTTTGGTCAAAATGACTCTATTTTGGTCTCCAAGTGTCTAAAAAGCCCTTTTTAGTCAAAATAACTACGTTTGGTCACCAAAGGTCTGAAAAAAAATTTAGTCAAAATGATTGTATTTTTGTCTATTAGAGTCTTAAAAAGCCGGTTTTGGACATGATAATTGCATTTGGTAACCAATCGCCTGAAACATTTGTTTGGGTCAAAATGACTCTATTTTGGTCTCCAAGTGTCTAAAAAGCCTTTTTAGGCCTCTTGCACACGATACTCCTGTTTGGGCATCTTGCGGCTTAAAAATGCTCAGTACAGCTTTTTGAGCTAAAATATAGCCCATTAATTGTAATGTGCCTATGCACACAGGCGCGTAAACAAGCGCTGTGTATTCTTCAGTAAGAACAAAATAGAAAAATCTGCATTTTTGGTCAGTAATTTAAGCCTCAATACTCGCAAATACACTCGAATACACGCGAATACTCTCAAATACTCGCAAATACATACAAGAAAAAAGGTCTGGAAAAAAGTAGATGCTCAAACAGGAGTATTGTGTGCAAGAGGCCAAAAGGAGATGCTCAAACAGGAGTATCGTGTGCAAGAGGCCTTAATCAAAATAACTGCATTTGGTAATCAAAGGTCTGAAAAAAAATTTAGTCAAAATGACTATATTTTTGTCTGTTAGAGCCTTAAAATGCCGGTTTTAGACAAGATTTTAGACATTTGGCTCCAATGGCCTGAAAAAAATGTTTTGGTCAAAATGACTCTATTTTAGTCTCCAA
>NC_138772.1:247156219-247216219 GCF_965119305.1 Pelophylax lessonae
TAAAACGCTGGTTTTAGGCACGATTTTAGACATTTGGGCTCAAATGGCCTGAAAGATTATTTTGGTCAAAATGACTCTATTTTGGTCTCCAAGTGTCTAAAAAGCCTTTTTTAGTCAAAATAATTGCATTTGGTCACCAAAGGTCTGATAAAAAACAATAGTCAAAATGACTGTATTTTTGTCTTTTAGAGCCTTAAAAAGCCGGTTTTTGGCCTCTTGCACACAATACTCCTGTTTGAGCATCTACTTTTTTCCAGACCTTTTTTCTTGTATGTATTTGCGAGTATTTGAGAGTATTCGCGAGTATTGAGGCTTAAATTACTGACCAAAAATGCAGATTTTTCTATTTTGTTCTTACTGAAAAATACACAGTGCTTGTTTACGCGCCTGTGTGCATAGGCACATTACAATTAATGGGCTATATTTTAGCTCAAAAAGCTGTACTGAGCATTTTTAAGCCGCAAGATGCCCAAACAGGAGTATCGTGTGCAAGAGGCCTTAGACAAGATTTGTCTATAACTGGCCATTTGGGCTCCAATTGCCTGAAAAAAAATTTGGTCAAAATGACTCTATTTTGGTCTCCAAGTGTCTAAAAAGCCTTTTTAGGCCTCTTGCACACGATACTCCTGTTTGGGCATCTTGCGGCTTAAAAATGCTCAGTACAGCTTTTTGAGCTAAAATATAGCCCATTAATTGTAATGTGCCTATGCACACAGGCGCGTAAACAAGCGCTGTGTATTCTTCAGTAAGAACAAAATAGAAAAATCTGCATTTTTGGTCAGTAATTTAAGCCTCAATACTCGCAAATACACTCGAATACACGCGAATACTCTCAAATACTCGCAAATACATACAAGAAAAAAGGTCTGGAAAAAAGTAGATGCTCAAACAGGAGTATTGTGTGCAAGAGGCCAAAAGGAGATGCTCAAACAGGAGTATCGTGTGCAAGAGGCCTTAATCAAAATAACTGCATTTGGTAATCAAAGGTCTGAAAAAAAATTTAGTCAAAATGACTATATTTTTGTCTGTTAGAGCCTTAAAATGCCGGTTTTAGACAAGATTTTAGACATTTGGCTCCAATGGCCTGAAAAAAATGTTTTGGTCAAAATGACTCTATTTTAGTCTCCAAGTGTCTAAAAAGCCTTTTTAGTCGCAATAAATGCATTTGGTCACCAAAGATCTGAAAAAAATTTAGTCAAATTGACTGTATTTTTGTCTTTTAGAGCCTTAAAACGCGGGTTTTAGGCACGATTTTAGACATTTGGGCTCAAATGGCCTGAAAGATTTTTTTGGTCAAAATGACTCTATTTTGGTCTCCAAGTGTCTAAAAAGCCTTTTTTAGTCAAAATATCTGCATTTGGTCACCAAAGGTCTGATAAAAAAATTAGTCAAAATGACTGCATTTTTGTCTTTTAGAGCCTTAAAAAGCCGGTTTTAGGCAAGATTTGTCTATAACTGGCCATTTGGGCTCCAATTGCCTGAAAAAAAATTCGGTCAAAATGACTCTGTTTTGGTCTCCAAGTGTTGCCTGAAAAAAAATTCGGTCAAAATGACTCTGTTTTGGTCTCCAAGTGTCTAAAAAGCCTTTTTTAGTCACAATAAATGCATTTGGTCACCAAAGATCTGAAAAAAACTAGTCAAAATTAATGTATTTTTGTCTTTTAGTGTCTTAACCGCCTTAGCGGTATCCCCGAGCGTGACTCGGGGTAGGAATTTTCTGCTATTAGCGGTATCCCCGAGTCACACTCGGGGTCAATGGGCAGAGCGTGCAGACAGCGCAGCGGAGCTTCTCTTACCTTATCCTGGCGATCCAGCGATGAGCTCTCATTGCTGTGACCGCCAGCCGAGATCTCCGCCGCTCGTCTGTCGGTATGATGACTTCCTAGTTCCGTTCCCTGCAGCAGCAATGCTGCATGGGAGCGGAACTAGGGAGGGAAATTCAAAAAAAAAAAAAAAACGTTGCACAAAACACATAACACATTTTATATTATATATATGCATATATATATATATGCATATATATATATATGCATATATATATGCATATATATATATATGCATATATATATATATATATGCATATATATATATGCATATATATATATATATATATGCATATATATATCTATATCTATATATATATATATATATATATGCAAATATATATATATATATACACATATATATATATATGTATGTATATATGTATATATATATATATATATATATATATGTATATATGTATATATATACCTATATACACACACACATATATATATATATATATATAAAATTATATTATTGATTCGATTATAATTCATGCGTTATATATATATATACACACACACATATATATATATATATCTATATACACACATATATATATATGTATATGTATATATATATATATATATATATATATATATACACATATATATATATAATATATAACGCATGAATTATAATCTAATCAATAATATAATTTTATTATATATATTATATATTAAATAATAAAATAATATTATCGATTCGATTATAATTCACTTGTTTGTGTTTCAAATTTATCACATCTGGGATGTCTACTAGAGTCTTGTTTTGGTCAGGTTTAAGTCAGTAATTACTAAGAATTGTAGGCCTATAATACATAACGCCAAATTTCCATGAAAAGAATTGTACCGCTTTTGGAACAGAATTCCTGACAGAATCATACTGCCAGGGAGGTTAAAAAGCCGGTTTTAGACCAGATTTGTCTAAAACTGGCCATTTGGGCTCCAATGGCCTGAAAAAACTTTTTTGGTCAAAATGACTCTATTTTGGTCTCCAAGTGTCTAAAAAGCCTTTTTTTGTCAAAATAACTGAATTTGGTCACCAAAGGTCTGAAAAATACTTTAGTCAAAATGACTGTATTTTTGTCTTTTAGAGCCTTAAAAAGGCGGTTTTAGACAAGATTTGTCTAAAACCGGCCATTTGGGCTCCAATGGCCTGAAATGAAATTTTCGGTCAAAATTACTCTGTTTTGGTCTCCAAGTGTCTAAAAATCATTTTTTAGTCAAAATAACTGCATTTGGTCACCAAAGGTCAGAAAAAAAATTTCGTCAAAATGACTATATTTTTGTCTTTTAGAGCCTTAAAATGCCGGTTTTAGACAAGATTTTAGACATTTGGCTCCAATGGCCTGAAAAAAATGTTTTGGTCAAAAATACTCTATTTTGGTCTCCAAGTGTCTAAAAACCTTTTGTTAGTCAAAATAACGGCATTTGGTCACCAAAGGTCTGAAAAAAAAATTAGTCAAAATTACTGTATTTTTTGTCTTTTACAGCCCTAAAAAGCCGGTTTTAGACAAGATTTGTTTAAAACCGGCAATTTGGGCTCCAATGGCCTGAAAAAAATGTTTTGGTCAAAATGACTCTATTTTGGTCTCCAAGTGTCTAAAGACCTTTTGTTCTTCAAAATAACGGCATTTGGTCACCAAAGGTCTGAAACACAATTTAGTCAAAATGACTGTATTTTTGTCTTTTAGAGCCTTAAAAAGCCGGTTTAAGACAAGATTTGTCTAAAACCGGCCATTTGGGCTCCAATGGCCTGAAAATTATTTTTTAGTTAAAATGACTCTATTTCGGTCTCCAAGTGTATAAAAAGCCTTTTTAAGTCAAAATAACTGCATTTGGTCACCAAAGGTCTGAAAAAAATTAAGTCCAAATGACTATAATTTTCTGCTATTAGCGGTATCCCCGAGTCACACTCGGGGTCAATGGGCAGAGCGTGCAGACAGCGCAGCGGAGCTTCTCTTACCTTATCCTGGCGATCCAGCGATGAGCTCTCATTGCTGTGACCGCCAGCCGAGATCTCCGCCTCTCGTCTGTCGGTATGATGACTTCCTAGTTCCGTTCCCTGCAGCAGCAATGCTGCATGGGAGTGGAACTAGGGAGGGAGATTCAAAAAAAAAAAAAAAAAACGTTGCACAAAACACATAACACATTTTATATTATATATATGCATATATATATATGCATATTTATATATATGCATATATATATATATATATATATATATATATATATATATATGCATATATATATATATATATATATGCATATATATATATATATATATATGCATATATATATCTATATATCTATATATATGCAAATATATATATATATATATATATATATATGCAAATATATATATATATATATATATATATATATAGAAATACAAATGTGGCGCTAATCTTGTAAGATTAATCAAAGAAATCTTTGATATTAGTGGATAATAAGCAACAGTTCCAATTCTTTCCCATGGATAAATAAAAACTTCCAAAAGAAGGGGAGAGATGTGAAGATCCTCAGCGAGGGAAACCACCACCAGGCACCCGCACACACTGATCCTTACCAGATCCCAATGACCCTCATTACAAAGGTCAAAAGCGCTAATGGCACAAGCCCTGGAAAGCCGGGATCCTTCACTCCTCCTCATTAGATATTATCCATCAAGCGGGCAGTCGTTAAGTCATGCAAAGCACACGATACTGCTCGATATTAACCGTTCTCCGCCAGTATACTACCGATATAAGCCGCCCAGGAATCTCTACACGTCCCACAACGACGCTCCTCCTGTTTTATATATATATATATGTATATATGTATATATATATGTATATATGTACATATATATATATACCTATATACACACACACATATATATATATATATATAAAATTATATTATTGATTCGATTATAATTCATGCGTTATATATATATATATATATATATATATATATATATATATATATATATATATATACACATATATATATATGTATATGTATATATATATATATATATATACACACATATATATATAATATATAACGCATGAATTATAATCTAATCAATAATATAATTTTATTATATATATTATATATTAAATAATAAAATAATATTATTGATTCGATTATAATTCACTTGTTTGTGTTTCAAATTTATCACATCTGAGATGTCTACTAGAGTCTTCTTTTGGTCAGGTTTAAGTCAGTAATTACTAAGAATTGTAGGCCTATAATACATAACGCCAAATTTCCATGAAAAGAATTGTACCGCTTTTGGAACAGAATTCCTGACAGAATCATACCGCCAGGGAGGTTAAAAAGCCAGTTTTAGACCAGATTGGTCTAAAACTGGCCATTTGGGCTCCAATGGCCTGAAAAAACTTTTTTGGTCAAAATGACTCTATTTTGGTCTCCAAGTGTCTAAAAAGCCTTTTTTTGTCAAAATAACTGAATTTGGTCACCAAAGGTCTGAAAAATACTTTAGTCAAAATGACTGTATTTTTGTCTTTTAGAGCCTTAAAAAGATTTGTCTAAAACCGGCCATTTGGGCTCCAATGGCCTGAAATGAAATTTTCAGTCAAAATTACTCTGTTTTGGTCTCCAGGTGTCTAAAAATCGTTTTTTAGTCAAAATAACTGCATTTGGTCACCAAAGGTCAGAAAAAAAATTTCGTCAAAATGACTATATTTTTGTCTTTTAGAGCCTTAAAAAGCCGGTTTTAGACAAGATTTTAGGCATTTGGCTCCAATGGCCTGAAAAAAATGTTTTGGTCAAAAATACTCTATTTTGGTCTCCAAGTGTCTAAAAACCTTTTGTTAGTCAAAATAACGGCATTTGGTCACCAAAGGTCTGAAAAAAAATTAGTCAAAATTATTGTATTTTTTGTCTTTTACAGCCCTAAAAAGCCGATTTTAGACAAGATTTTTTTAAAACCAGCAATTTGGGCTCCAATGGCCTGAAAAAAATGTTTTGGTCAAAATGACTATTTTGGTCTCCAAGTGTCTAAAGACCTTTTGTTAGTCAAAATAACGGCATTTGGTCACCAAAGGTCTGAAACACAATTTAGTCAAAATGACTGTATTTTTGTCTTTTAGAGCCTTAAAAAGCCGGTTTAAGACAAGATTTGTCTAAAACCGGCCATTTGGGCTCCAATGGCCTGAAAATTATTTTTTAGTTAAAATGACTCTATTTCGGTCTCCAAGTCTATAAAAAGCCTTTTTAAGTCAAAATAACTGCATTTGGTCACCAAAGGTCTGAAAAAAATTAAGTCCAAATGACTATATTTTTTTCTTTTAGAGCCTTAAAAAGCCGGTTTTAGACAAGATTTTAGACATTTGGCTCCAATAGCCTGAATAATTTTTTTGGGTCAAAATGACTCGATTTTGGTCTCCAAGTGTCTAAAAAGCCTTCCTTTCTTAGTCAAAATAACTGCATTTGGTCACCAAAGGTATGAAAAACAAATTTAGTCAAATTGACTGTATTTTTGTCTTTTAGAGCCTTAAAACGCTGGTTTTAGGCACGATTTTAGACATTTGGGCTCAAATGGCCTGAAAGATTATTTTGGTCAAAATGACTCTATTTTGGTCTCCAAGTGTCTAAAAAGCCTTTTTTAGTCAAAATAATTGCATTTGGTCACCAAAGGTCTGATAAAAAACAATAGTCAAAATGACTGTATTTTTGTCTTTTAGAGCCTTAAAAAGCCGGTTTTTGGCCTCTTGCACACAATACTCCTGTTTGAGCATCTACTTTTTTCCAGACCTTTTTTCTTGTATGTATTTGCGAGTATTTGAGAGTATTCGCGAGTATTGAGGCTTAAATTACTGACCAAAAATGCAGATTTTTCTATTTTGTTCTTACTGAAAAATACACAGTGCTTGTTTACGCGCCTGTGTGCATAGGCACATTACAATTAATGGGCTATATTTTAGCTCAAAAAGCTGTACTGAGCATTTTTAAGCCGCAAGATGCCCAAACAGGAGTATCGTGTGCAAGAGGCCTTAGACAAGATTTGTCTATAACTGGCCATTTGGGCTCCAATTGCCTGAAAAAAAATTTGGTCAAAATGACTCTATTTTGGTCTCCAAGTGTCTAAAAAGCCTTTTTAGGCCTCTTGCACACGATACTCCTGTTTGGGCATCTTGCGGCTTAAAAATGCTCAGTACAGCTTTTTGAGCTAAAATATAGCCCATTAATTGTAATGTGCCTATGCACACAGGCGCGTAAACAAGCGCTGTGTATTCTTCAGTAAGAACAAAATAGAAAAATCTGCATTTTTGGTCAGTAATTTAAGCCTCAATACTCGCAAATACACTCGAATACACGCGAATACTCTCAAATACTCGCAAATACATACAAGAAAAAAGGTCTGGAAAAAAGTAGATGCTCAAACAGGAGTATTGTGTGCAAGAGGCCAAAAGGAGATGCTCAAACAGGAGTATCGTGTGCAAGAGGCCTTAATCAAAATAACTGCATTTGGTAATCAAAGGTCTGAAAAAAAATTTAGTCAAAATGACTATATTTTTGTCTGTTAGAGCCTTAAAATGCCGGTTTTAGACAAGATTTTAGACATTTGGCTCCAATGGCCTGAAAAAAATGTTTTGGTCAAAATGACTCTATTTTAGTCTCCAAGTGTCTAAAAAGCCTTTTTAGTCGCAATAAATGCATTTGGTCACCAAAGATCTGAAAAAAATTTAGTCAAATTGACTGTATTTTTGTCTTTTAGAGCCTTAAAACGCGGGTTTTAGGCACGATTTTAGACATTTGGGCTCAAATGGCCTGAAAGATTTTTTTGGTCAAAATGACTCTATTTTGGTCTCCAAGTGTCTAAAAAGCCTTTTTTAGTCAAAATATCTGCATTTGGTCACCAAAGGTCTGATAAAAAAATTAGTCAAAATGACTGCATTTTTGTCTTTTAGAGCCTTAAAAAGCCGGTTTTAGGCAAGATTTGTCTATAACTGGCCATTTGGGCTCCAATTGCCTGAAAAAAAATTCGGTCAAAATGACTCTGTTTTGGTCTCCAAGTGTTGCCTGAAAAAAAATTCGGTCAAAATGACTCTGTTTTGGTCTCCAAGTGTCTAAAAAGCCTTTTTTAGTCACAATAAATGCATTTGGTCACCAAAGATCTGAAAAAAACTAGTCAAAATTAATGTATTTTTGTCTTTTAGTGTCTTAACCGCCTTAGCGGTATCCCCGAGCGTGACTCGGGGTAGGAATTTTCTGCTATTAGCGGTATCCCCGAGTCACACTCGGGGTCAATGGGCAGAGCGTGCAGACAGCGCAGCGGAGCTTCTCTTACCTTATCCTGGCGATCCAGCGATGAGCTCTCATTGCTGTGACCGCCAGCCGAGATCTCCGCCGCTCGTCTGTCGGTATGATGACTTCCTAGTTCCGTTCCCTGCAGCAGCAATGCTGCATGGGAGCGGAACTAGGGAGGGAAATTCAAAAAAAAAAAAAAAACGTTGCACAAAACACATAACACATTTTATATTATATATATGCATATATATATATATGCATATATATATATATGCATATATATATGCATATATATATATATGCATATATATATATATATATGCATATATATATATGCATATATATATATATATATATGCATATATATATCTATATCTATATATATATATATATATATATGCAAATATATATATATATATACACATATATATATATATGTATGTATATATGTATATATATATATATATATATATATATATGTATATATGTATATATATACCTATATACACACACACATATATATATATATATATATAAAATTATATTATTGATTCGATTATAATTCATGCGTTATATATATATATACACACACACATATATATATATATATCTATATACACACATATATATATATGTATATGTATATATATATATATATATATATATATATATACACATATATATATATAATATATAACGCATGAATTATAATCTAATCAATAATATAATTTTATTATATATATTATATATTAAATAATAAAATAATATTATCGATTCGATTATAATTCACTTGTTTGTGTTTCAAATTTATCACATCTGGGATGTCTACTAGAGTCTTGTTTTGGTCAGGTTTAAGTCAGTAATTACTAAGAATTGTAGGCCTATAATACATAACGCCAAATTTCCATGAAAAGAATTGTACCGCTTTTGGAACAGAATTCCTGACAGAATCATACTGCCAGGGAGGTTAAAAAGCCGGTTTTAGACCAGATTTGTCTAAAACTGGCCATTTGGGCTCCAATGGCCTGAAAAAACTTTTTTGGTCAAAATGACTCTATTTTGGTCTCCAAGTGTCTAAAAAGCCTTTTTTTGTCAAAATAACTGAATTTGGTCACCAAAGGTCTGAAAAATACTTTAGTCAAAATGACTGTATTTTTGTCTTTTAGAGCCTTAAAAAGGCGGTTTTAGACAAGATTTGTCTAAAACCGGCCATTTGGGCTCCAATGGCCTGAAATGAAATTTTCGGTCAAAATTACTCTGTTTTGGTCTCCAAGTGTCTAAAAATCATTTTTTAGTCAAAATAACTGCATTTGGTCACCAAAGGTCAGAAAAAAAATTTCGTCAAAATGACTATATTTTTGTCTTTTAGAGCCTTAAAATGCCGGTTTTAGACAAGATTTTAGACATTTGGCTCCAATGGCCTGAAAAAAATGTTTTGGTCAAAAATACTCTATTTTGGTCTCCAAGTGTCTAAAAACCTTTTGTTAGTCAAAATAACGGCATTTGGTCACCAAAGGTCTGAAAAAAAAATTAGTCAAAATTACTGTATTTTTTGTCTTTTACAGCCCTAAAAAGCCGGTTTTAGACAAGATTTGTTTAAAACCGGCAATTTGGGCTCCAATGGCCTGAAAAAAATGTTTTGGTCAAAATGACTCTATTTTGGTCTCCAAGTGTCTAAAGACCTTTTGTTCTTCAAAATAACGGCATTTGGTCACCAAAGGTCTGAAACACAATTTAGTCAAAATGACTGTATTTTTGTCTTTTAGAGCCTTAAAAAGCCGGTTTAAGACAAGATTTGTCTAAAACCGGCCATTTGGGCTCCAATGGCCTGAAAATTATTTTTTAGTTAAAATGACTCTATTTCGGTCTCCAAGTGTATAAAAAGCCTTTTTAAGTCAAAATAACTGCATTTGGTCACCAAAGGTCTGAAAAAAATTAAGTCCAAATGACTATAATTTTCTGCTATTAGCGGTATCCCCGAGTCACACTCGGGGTCAATGGGCAGAGCGTGCAGACAGCGCAGCGGAGCTTCTCTTACCTTATCCTGGCGATCCAGCGATGAGCTCTCATTGCTGTGACCGCCAGCCGAGATCTCCGCCTCTCGTCTGTCGGTATGATGACTTCCTAGTTCCGTTCCCTGCAGCAGCAATGCTGCATGGGAGTGGAACTAGGGAGGGAGATTCAAAAAAAAAAAAAAAAAACGTTGCACAAAACACATAACACATTTTATATTATATATATGCATATATATATATGCATATTTATATATATGCATATATATATATATATATATATATATATATATATATATATATGCATATATATATATATATATATATGCATATATATATATATATATATATGCATATATATATCTATATATCTATATATATGCAAATATATATATATATATATATATATATATGCAAATATATATATATATATATATATATATATATAGAAATACAAATGTGGCGCTAATCTTGTAAGATTAATCAAAGAAATCTTTGATATTAGTGGATAATAAGCAACAGTTCCAATTCTTTCCCATGGATAAATAAAAACTTCCAAAAGAAGGGGAGAGATGTGAAGATCCTCAGCGAGGGAAACCACCACCAGGCACCCGCACACACTGATCCTTACCAGATCCCAATGACCCTCATTACAAAGGTCAAAAGCGCTAATGGCACAAGCCCTGGAAAGCCGGGATCCTTCACTCCTCCTCATTAGATATTATCCATCAAGCGGGCAGTCGTTAAGTCATGCAAAGCACACGATACTGCTCGATATTAACCGTTCTCCGCCAGTATACTACCGATATAAGCCGCCCAGGAATCTCTACACGTCCCACAACGACGCTCCTCCTGTTTTATATATATATATATGTATATATGTATATATATATGTATATATGTACATATATATATATACCTATATACACACACACATATATATATATATATATAAAATTATATTATTGATTCGATTATAATTCATGCGTTATATATATATATATATATATATATATATATATATATATATATATATATATACACATATATATATATGTATATGTATATATATATATATATATATACACACATATATATATAATATATAACGCATGAATTATAATCTAATCAATAATATAATTTTATTATATATATTATATATTAAATAATAAAATAATATTATTGATTCGATTATAATTCACTTGTTTGTGTTTCAAATTTATCACATCTGAGATGTCTACTAGAGTCTTCTTTTGGTCAGGTTTAAGTCAGTAATTACTAAGAATTGTAGGCCTATAATACATAACGCCAAATTTCCATGAAAAGAATTGTACCGCTTTTGGAACAGAATTCCTGACAGAATCATACCGCCAGGGAGGTTAAAAAGCCAGTTTTAGACCAGATTGGTCTAAAACTGGCCATTTGGGCTCCAATGGCCTGAAAAAACTTTTTTGGTCAAAATGACTCTATTTTGGTCTCCAAGTGTCTAAAAAGCCTTTTTTTGTCAAAATAACTGAATTTGGTCACCAAAGGTCTGAAAAATACTTTAGTCAAAATGACTGTATTTTTGTCTTTTAGAGCCTTAAAAAGATTTGTCTAAAACCGGCCATTTGGGCTCCAATGGCCTGAAATGAAATTTTCAGTCAAAATTACTCTGTTTTGGTCTCCAGGTGTCTAAAAATCGTTTTTTAGTCAAAATAACTGCATTTGGTCACCAAAGGTCAGAAAAAAAATTTCGTCAAAATGACTATATTTTTGTCTTTTAGAGCCTTAAAAAGCCGGTTTTAGACAAGATTTTAGGCATTTGGCTCCAATGGCCTGAAAAAAATGTTTTGGTCAAAAATACTCTATTTTGGTCTCCAAGTGTCTAAAAACCTTTTGTTAGTCAAAATAACGGCATTTGGTCACCAAAGGTCTGAAAAAAAATTAGTCAAAATTATTGTATTTTTTGTCTTTTACAGCCCTAAAAAGCCGATTTTAGACAAGATTTTTTTAAAACCAGCAATTTGGGCTCCAATGGCCTGAAAAAAATGTTTTGGTCAAAATGACTATTTTGGTCTCCAAGTGTCTAAAGACCTTTTGTTAGTCAAAATAACGGCATTTGGTCACCAAAGGTCTGAAACACAATTTAGTCAAAATGACTGTATTTTTGTCTTTTAGAGCCTTAAAAAGCCGGTTTAAGACAAGATTTGTCTAAAACCGGCCATTTGGGCTCCAATGGCCTGAAAATTATTTTTTAGTTAAAATGACTCTATTTCGGTCTCCAAGTCTATAAAAAGCCTTTTTAAGTCAAAATAACTGCATTTGGTCACCAAAGGTCTGAAAAAAATTAAGTCCAAATGACTATATTTTTTTCTTTTAGAGCCTTAAAAAGCCGGTTTTAGACAAGATTTTAGACATTTGGCTCCAATAGCCTGAATAATTTTTTTGGGTCAAAATGACTCGATTTTGGTCTCCAAGTGTCTAAAAAGCCTTCCTTTCTTAGTCAAAATAACTGCATTTGGTCACCAAAGGTATGAAAAACAAATTTAGTCAAATTGACTGTATTTTTGTCTTTTAGAGCCTTAAAACGCTGGTTTTAGGCACGATTTTAGACATTTGGGCTCAAATGGCCTGAAAGATTATTTTGGTCAAAATGACTCTATTTTGGTCTCCAAGTGTCTAAAAAGCCTTTTTTAGTCAAAATAATTGCATTTGGTCACCAAAGGTCTGATAAAAAACAATAGTCAAAATGACTGTATTTTTGTCTTTTAGAGCCTTAAAAAGCCGGTTTTTGGCCTCTTGCACACAATACTCCTGTTTGAGCATCTACTTTTTTCCAGACCTTTTTTCTTGTATGTATTTGCGAGTATTTGAGAGTATTCGCGAGTATTGAGGCTTAAATTACTGACCAAAAAGTAAGTATACATATATATATATATATGTATGTATATATGTATATATATACCTATATACACACACACATATATATATATATATATATAAAATTATATTATTGATTCGATTATAATTCATGCGTTATATATATATATACACACACACATATATATATATATATCTATATACACACATATATATATATGTATATGTATATATATATATATATAGATATATATATACACACATATATATATAATATATAACGCATGAATTATAATCTAATCAATAATATAATTTTATTATATATATTATATATTAAATAATAAAATAATATTATCGATTCGATTATAATTCACTTGTTTGTGTTTCAAATTTATCACATCTGGGATGTCTACTAGAGTCTTGTTTTGGTCAGTTTTAAGTCAGTAATTACTAAGAATTGTAGGCCTATAATACATAACGCCAAATTTCCATGAAAAGAATTGTACCGCTTTTGGAACAGAATTCCTGACAGAATCATACCGCCAGGGAGGTTAAAAAGCCGGTTTTAGACCAGATTTGTCTAAAACTGGCCATTTGGGCTCCAATGGCCTGAAAAAACTTTTTTGGTCAAAATGACTCTATTTTGGTCTCCAAGTGTCTAAAAAGCCTTTTTTTGTCAAAATAACTGAATTTGGTCACCAAAGGTCTGAAAAATACTTTAGTCAAAATGACTGTATTTTTGTCTTTTAGAGCCTTAAAAAGGCGGTTTTAGACAAGATTTGTCTAAAACCGGCCATTTGGGCTCCAATGGCCTGAAATGAAATTTTCGGTCAAAATTACTCTGTTTTGGTCTCCAAGTGTCTAAAAATCATTTTTTAGTCAAAATAACTGCATTTGGTCACCAAAGGTCAGAAAAAAAATTTCGTCAAAATGACTATATTTTTGTCTTTTAGAGCCTTAAAATGCCGGTTTTAGACAAGATTTTAGACATTTGGCTCCAATGGCCTGAAAAAAATGTTTTGGTCAAAAATACTCTATTTTGGTCTCCAAGTGTCTAAAAACCTTTTGTTAGTCAAAATAACGGCATTTGGTCACCAAAGGTCTGAAAAAAAAATTAGTCAAAATTACTGTATTTTTTGTCTTTTACAGCCCTAAAAAGCCGGTTTTAGACAAGATTTGTTTAAAACCGGCAATTTGGGCTCCAATGGCCTGAAAAAAATGTTTTGGTCAAAATGACTCTATTTTGGTCTCCAAGTGTCTAAAGACCTTTTGTTCTTCAAAATAACGGCATTTGGTCACCAAAGGTCTGAAACACAATTTAGTCAAAATGACTGTATTTTTGTCTTTTAGAGCCTTAAAAAGCCGGTTTAAGACAAGATTTGTCTAAAACCGGCCATTTGGGCTCCAATGGCCTGAAAATTATTTTTTAGTTAAAATGACTCTATTTCGGTCTCCAAGTGTATAAAAAGCCTTTTTAAGTCAAAATAACTGCATTTGGTCACCAAAGGTCTGAAAAAAATTAAGTCCAAATGACTATAATTTTCTGCTATTAGCGGTATCCCCGAGTCACACTCGGGGTCAATGGGCAGAGCGTGCAGACAGCGCAGCGGAGCTTCTCTTACCTTATCCTGGCGATCCAGCGATGAGCTCTCATTGCTGTGACCGCCAGCCGAGATCTCCGCCTCTCGTCTGTCGGTATGATGACTTCCTAGTTCCGTTCCCTGCAGCAGCAATGCTGCATGGGAGTGGAACTAGGGAGGGAGATTCAAAAAAAAAAAAAAAAAACGTTGCACAAAACACATAACACATTTTATATTATATATATGCATATATATATATGCATATTTATATATATATATATATATGCATATATATATCTATATATCTATATATATGCAAATATATATATATATATATATATATATATATATATGCAAATATATATATATATATATATATATAGAAATACAAATGTGGCGCTAATCTTGTAAGATTAATCAAAGAAATCTTTGATATTAGTGGATAATAAGCAACAGTTCCAATTCTTTCCCATGGATAAATAAAAACTTCCAAAAGAAGGGGAGAGATGTGAAGATCCTCAGCGAGGGAAACCACCACCAGGCACCCGCACACACTGATCCTTACCAGATCCCAATGACCCTCATTACAAAGGTCAAAAGCGCTAATGGCACAAGCCCTGGAAAGCCGGGATCCTTCACTCCTCCTCATTAGATATTATCCATCAAGCGGGCAGTCGTTAAGTCATGCAAAGCACACGATACTGCTCGATATTAACCGTTCTCCGCCAGTATACTACCGATATAAGCCGCCCAGGAATCTCTACACGTCCCACAACGACGCTCCTCCCGTTTTATATATATATATATGTATATATGTATATATATATGTATATATGTACATATATATATATACCTATATACACACACACATATATATATATATATATATAAAATTATATTATTGATTCGATTATAATTCATGCGTTATATATATATATATATATATATATATATATATATATATATATATATATATATACACATATATATATATGTATATGTATATATATATATATATATATATATATATATATATATATATATATATATACACACATATATATATAATATATAACGCATGAATTATAATCTAATCAATAATATAATTTTATTATATATATTATATATTAAATAATAAAATAATATTATTGATTCGATTATAATTCACTTGTTTGTGTTTCAAATTTATCACATCTGAGATGTCTACTAGAGTCTTCTTTTGGTCAGGTTTAAGTCAGTAATTACTAAGAATTGTAGGCCTATAATACATAACGCCAAATTTCCATGAAAAGAATTGTACCGCTTTTGGAACAGAATTCCTGACAGAATCATACCGCCAGGGAGGTTAAAAAGCCAGTTTTAGACCAGATTGGTCTAAAACTGGCCATTTGGGCTCCAATGGCCTGAAAAAACTTTTTTGGTCAAAATGACTCTATTTTGGTCTCCAAGTGTCTAAAAAGCCTTTTTTTGTCAAAATAACTGAATTTGGTCACCAAAGGTCTGAAAAATACTTTAGTCAAAATGACTGTATTTTTGTCTTTTAGAGCCTTAAAAAGATTTGTCTAAAACCGGCCATTTGGGCTCCAATGGCCTGAAATGAAATTTTCAGTCAAAATTACTCTGTTTTGGTCTCCAGGTGTCTAAAAATCGTTTTTTAGTCAAAATAACTGCATTTGGTCACCAAAGGTCAGAAAAAAAATTTCGTCAAAATGACTATATTTTTGTCTTTTAGAGCCTTAAAAAGCCGGTTTTAGACAAGATTTTAGGCATTTGGCTCCAATGGCCTGAAAAAAATGTTTTGGTCAAAAATACTCTATTTTGGTCTCCAAGTGTCTAAAAACCTTTTGTTAGTCAAAATAACGGCATTTGGTCACCAAAGGTCTGAAAAAAAATTAGTCAAAATTATTGTATTTTTTGTCTTTTACAGCCCTAAAAAGCCGATTTTAGACAAGATTTTTTTAAAACCAGCAATTTGGGCTCCAATGGCCTGAAAAAAATGTTTTGGTCAAAATGACTATTTTGGTCTCCAAGTGTCTAAAGACCTTTTGTTAGTCAAAATAACGGCATTTGGTCACCAAAGGTCTGAAACACAATTTAGTCAAAATGACTGTATTTTTGTCTTTTAGAGCCTTAAAAAGCCGGTTTAAGACAAGATTTGTCTAAAACCGGCCATTTGGGCTCCAATGGCCTGAAAATTATTTTTTAGTTAAAATGACTCTATTTCGGTCTCCAAGTCTATAAAAAGCCTTTTTAAGTCAAAATAACTGCATTTGGTCACCAAAGGTCTGAAAAAAATTAAGTCCAAATGACTATATTTTTTTCTTTTAGAGCCTTAAAAAGCCGGTTTTAGACAAGATTTTAGACATTTGGCTCCAATAGCCTGAATAATTTTTTTGGGTCAAAATGACTCGATTTTGGTCTCCAAGTGTCTAAAAAGCCTTCCTTTCTTAGTCAAAATAACTGCATTTGGTCACCAAAGGTATGAAAAACAAATTTAGTCAAATTGACTGTATTTTTGTCTTTTAGAGCCTTAAAACGCTGGTTTTAGGCACGATTTTAGACATTTGGGCTCAAATGGCCTGAAAGATTATTTTGGTCAAAATGACTCTATTTTGGTCTCCAAGTGTCTAAAAAGCCTTTTTTAGTCAAAATAATTGCATTTGGTCACCAAAGGTCTGATAAAAAACAATAGTCAAAATGACTGTATTTTTGTCTTTTAGAGCCTTAAAAAGCCGGTTTTTGGCCTCTTGCACACAATACTCCTGTTTGAGCATCTACTTTTTTCCAGACCTTTTTTCTTGTATGTATTTGCGAGTATTTGAGAGTATTCGCGAGTATTGAGGCTTAAATTACTGACCAAAAAGTAAGTATACATATATATATATATATGTATGTATATATGTATATATATACCTATATACACACACACATATATATATATATATATATAAAATTATATTATTGATTCGATTATAATTCATGCGTTATATATATATATACACACACACATATATATATATATATCTATATACACACATATATATATATGTATATGTATATATATATATATATAGATATATATATACACACATATATATATAATATATAACGCATGAATTATAATCTAATCAATAATATAATTTTATTATATATATTATATATTAAATAATAAAATAATATTATCGATTCGATTATAATTCACTTGTTTGTGTTTCAAATTTATCACATCTGGGATGTCTACTAGAGTCTTGTTTTGGTCAGTTTTAAGTCAGTAATTACTAAGAATTGTAGGCCTATAATACATAACGCCAAATTTCCATGAAAAGAATTGTACCGCTTTTGGAACAGAATTCCTGACAGAATCATACCGCCAGGGAGGTTAAAAAGCCGGTTTTAGACCAGATTTGTCTAAAACTGGCCATTTGGGCTCCAATGGCCTGAAAAAACTTTTTTGGTCAAAATGACTCTATTTTGGTCTCCAAGTGTCTAAAAAGCCTTTTTTTGTCAAAATAACTGAATTTGGTCACCAAAGGTCTGAAAAATACTTTAGTCAAAATGACTGTATTTTTGTCTTTTAGAGCCTTAAAAAGGCGGTTTTAGACAAGATTTGTCTAAAACCGGCCATTTGGGCTCCAATGGCCTGAAATGAAATTTTCGGTCAAAATTACTCTGTTTTGGTCTCCAAGTGTCTAAAAATCATTTTTTAGTCAAAATAACTGCATTTGGTCACCAAAGGTCAGAAAAAAAATTTCGTCAAAATGACTATATTTTTGTCTTTTAGAGCCTTAAAATGCCGGTTTTAGACAAGATTTTAGACATTTGGCTCCAATGGCCTGAAAAAAATGTTTTGGTCAAAAATACTCTATTTTGGTCTCCAAGTGTCTAAAAACCTTTTGTTAGTCAAAATAACGGCATTTGGTCACCAAAGGTCTGAAAAAAAAATTAGTCAAAATTACTGTATTTTTTGTCTTTTACAGCCCTAAAAAGCCGGTTTTAGACAAGATTTGTTTAAAACCGGCAATTTGGGCTCCAATGGCCTGAAAAAAATGTTTTGGTCAAAATGACTCTATTTTGGTCTCCAAGTGTCTAAAGACCTTTTGTTCTTCAAAATAACGGCATTTGGTCACCAAAGGTCTGAAACACAATTTAGTCAAAATGACTGTATTTTTGTCTTTTAGAGCCTTAAAAAGCCGGTTTAAGACAAGATTTGTCTAAAACCGGCCATTTGGGCTCCAATGGCCTGAAAATTATTTTTTAGTTAAAATGACTCTATTTCGGTCTCCAAGTGTATAAAAAGCCTTTTTAAGTCAAAATAACTGCATTTGGTCACCAAAGGTCTGAAAAAAATTAAGTCCAAATGACTATAATTTTCTGCTATTAGCGGTATCCCCGAGTCACACTCGGGGTCAATGGGCAGAGCGTGCAGACAGCGCAGCGGAGCTTCTCTTACCTTATCCTGGCGATCCAGCGATGAGCTCTCATTGCTGTGACCGCCAGCCGAGATCTCCGCCTCTCGTCTGTCGGTATGATGACTTCCTAGTTCCGTTCCCTGCAGCAGCAATGCTGCATGGGAGTGGAACTAGGGAGGGAGATTCAAAAAAAAAAAAAAAAAAACGTTGCACAAAACACATAACACATTTTATATTATATATATGCATATATATATATGCATATTTATATATATATATATATATGCATATATATATCTATATATCTATATATATGCAAATATATATATATATATATATATATATATATATATATGCAAATATATATATATATATATATATATAGAAATACAAATGTGGCGCTAATCTTGTAAGATTAATCAAAGAAATCTTTGATATTAGTGGATAATAAGCAACAGTTCCAATTCTTTCCCATGGATAAATAAAAACTTCCAAAAGAAGGGGAGAGATGTGAAGATCCTCAGCGAGGGAAACCACCACCAGGCACCCGCACACACTGATCCTTACCAGATCCCAATGACCCTCATTACAAAGGTCAAAAGCGCTAATGGCACAAGCCCTGGAAAGCCGGGATCCTTCACTCCTCCTCATTAGATATTATCCATCAAGCGGGCAGTCGTTAAGTCATGCAAAGCACACGATACTGCTCGATATTAACCGTTCTCCGCCAGTATACTACCGATATAAGCCGCCCAGGAATCTCTACACGTCCCACAACGACGCTCCTCCCGTTTTATATATATATATATGTATATATGTATATATATATGTATATATGTACATATATATATATACCTATATACACACACACATATATATATATATATATATAAAATTATATTATTGATTCGATTATAATTCATGCGTTATATATATATATATATATATATATATATATATATATATATATATATATATATATACACATATATATATATGTATATGTATATATATATATATATATATATATATATATATATATATATATATACACACATATATATATAATATATAACGCATGAATTATAATCTAATCAATAATATAATTTTATTATATATATTATATATTAAATAATAAAATAATATTATTGATTCGATTATAATTCACTTGTTTGTGTTTCAAATTTATCACATCTGAGATGTCTACTAGAGTCTTCTTTTGGTCAGGTTTAAGTCAGTAATTACTAAGAATTGTAGGCCTATAATACATAACGCCAAATTTCCATGAAAAGAATTGTACCGCTTTTGGAACAGAATTCCTGACAGAATCATACCGCCAGGGAGGTTAAAAAGCCAGTTTTAGACCAGATTGGTCTAAAACTGGCCATTTGGGCTCCAATGGCCTGAAAAAACTTTTTTGGTCAAAATGACTCTATTTTGGTCTCCAAGTGTCTAAAAAGCCTTTTTTTGTCAAAATAACTGAATTTGGTCACCAAAGGTCTGAAAAATACTTTAGTCAAAATGACTGTATTTTTGTCTTTTAGAGCCTTAAAAAGATTTGTCTAAAACCGGCCATTTGGGCTCCAATGGCCTGAAATGAAATTTTCAGTCAAAATTACTCTGTTTTGGTCTCCAGGTGTCTAAAAATCGTTTTTTAGTCAAAATAACTGCATTTGGTCACCAAAGGTCAGAAAAAAAATTTCGTCAAAATGACTATATTTTTGTCTTTTAGAGCCTTAAAAAGCCGGTTTTAGACAAGATTTTAGGCATTTGGCTCCAATGGCCTGAAAAAAATGTTTTGGTCAAAAATACTCTATTTTGGTCTCCAAGTGTCTAAAAACCTTTTGTTAGTCAAAATAACGGCATTTGGTCACCAAAGGTCTGAAAAAAAATTAGTCAAAATTATTGTATTTTTTGTCTTTTACAGCCCTAAAAAGCCGATTTTAGACAAGATTTTTTTAAAACCAGCAATTTGGGCTCCAATGGCCTGAAAAAAATGTTTTGGTCAAAATGACTATTTTGGTCTCCAAGTGTCTAAAGACCTTTTGTTAGTCAAAATAACGGCATTTGGTCACCAAAGGTCTGAAACACAATTTAGTCAAAATGACTGTATTTTTGTCTTTTAGAGCCTTAAAAAGCCGGTTTAAGACAAGATTTGTCTAAAACCGGCCATTTGGGCTCCAATGGCCTGAAAATTATTTTTTAGTTAAAATGACTCTATTTCGGTCTCCAAGTCTATAAAAAGCCTTTTTAAGTCAAAATAACTGCATTTGGTCACCAAAGGTCTGAAAAAAATTAAGTCCAAATGACTATATTTTTTTCTTTTAGAGCCTTAAAAAGCCGGTTTTAGACAAGATTTTAGACATTTGGCTCCAATAGCCTGAATAATTTTTTTGGGTCAAAATGACTCGATTTTGGTCTCCAAATGTCTAAAAAGCCTTCCTTTCTTAGTCAAAATAACTGCATTTGGTCACCAAAGGTATGAAAAACAAATTTAGTCAAATTGACTGTATTTTTGTCTTATAGAGCCTTAAAACGCTGGTTTTAGGCACGATTTTAGACATTTGGGCTCAAATGGCCTGAAAGATTATTTTGGTCAAAATGACTCTATTTTGGTCTCCAAGTGTCTAAAAAGCCTTTTTTAGTCAAAATAATTGCATTTGGTCACCAAAGGTCTGATAAAAAACAATAGTCAAAATGACTGTATTTTTGTCTTTTAGAGCCTTAAAAAGCCGGTTTTTGGCCTCTTGCACACAATACTCCTGTTTGAGCATCTACTTTTTTCCAGACCTTTTTTCTTGTATGTATTTGCGAGTATTTGAGAGTATTCGCGAGTATTGAGGCTTAAATTACTGACCAAAAATGCAGATTTTTCTATTTTGTTCTTACTGAAAAATACACAGTGCTTGTTTACGCGCCTGTGTGCATAGGCACATTACAATTAATGGGCTATATTTTAGCTCAAAAAGCTGTACTGAGCATTTTTAAGCCGCAAGATGCCCAAACAGGAGTATCGTGTGCAAGAGGCCTTAGACAAGATTTGTCTATAACTGGCCATTTGGGCTCCAATTGCCTGAAAAAAAATTTGGTCAAAATGACTCTATTTTGGTCTCCAAGTGTCTAAAAAGCCTTTTTTAGGCCTCTTGCACACGATACTCCTGTTTGGGCATCTTGCGGCTTAAAAATGCTCAGTACAGCTTTTTGAGCTAAAATATAGCCCATTAATTGTAATGTGCCTATGCACACAGGCGCGTAAACAAGCGCTGTGTATTCTTCAGTAAGAACAAAATAGAAAAATCTGCATTTTTGGTCAGTAATTTAAGCCTCAATACTCGCAAATACACTCGAATACACGCGAATACTCTCAAATACTCGCAAATACATACAAGAAAAAAGGTCTGGAAAAAAGTAGATGCTCAAACAGGAGTATTGTGTGCAAGAGGCCAAAAGGAGATGCTCAAACAGGAGTATCGTGTGCAAGAGGCCTTAATCAAAATAACTGCATTTGGTAATCAAAGGTCTGAAAAAAAATTTAGTCAAAATGACTATATTTTTGTCTTTTAGAGCCTTAAAATGCCGGTTTTAGACAAGATTTTAGACATTTGGCTCCAATGGCCTGAAAAAAATGTTTTGGTCAAAATGACTCTATTTTAGTCTCCAAGTGTCTAAAAAGCCTTTTTAGTCGCAATAAATGCATTTGGTCACCAAAGATCTGAAAAAAAATTTAGTCAAATTGACTGTATTTTTGTCTTTTAGAGCCTTAAAAAGCCGGTTTAAGACAAGATTTGTCTAAAACCGGCCATTTGGGCTCCAATGGCCTGAAAATTATTTTTTAGTTAAAATGACTCGATTTTGGTCTCCAAGTGTCTAAAAAGCCTTCCTTTTTTAGTCAAAATAACTGCATTTGGTCACCAAAGGTATGAAAAACAAATTTAGTCAAATTGACTGTATTTTTGTCTTTTTTGTCTTGTCAGATGACGTCATCTGTGACACAATGGGGCGTGGTCTCCCGATGACGTCACCTGGCGGCCACGCCCCCAATGGCTATATAATAAGCTGCAGAGACCAGAGGCCGGCATAATCGCTGGAGACGTCGTCGGAGGAGGACGGAGGAAGAAGGACAGCCGACAGCCGACAGCACAAGAGCAGAAGACCGGAGAGGAGAAGACAAGAAGATTGGACAGCAGAAGGGCGGACAGCAGAAGACCCTCTAGGGCGGACAGCAAAAGAGCAGAAGACCCTCGGAGAGAAGACAGCAGAAGACCCCCGGAGAGGAGAAGACAAGAAGGGCGGACAGCAAAAGAGCAGAAGACCCTCGGAGAGGAGAAGACAGCAGAAGACCCCCGGAGAGGAGAAGACAAGAAGAGAGGACAGCAGAAGGGCGGACAGCAAAAGAGCAGAAGACCCCCGGAGAGGAGAAGACCCCGAAGAGCCGGATGAAGATTTTTAATAAATTTTCCAAAACGTCTCCTGTGGTTATTTCCATACACTGCATTTTATGGGGTGAATGAGTAGGGGTACAGTGTACCCCATACCCATTCACATAGGGAGGGGGTCCGGGATCTGGGGGGGCCCCCTTGTTAAAGGGGGCTTCCAGATTCCGATGAGCCCCCTGCCCGCAGACCCCCACAACCACCGGCCAGGGTTGTGGGGATAAGGCCCTTGTCCTCATCAACATGGGGGCAAGGTGCTTTGAGGTGGGGGGGTGCAGAGCCCCCCCTGCCCCAAAGCACCCACACCCCCCCATGTTGAGGGCGTGTTGCCTGGTATGATCCAGGGGGGGTGGGGCCGCTCGCTCATCCCCTCCCCCTTTCCTGGCATGCCAGACTGCATGCTCGGATAAGGTTCTGGTATGGATTTTGGGGGGACCCCACGCCGTTTTTTCGGCGTGGGGCTACCCTCAAATTCCAAACCAGACCCGAAGGGCCTGGTTTGCAACCTGGGGGGGAACCTCACGCCGTTTTTTTCCCCATTTTGGCGTGGAGTTCCCCCTCAAGATTCTCACAGTGCAGGTCGCACCGCAAGTCGGATCACCCTGATCCGACCTGCGGTGTGACTTCCATTCAAATCAATAGGCTCCCATAGGGAACCATTGATTTTGAATGGAGGCAGAAAAAACGCTGCTAACAGCTGCTGTGGCCAAACGTGCAATAACGCTAAATGAAAAAGCTACTGAAAGCACGTTTTTACAGCTGCTGTTTCCCGGCGTTAAGTAAACAGCTTTTGAGCACGTTTTTATGATGCCCTGTGTGCATGGAGCCTAAAGGCTGTAAAAGACAAAAAATACAGTAATTTTGACTAATTTTTTTTTCAGACCTTTGGTGACCAAATGCCGTTATTTTGACTAACAAAAGGTTTTTAGACACTTGGAGACCAAACTAGAGTATTTTTGACCAAAACATTTTTTTCAGGCCATTGGAGCCAAATGTCTAAAATCTTGTCTAAAACCGGCTTTTTAAGGCTCTAAAAGACAAAAATATAGTCATTTTGACGAAATTTTTTTTTCTGACCTTTGGTGACCAAATGCAGTTATTTTGACTAAAAAACGATTTTTAGACACTTGGAGACCAAAACAGAGTAATTTTGACCGAAAATTTCTTTTCAGGCCATTGTGGCCGGTTTTAGACAAATCTTGTCTAAAACCGGCTTTTTAAGGCTCTAAAAGACAAAAATACAGTCATTTTGACTAAAGTATTTTTCAGACCTTTGGTGACCAAATTCAGTTATTTTGACAAAAAAAGGCTTTTTAGACACTTGGAGACCAAAGTAGAGTCATTTTGACCAAAAAATGTTTTCAGGCCATTGGAGCCCAAATGGCCGGTTTTAGACAAATCTGGTCTAAAACCGGCTTTTTAAGACACTAAAAGACAACAATACATTAATTTTGACTAGTTTTTTTCAGATCTTTGGTGACCAAATGCATTTATTGTGACTAAAAAAGGCTTTTTAGACATTTGGAGACCAAAATAGTCATTTTGACCGAATTTTTTTTCAGGCAATTGGAGCCCGAATGGCCAGTTATAGACAAATCTTGTCTAAAACCGGCTTTTTAAGGCTCTAAAAGACAAAAATGCAGTCATTTTGACTAATTTTTTTATCAGACCTTTGGTGACCAAATGCAGATATTTTGACTAAAAAAGGCTTTTTAGACACTTGGAGACCAAAATAGAGTCATTTTGACCAAAAAAATCTTTCAGGCCATTTAAGCCCAAATGTCTAAAATCGTGCCTAAAACCGGCTTTTTAAGGCTCTCAAAGAAAAAAATATAGACATTTGGACTTAATTTTTTTTCAGACCTTTGGTGACCAAATGCAGTTATTTTGACTTAAAAAGGCTTTTTAGACACTTGGAGACCAAAATAGAGTCATTTTAACTAAAAAAATAATTTTCAAGCCATTGGAGCCCAAATGGCCGGTTTTAGACAAATCTTGTCTTAAACCGGCTTTTTAAGGCTCTAAAAGACAAAAATATAGTCATTTTGACCTAAATTTTTTTTCAGACCTTTGGTGACCAAATGCCGTTATTTTGACTAACAAAAGGCTTTTTAGACACGTGGAGACCAAAATAGAGTCATTTTGACCAAAAAAATCTTTCAGGCCATTTGAGCCCAAATGTCTAAAATCGTGCCTAAAACCCGCGTTTTAAGGCTCTAAAAGACAAAAATACAGTCAATTTGACTAAATGTGTTTTTCATACCTTTGGTGACCAAATGCAGTTATTTTGACTAAAAAAGGAAGGCTTTTTAGACTCTTGGATGCCAAAATCGAGTCATTTTGACCCAAAAAATTTTTTTCAGGCTATTGGAGCCAAATGTCTAAAATCTTGTCTAAAACCGGCTTTTTAAGGCTCTAAAAGAAAAAAATATAGTCATTTGGACTTAATTTTTTTCAGACCTTTAGTGACCAAATGCAGTTATTTTGACTTAAAAAGCCTTTTTAGACACTTGGAGACCAAAATACAGTCATTTTAACTAAAAAATTATTTTCAGGCCATTGAAGCCCAAAATGGCTGGTTTTAGACAAATCTTGTCTTAAACCGGCTTTTTAAGGCTCTAAAAGACAAAAATACAGTCATTTTGACTAAATTGTTTTTCAGACCTTTGGTGACCAAATGCCGTTATTTTGACTAACGAAAGGTTTTTAGACACTTGGAGACCAAAATAGAGTCATTTTAACCAAAACATTTTTTTCAGGCCAATCGAGCCCAAATGGCCGGTTTTAAACAAATCTTGTCTAAAACCGGCTTTTTAAGGCTGTAAAAGACAAAAAATACAGTAATTTTGACTAAATTTTTTTCAGACCTTTGGTGACCAAATGCCGTTATTTTGACTAACAAAAGATTTTTTAGACACTTGGAAACCAAAATAGAGTTTTTTTGACCAAAACATTTTTTTCAGGCCATTGGAGCCAAATGTCTAAAATCTTGTCTAAAACCGGCTTTTTAAGGCTTTAAAAGACAAAAATATAGTCATTTTGACTAAAGTATTTTTCAGACCTTTGGTGACCAAATGCAGTTATTTTGACTAAAAAAGGCTTTTTAGACACTTGGAGACCAAAATAGAGTCATTTTGACCAAAAAGTTTTTTTCAGGCCATTGGAGCCCAAATGGCCAGTTTTAGACAAATCTGGTCTAAAACTGGCTTTTTAAGACACTAAAAGACAAAAAAACATTAATTTTGACAAATTTTTTCAGACTTTTGCTGACCAAATGCACTTATTTATACTAAAAAAGACTTTTTTAGACACTTGGAGACCAAAATAGAGTCATTTTAACAAAAAAAATTTTCAGGCCATTGGAGCCCAAAAATCTAAAATCTTGTCTAAAACCGGCTTTTCAAGGCACTAAAAGACAAAAATACAGTCAATTTGACTAAATTTTTTTTCAGATCTTTGGTGACCAAATGCAGTTATTTTGACTAAAAAGGCTTTTTAGACACTTGGAGACCAAAATAGAGTCATTTTGACCAAAACATTTTTTTCAGGCCATTGGAGCCAAATGTCTAAAATCTTGTCTAAAACCGGCTTTTTAAGGCTCTAAAAGACAAAAATATAGTAATTTTGACTACATTTTTTTCAGACCTTTGGTGACCAAATGCAGTTATTTTGACTAAAAAAGGCTTTTTAGACACTTGGAGACCAAAATAGAGTCATTTTGACCAAACATTTTTTTCAGGCCATTGAAACTCAAATGGCCGGTTTTAGACAAATCGTGTCTAAAACCGGCTATTTAACCACTTAACCCCCAGAAGATTTGACCCCCTTCCTGACCAGGGCCTATTTTGCGATTCGGCACTGCGTTGACTTTAACGGACAATTGCGCAGTCGTGCGACACTGTACCTAAACAAATTTGACTTCCTTTTTTTCCCACAAACAGAGCTTTCTTTTGGTGGTATTTGATCACCTGTGCGATTTTTTGATCATGCGCTATAAACAAAAAAAGAGCGTCAATTTTGCAAAAATAGCAATATTTTTCACATTTTTTTATATGAAATTCCCCCAAAAAATGTGAAAATCAAAATTTTTTAACATTTTTGGCCAATTTGTTTTATGCTACATATGTTTGGTAAAAAAAGCGTATTTTGATTGGTTTACGCAAAAGTTATCGCGTTTACTAACAAAGGGAAATATTTTTGTCGTTTTTGTAGTTTTTTTTTCAACGCGTAATGGCGGCGATCTGCGATTTTTTTTGCGGTACTGCAAAATTGCGGCAAACAGATCGGACCCTTGACTGACATTTTTGACACTTTTGGGGTTACCAGTGACATTTCTACAGTAATCAGTGCTATACATATGCACTGTTAGTGTAAAATTACACTGGCAGTGAAGGGGGTTAACTTTTTTTGAGAGGGAGGGGCTGTGTGTGTCCCTCGGGGCGTGATTCTAACTGTGATTGGCTGTGGCTTGAGCTGTAGGAACAGTGATCAACGGTCCTACATAGTAGAACCGTATGATCACTGTTTCTACACAGGGGAGAATGACAGGCGGCTTGTTTATATCAGTCACCTGACTTTCTCCCTCTGCAGTGACAATCGCCGAGTGACCGGCGAACATCGGGTCCGCCGGTCACACGTGCGGGTAATCCGTGACCACGCGGGAGCGCGCCTCCGGGGGCGCGCGCTCGCTCCCTAGACCCTCACAAGCTAGCAACGTAGATCAACATCACTTTGCCTGTGAGGGGCTTACTGCCGATGTAAATAGTCGTGCGGCAGTCGGCAAGTGGTTAAGGCTCTAAAAGACAAAAATAAAGACACTTTGACTAATTTTTTTTAGACCTTTGGTGACAAAATGCAGTTATTTTGACTAAAAAAGGCTTTTTTAGACACTTGGAGACCAAAATTGAGTCATTTTTACCAACAAATTTTTTTTAAGGCCATTGGAGCCCAAATGGCCGGTTTTAGACAACTCTTATCTAAAACCGGCTTTTTAAGGCTCTAAAAGACAAAAATACAGTCATTTTGACTAAGTTTTTTCAGACCTTTGGTGACCAAATGCAGTTATTTATACTAAAAAAGGCTTTTTTAGACACTTGGAGACCAAAATAGAGTCATTTTAACAAAAAAAAAACTTTCAGGCCATTGGAGCCCAAATATCTAAAATCTTGTCTAAAACCGGCTTTTCAAGGCTCTAAAAGACAAAAATACAGTCAATTTGACTAAATGTTTTTCAGATCTTTGGTGACCAAATGCATTTATTGTGACTAAAAAGGCTTTTTAGACACTTGGAGACCAAAATAGAGTCATTTTGACCAAAACATTTTTTTTAGGCCATTGTAGCCAAATGTCTAAAATCTTGTCTAAAACCGGCTTTTTAAGGCTCTAAAAGACAAAAATACAGTCATTTTGACTAACTTTTTCAGACCTTTGGTGACCAAATGCAGTTATTTATACTAAAAAAGGCTTTTTTAGACACTTGGAGACCAAAATAGAGTCATTTTAACAAAAAAATTTTCAGGCCATTGGAGCCCAAATATCTAAAATCTTGTCTAAAACCGGCTTTTCAAGGCTCTAAAAGACAAAAATACAGTCAATTTGACTAAATGTTTTTCAGATCTTTGGTTACCAAATGCAGTTATTTTGACTAAAAAGGCTTTTTAGACACTTTGAGACCAAAATAGAGTCATTTTGACCGAATTTTTTTCAGGCAATTGGAGCCCAAATGGCCAGTTATAGACAAATCTTGTCTAAAACCGTCTATTTAAGGCTCTAAAAGACAAAAATACAGTCATTTTGACTAATTTTTTTTATCAGACCTTTGGTGACCAAATGCAGTTATTTTGACTAAAAAAGGCTTTTTAGACACGTGGAGACCAAAATAGAGTCATTTTGACCAAAAAAATCTTTCAGGCCATTTGAGCCCAAATGTCTAAAATCGTGCCTAAAACCAGCGTTTTAAGGCTCTAAAAGACAAAAATACAGTCAATTTGACTAAATGTGTTTTTCATACCTTTGGTGACCAAATGCAGTTATTTTGACTAAAAAGGGAAGGCTTTTTAGACCTTTGGAGGCCAAAATCGAGTCATTTTGACCCAAAAATTTTTTTCAGGCTATTGGAGCCAAATGTCTAAAATCTTGTCTAAAACCGGCTTTTTAAGGCTCTAAAAGAAAAAAATATAGTCATTTGGACTTAATTTTTTTTCAGACCTTTAGTGACCAAATGCAGTTATTTTGACTTAAAAAGCCTTTTTAGACACTTGGAGACCAAAATACAGTCATTTTAACTAAAAAATTATTTTCAGGCCATTGGAGCCCAAAATGGCTGGTTTTAGACAAATCTTGTCTTAAACCGGCTTTTTAAGGCTCTAAAAGACAAAAAATACAGTAATTTTGACTAAATTTTTTTCAGACCTTTGGTGACCAAATGCCGTTATTTTGACTAACAAAAGATTTTTTAGACACTTGGAGACCAAAATAGAGTTTTTTTGACCAAAACATTTTTTTCAGGCCATTGGAGCCAAATGTCTAAAATCTTGTCTAAAACCGGCTTTTTAAGGCTTTAAAAGACAAAAATATAGTCATTTTGACTAAAGTATTTTTCAGACCTTTGGTGACCAAATGCAGTTATTTTGACTAAAAAAGGCTTTTTAGACACTTGGAGACCAAAATAGAGTCATTTTGACCAAAACGTTTTTTCAGGCCATTGGAGCCCAAATGGCCGGTTTTAGACAAATCTGGTCTAAAACCGGCTTTTTAAGACACTAAAAGACAAAAAAACATTAATTTTGACTATTTTTTTCAGATCTTTGGTGACCAAATGCAGTTATTTTGACTAAAAAGTCTTTTTAGACACTTGGAGACCAAAATAGAGTCATTTTGACCAAAACATTTTTTTCAGGCCATTGGAGCCAAATGTCTAAAATCTTGTCTAAAACCGGCTTTTTAAGGCTCTAAAAGACAAAAATATAGTAATTTTGACTACATTTTTTTCAGACCTTTGGTGACCAAATGCAGTTATTTTGACTAAAAAAGGCTTTTTAGACACTTGGAGACCAAAATAGAGTCATTTTGACCAAAACATTTTTTTCAGGCCATTGGAGCCCAAATGGCCGGTTTTAAACAAATCTTGTCTAAAACCGTCTTTTTAAGGCTGTAAAAGACAAAAAATACAGTAATTTTGACTAATTTTTTTTCAGACCTTTGGTGACCAAGTGCCGTTATTTTGACTAACAAAAGGTTTTTAGACACTTGGAGACCAAAATAGAGTATTTTTGACCAAAACATTTTTTTCAGGCCATTGGAGCCAAATGTCTAAAATCTTGTCTAAAACCGGCTTTTTAAGGCTCTAAAAGACAAAAATACAGTCATTTTGACTAAAGTATTTTTCAGACCTTTGGTGACCAAATTCAGTTATTTTGAAAAAAAAGGCTTTTTAGACACTTGGAGACCAAAATAGAGTCATTTTGACCAAAACATTTTTTTCAGGCCATTGGAGACAAATCTGGTCTAAAACCGGCTTTTTAAGACACTAAAAGACTAAAATACATTAATTTTGACTAGCTTTTTTTCAGACCTTTGGTGACCAAATGCATTTATTTATACTAAAAAAGGCTTTTTTCGACACTTGGAGACCAAAATAGAGTCATTTTAACAAAAAAAATTTCAGGCCATTGGAGCCCAAAAATCTAAAATCTTGTCTAAAACCGGCTTTTCAAGGCTCTAAAAGATCACCTGTGCGATTTTTTGATCATGCGCTATAAACAAAAAAAGAGCGTCAATTTTGCAAAAATAGCAATATTTTTCACATTTTTTTATATGAAATTCACCAAAAAAATGTAAAAATCAAAGTTTTTTAACATTTTCGGCCAATTTGTTTATGCTACATGTTTGGTAAAAAAATCGCAAAAAGCGTATTTTGATTGGTGTGCGCAAAAGTTATCGCGTTTACTAACAAAGGGAAAGATTTTTTGTAATTTTTGTTGGTTTTTTTTCAACGTGTAATGGCGGCGATCTGCGATTTTTTTTTGCGGTACTGCAAAATTGCGGCAGACAGATCGGACCCTTGACTGACATTTTTGACACTTTCGGGGTTACCAGTGACATTTCTACAGTAATCAGTGCTATACATATGCACTGTTACTGTAAAATTACACTGGCAGTGAAGGGGGTTAACTTTTTTTTGAGAGGGAGGGGCTGTGTGTGTCCCTAGGGGCGTGATTCTAACTGTGATTGGCTGTGGCTTGAGCTGTAGGAACAGTGATCAACGGTCCTACATAGTAGAACCGTATGATCACTGTTTCTACACAGGGGAGAATGACAGGGGGCTTGTTTACATCAGTCGCCTGACTTTCTCCCTCTGTCGGATCGCCAAGTGACCAGCGGACATCGGGGGACACGTGCGGGGGATCCATGACCACGCGGGAGCTCGCCTCCGGGGTGCGCGCTCGCTCCCTAGACCCTAACAGGCTAGCAACGTAGATCAACATCACTTTGCCTGTGAGGGGCTTACTGCCGACGTATATAGTGGTTAAGGCTCTAAAAGACAAAAATAAAGTCACTTTGACTAAATTTTTTTAGACCTTTGGTGACGAAATGCCGTTATTTTGACTAACGAAAGGTTTTTATACACTTGGAGACCAAAATAGAGTCATTTTGACCAAAACATTTTTTTCAGGCCAATCGAGCCCAAATGGCCGGTTTTAAACAAATCTTGTCTAAAACCGGCTTTTTAAGGCTGTAAAAGACAAAAAATACAGTAATTTTGACTAATTTTTTTTTTCAGACCTTTGGTGACCAAATGCCGTTATTTTGACTAACAAAAGGTTTTTAGACACTTGGAGACCAAAATAGAGTATTTCTGACCAAAACATTTTTTTCAGGCCATTGGAGCCAAATGTCTAAAATCTTGTCTAAAACCGGCTTTTTAAGGCTTTAAAAGACAAAAATATAGTCATTTTGACTATAGTATTTTTCAGACCTTTGGTGACCAAATGCAGTTATTTTGACTAAAAAAGCCTTTTTAGACACTTGGAGACCAAAATAGAGTCATTTTGACCAAAAAGTTTTTTTCAGGCCATTGGAGCCCAAATGGCCGGTTTTAGACAAATCTGGTCTAAAACCGGCTTTTTAAGACACTAAAAGACAAAAATACAGTCATTTTGACTAATTTTTTCAGACCTTTGCTGACCAAATGCATTTATTTATACTAAAAAAGACTTTTTTAGACACTTGGAGACCAAAATAGAGTCATTTTAACAAAAAAAATTTTCAGGCCATTGGAGCCCAAAAATCTAAAATCTTGTCTAAAACCGGCTTTTCAAGGCACTAAAAGACAAAAATACAGTCAATTTGACTAAATTTTTTTTCAGATCTTTGGTGACCAAATGCAGTTATTTTGACTAAAAAGGCTTTTTAGACACTTGGAGACCAAAATAGATTCATTTTGACCAAAACATTTTTTCAGGCCATTGGAGCCAAATGTCTAAAATCTTGTCTAAAACCGGCTTTTTAAGGCTCTAAAAGACAAAAATATAGTAATTTTGACTACATTTTTTTTCAGACCTTTGGTTACCAAATGCAGTTATTTTGACTAAAAAAGGCTTTTTAGACACTTGGAGACCAAAATAGAGTCATTTTGACCGTTTTTTTTTCAGGCAATTGGAGCCCAAATGGCCAGTTATAGACAAATCTTGTCTAAAACCGGCTTTTTAAGGCTCTAAAAGACAAAAATACAGTCATCTTGACAATTTTTTTTATCAGACCTTTGGTGACCAAATGCAGTTATTTTGACTAAAAAAGGCTTTTTAGACACTTGGAGACCAAAATAGAGTCATTTTGACCAAACATTTTTTTCAGGCCATTGAAACTCAAATGGCCGGTTTTAGACAAATCGTGTCTAAAACCGGCTATTTAACCACTTAACCCCCGGAAGATTTGACCCCCTTCCTGACCAGGGCCTATTTTGCAATTTGGCACTGCGTTGACTTTAACGGACAATTGCGCGGTCGTGCGACGCTGTACCTAAACAAATTTGACTTCCTTTTTTTCCCACAAACAGAGCTTTCTTTTGGTGGTATTTGATCACCTGTGCGATTTTTTGATCATGCGCTATAAACAAAAAAAGAGCGTCAATTTTGCAAAAATAGCAATATTTTTCACATTTTTTTATATGAAATTCCCCCAAAAAATGTGAAAATCAAAATTTTTTTAACATTTTCGGCCAATTTGTTTTATGCTACATATGTTTGGTAAAAAAAAAGCGTATTTTGATTGGTTTGCGCAAAAGTTATCGCGTTTACTAACAAAGGGAAAGATTTTTGTCATTTTTGTAGTTTTTTTTTCAACACGTAATGGCGGCGATCTGCGATTTTTTTTGCAGTACTGCAAAATTGCGGCAGACAGATCGGACCCTTGACTGACATTTTTGACACTTTTGGGGTTACCAGTGACATTTCTACAGTAATCAGTGCTATACATATGCACTGTTACTGTAAAATTACACTGGCAGTGAAGGGGGTTAACTTTTTTTGAGAGGGAGGGGCTGTGTGTGTCCCTCGGGGCGTGATTCTAACTGTGATTGGCTGTGGCTTGAGCTGTAGGAACAGTGATCAACGGTCCTACATAGTAGAACCGTATGATCACTGTTTCTACACAGGGGAGAATGACAGGCGGCTTGTTTATATCAGTCACCTGACTTTCTCCCTCTGCAGTGACAATCGCCGAGTGACCGGCGAACATCGGGTCCGCCGGTCACACGTGCGGGGGATCCGTGACCATGCGGGAGCGCGCCTCCGGGGGCGCGCGCTCGCTCCCTAGACCCTGACAAGCTAGCAACGTAGATCAACATCACTTTGCCTGTGAGGGGCTTACTGCCGACGTAAATAGTCGTGCGGCAGTCGGCAAGTGGTTAAGGCTCTAAAAGACAAAAATAAAGACACTTTGACTAATTTTTTTTTAGACCTTTGGTGACAAAATGCAGTTATTTTGACTAAAAAAGGCTTTTTTAGACACTTGGAGACCAAAATTGAGTCATTTTTACCAACAAATTTTTTTCAGGCCATTGGAGCCCAAATGGCCGGTTTTAGACAACTCTCATCTAAAACCGGCTTTTTAAGGCTCTAAAAGACAAAAATACAGTCATTTTGACTAATTTTTTTCAGACCTTTGGTGACCAAATGCAGTTATTTATACTAAAAAAGGCTTTTTTAGACACTTGGAGACCAAAATAGAGTCATTTTAACAAAAAACTTTTCAGGCCATTGGAGCCCAAATATCTAAAATCTTGTCTAAAACCGGCTTTTCAAGGCTCTAAAAGACAAAAATACAGTCAATTTGACTAAATGTTTTTCAGATCTTTGGTGACCAAATGCAATTATTGTGACTAAAAAGGCTTTTTAGACACTTGGAGACCAAAATAGAGTCATTTTGACCAAAACATTTTTTTCAGGCCATTGTAGCCAAATGTCTAAAATCTTGTCTAAAACCGGCATTTTAAGGCTCTAAAAGACAAAAATATAGTCATTTTGACTAAATTTTTTTTCAGACCTTTGGTTACCAAATGCAGTTATTTTGACTAAAAAGGCTTTTTAGACACTTGGAGACCAAAATAGAGTCATTTTGACCGAATTTTTTTCAGGCAATTGGAGCCCAAATGGCCAGTTATAGACAAATCTTGTCTAAAACCGTCTTTTTAAGGCTCTAAAAGACAAAAATACAGTCATTTTGACTAATTTTTTTATCAGACCTTTGGTGACCAAATGCAGTTATTTTGACTAAAAAAGGCTTTTTAGACACGTGGAGACCAAAATAGAGTCATTTTAACAAAAAAAATTTTCAGGCCATTGGAGCCCAAAAATCTAAAATCTTGTCTAAAACCGGCTTTTCAAGGCACTAAAAGACAAAAATACAGTCAATTTGACTAAATTTTTTTTCAGATCTTTGGTGACCAAATGCAGTTATTTTGACTAAAAAGGCTTTTTAGACACTTGGAGACCAAAATAGAGTCATTTTGACCAAAACATTTTTTTCAGGCCATTGGAGCCAAATGTCTAAAATCTTGTCTAAAACCGGCTTTTTAAGGCTCTAAAAGACAAAAATATAGTAATTTTGACTACATTTTTTTCAGACCTTTGGTGACCAAATGCAGTTATTTTGACTAAAAAAGGCTTTTTAGACACTTGGAGACCAAAATAGAGTCATTTTGACCAAACATTTTTTTCAGGCCATTGAAACTCAAATGGCCGGTTTTAGACAAATCGTGTCTAAAACCGGCTATTTAACCACTTAACCCCCGGAAGATTTGACCCCCTTCCTGACCAGGGCCTATTTTGCGATTCGGCACTGCGTTGACTTTAACGGACAATTGCGCAGTCGTGCGACGCTGTACCTAAACAAATTTGACTTCCTTTTTTTCCCCACAAACAGAGCTTTCTTTTGGTGGTATTTGATCACCTGTGCGATTTTTTGATCATGCGCTATAAACAAAAAAAGAGCGTCAATTTTGCAAAAATAGCAATATTTTTCACATTTTTTATAAGAAATTCCCCCAAAAAATGTGAAAATCAAAATTTTTTAACATTTTTGGCCAATTTGTTTTATGCTACATATGTTTGGTAAAAAGAAAAGCGTATTTTGATTGGTTTACGCAAAAGTTATCGCGTTTACTAACAAAGGGAAAGATTTTTGTCGTTTTTGTAGTTTTTTTTCAACGCGTAATGGCGGCGATCTGCGATTTTTTTTGCAGTACTGCAAAATTGCGGCAGACAGATCGGACCCTTGACTGACATTTTTGACACTTTTGGGGTTACCAGTGACATTTCTACAGTAATCAGTGCTATACATATGCACTGTTACTGTAAAATTACACTGGCAGTGAAGGGGGTTAACTTTTTTTTGAGAGGGAGGGGCTGTGTGTGTCCCTCGGGGCGTGATTCTAACTGTGATTGGCTGTGGCTTGAGCTGTAGGAACAGGGATCAACGGTCCTACATAGTAGAACCGTATGATCACTGTTTCTACACAGGGGAGAATGACAGGTGGCTTGTTTACATCAGTCGCCTGACTTTCTCCCTCTGCAGTGACGATCGCCGAGTGACCGGCGAACATCGGGTCCGCCGGTCACACGTGCGGGGGATCCATGACCACGTGGGAGCGTGCCTCCGGGGGCGCGCGCTCGCTCCCTAGACCCTCACAAGCTAGCAACGTAGATCAACATCACTTTGCCTGTGAGGGGCTTACTGCCGACGTAAAAACTCGTGCGGCAGTCGGCAAGTGGTTAAGGCTCTAAAAGACAAAAATAAAGACACTTTGACTAATTTTTTTTTTTAGACCTTTGGTGACGAAATGCAGTTATTTTGACTAAAAAAGGCTTTTTAGACACTTGGAGACCAAAATTGAGTCATTTTGACCAAAAACATTTTTTCATGCCATTGGAGCCCAAATGGCCGGTTTTAGACAACTCTTGTCTAAAACCGGATTTTTAAGGCTCTAAAAGACAAAAAATACAGTCATTTTGACTAAATTTTTTTCAGACCTTTGGTGACCAAATGCCGTTATTTTGACTAACAAAAGGTTTTTAGACACTTGGAGACCAAAATAGAGTATTTTTGACCAAAACATTTTTTTCCAGGCCATTTTAGCCAAATGTCTAAAATCGTGCCTAAAACCGGCTTTTTAAGGCTCTCAAAGAAAAAATATAGTCATTTGGACTTAATTTTTTTCAGACCTTTGGTGACCAAATGCAGTTATTTTGACTTAAAAAGGCTTTTTCGACACTTGGAGACCGAAATAGAGTCATTTTAACTAAAAAATAATTTTCAGGCCATTGGAGCCCAAATGGCCGGTTTTAGACAAATCTTGTCTTAAACCGGCTTTTTAAGGCTCTAAAAGACAAAAATACAGTCATTTTGACTAAATTGTTTTTCAGACCTTTGGTGACCAAATGCCGTTATTTTGACTAACAAAAGTTTTTAGACACTTGGAGACCAAAATAGAGTCATTTTGACCAAAACATTTTTTTCAGGCCATTGGAGCCCAAATTGCCGGTTTTAAACAAATATTGTTTAAAACCGGCTTTTTAAGGCTGTAAAAGACAAAAAATACAGTAATTTTGACTAAATTTTTTTTTCAGACCTTTGGTGACCAAATGCCGTTATTTTGACTAACAAAAGGTTTTTAGACACTTGGAGACCAAACTAGAGTATTTTTGACCAAAACATTTCAAACAGGAGTATTGTGTGCAAGAGGCCAAAAACCGGCTTTTTAAGGCTCTAAAAGACAAAAATACAGTCATTTTGACTATTTTTTTTTATCAGACCTTTGGTGACCAAATGCAATTATTTTGACTAAAAAAGGCTTTTTAGACACTTGGAGACCAAAATAGAGTCATTTTGACCAAAAAAATCTTTCAGGCCATTTGAGCCCAAATGTCTAAAATCGTGCCTAAAACCCGCGTTTTAAGGCTCTAAAAGACAAAAATATAGTCATTTTGACTAAATTTTTTTTCAGACCTTTGGTGACCAAATGCCGTTATTTTGACTAACAAAAGGTTTTTAGACACTTGGAGACCAAAATAGAGTCATTTTGACCAAAACATTTTTTTCAGGCCATTGGAGCCCAAATGGCCGGTTTTAAACAAATCTTGTCTAAAACCGTCTTTTTAAGGCTGTAAAAGACAAAAAATACAGTAATTTTGACTAAATTTTTTTTCAGACCTTTGGTGACCAAATGCCGTTATTTTGACTAACAAAAGATTTTTAGACACTTGGAGACCAAAATAGAGTATTTTTGACCAAAACATTTTTTTCAGGCCATTGGAGCCAAATGTCTAAAATCTTGTCTAAAACCGGCTTTTTAAGGCTCTAAAAGACAAAAATACAGTCATTTTGACTAAAGTATTTTTCAGACCTTTGGTGACCAAATTCAGTTATTTTGAAAAAAAGGCTTTTTAGACACTTGGAGACCAAAATAGAGTCATTTTGACCAAAAATTTTTTTTCAGGCCATTGGAGACAAATCTGGTCTAAAACCGGCTTTTTAAGACACTAAAAGACTAAAATACATTAATTTTGACTAGCTTTTTCTCAGACCTTTGGTGACCAAATGCATTTATTTATACTAAAAAAGGCTTTTTTCGACACTTGGAGACCAAAATAGAGTCATTTTAACAAAAAAAATTTCAGGCCATTGGAGCCCAAAAATCTAAAATCTTGTCTAAAACCGGCTTTTCAAGGCTCTAAAAGATCACCTGTGCGATTTTTTGATCATGCGCTATAAACTATAAATAACATTTTTTTAACATTTTTGGCCAATTTGTTTTATGCTACATATGTTTGGTAAAAAAAAAGCGTATTTTGATTGGTTTGCACAAAAGTTATCGCGTTTACTAACAGAGGGAAAGATTTTTGTCATTTTTGTAGTTTTTTTTTCAACACGTAATGGCGGCGATCTGCGATTTTTTTTGCGGTACTGCAAAATTGTGGCAGACAGATCGGACCCTTGACTGACATTTTTGACACTTTCGGGGTTACCAGTGACATTTCTACAGTAATCAGTGCTATACATATGCACTGTTACTGTAAAATTACACTGGCAGTGAAGGGGTTAACTTTTTTTGAGAGGGAGGGGCTGTGTGTGTCCCTAGGGGCGTGATTCTAACTGTGATTGGCTGTGGCTTGATCTGTAGGAACAGTGATCAACGGTCCTACATAGTAGAACCGTATGATCACTGTTTCTACACAGGGGAGAATGACAGGGGGCTTGTTTATATCAGTCACCTGACTTTCTCCCTCTGCAGTGACAATCGCCGAGTGACCGGCGAACATCGGGTCCGCCGGTCACACGTGCGGGGGATCCGTGACCACGCGGGAGCGCGCCTCCGGGGGCGCGCGCTCGCTCCCTAGACCCTCACAAGCTAGCAACGTAGATCAACATCACTTTGCCTGTGAGGGGCTTACTGCCAACGTAAATAGTCGTGCGGCAGTCGGCAAGTGGTTAAGGCTCTAAAAGACAAAAATAAAGACACTTTGACTAATTTTTTTTAGACCTTTGGTGACAAAATGCAGTTATTTTGACTGAAAAAGGCTTTTTTAGACACTTGGAGACCAAAATTGAGTCATTTTTACCAACAAATTTTTTTCAGGCCATTGGAGCCCAAATGGCCGGTTTTAGACAACTCTTATCTAAAACCGGCTTTTTAAGGCTCTAAAAGACAAAAATACAGTCATTTTGACTAATTTTTTTCAGACCTTTGGTGACCAAATGCAGTTATTTATACTAAAAAAGGCTTTTTTAGACACTTGGAGACCAAAATAGAGTCATTTTAACAAAAAAACTTTTCAGGCCATTGGAGCCCAAATATCTAAAATCTTGTCTAAAACCGGCTTTTCAAGGCTCTAAAAGACAAAAATACAGTCAATTTGACTAAATGTTTTTCAGATCTTTGGTGACCAAATGCATTTATTGTGACTAAAAAGGCTTTTTAGACACTTGGAGACCAAAATAGAGTCATTTTGACCAAAACATTTTTTTCAGGCCATTGTAGCCAAATGTCTAAAATCTTGTCTAAAACCGGCATTTTAAGGCTCTAAAAGACAAAAATATAGTCATTTTGACTAAATTTTTTTTCAGACCTTTGGTTACCAAATGCAGTTATTTTGACTAAAAAGGCTTTTTAGACACTTGGAGACCAAAATAGAGTCATTTTGACCGAATTTTTTCAGGCAATTGGAGCCCAAATGGCCAGTTATAGACAAATCTTGTCTAAAACCGTCTCTTTAAGGCTCTAAAAGACAAAAATACAGTCATTTTGACTAATTTTTTTTATCAGACCTTTGGTGACCAAATGCAGTTAGTTTGACTAAAAAAGGCTTTTTAGACACGTGGAGACCAAAATAGAGTCATTTTGACCAAAAAAATCTTTCAGGCCATTTGAGCCCAAATGTCAAAAATCATGCCTAAAATCCGCGTTTTAAGGCTCTAAAAGACAAAAATACAGTCAATTTGACTAAATGTGTTTTTCATACCTTTGGTGACCAAATGCAGTTATTTTGACTAAAAAAGGAAGGCTTTTTAGACTCTTGGAGGCCAAAATCGAGTCATTTTGACCCAAAAAAATTTTTTCAGGCTATTGGAGCCAAATGTCTAAAATCTTGTCTAAAACCGGCTTTTTAAGGCTCTAAAAGAAAAAAATATAGTCATTTGGACTTAATTTTTTTTCAGACCTTTAGTGACCAAATGCAGTTATTTTGACTTAAAAAGCCTTTTTAGACACTTGGAGACCAAAATACAGTCATTTTAACTAAAAAAAATTTTTCAGGCCATTGGAGCCCAAATGGCCGGTTTTAGACAACTCTTATCTAAAACCGGCTTTTTAAGGCTCTAAAAGACAAAAATACAGTCATTTTGACTAATTTTTTTCAGACCTTTGGTGACCAAATGCAGTTATTTATACTAAAAAAGGCTTTTTTAGACACTTGGAGACCAAAATAGAGTCATTTTAACAAAAAACTTTTCAGGCCATTGGAGCCCAAATATCTAAAATCTTGTCTAAAACCGGCTTTTCAAGGCTCTAAAAGACAAAAATACAGTCAATTTGAATAAATGTTTTTCAGATCTTTGGTGACCAAATGCATTTATTGTGACTAAAAAGGCTTTTTAGACACTTGGAGACCAAAATAGAGTCATTTTGACCAAAACATTTTTTTCAGGCCATTGTAGCCAAATGTCTAAAATCTTGTCTAAAACCGGCATTTTAAGGCTCTAAAAGACAAAATTATAGTCATTTTGACTAAATTTTTTTTCAGACCTTTGGTTACCAAATGCAGTTATTTTGACTAAAAAGGCTTTTTAGACACTTGGAGACCAAATTAGAGTCATTTTGACCGAATTTTTTTCAGGCAATTGGAGCCCAAATGGCCAGTTATAGACAAATCTTGTCTAAAACCGTCTTTTTAAGGCTCTAAAAGACAAAAATACAGTCATTTTGACTAATTTTTTTTATCAGACCTTTGGTGACCAAATGCAGTTATTTTGACTAAAAAAGGCTTTTTAGACACGTGGAGACCAAAATAGAGTCATTTTGACCAAAAAAATCTTTCAGGCCATTTGAGCCCAAATGTCAAAAATCGTGCCTAAAACCCGCGTTTTAAGGCTCTAAAAGACAAAAATACAGTCAATTTGACTAAATGTGTTTTTCATACCTTTGGTGACCAAATGCAGTTATTTTGACTAAAAAAGGAAGGCTTTTTAGACTCTTGGAGGCCAAAATCGAGTCATTTTGACCCAAAAAATTTTTTTCAGGCTATTGGAGCCAAATGTCTAAAATCTTGTCTAAAACCGGCTTTTTAAGGCTCTAAAAGAAAAAAATATAGTCATTTGGACTTAATTTTTTTTCAGACCTTTAGTGACCAAATGCAGTTATTTTGACTTAAAAAGCCTTTTTAGACACTTGGAGACCAAAATACAGTCATTTTAACTAAAAAATTATTTTCAGGCCATTGGAGCCCAAAATGGCTGGTTTTAGACAAATCTTGTCTTAAACCGGCTTTTTAAGGCTCTAAAAGACAAAAATACAGTCATTTTGACTAAATTGTTTTTCAGACCTTTGGTGACCAAATGCCGTTATTTTGACTAACGAAAGGCTTTTAGACACTTGGAGACCAAAATAGAGTCATTTTGACCAAAAAGTTTTTTTCAGGCCATTGGAGCCCAAATGGCCGGTTTTTGACAAATCTGGTCTAAAACCGGCTTTTTAAGACACTAAAAGACAAAAAAACATTAATTTTGACTAATTTTTTCAGACCTTTGCTGACCAAATGCATTTATTTATACTAAAAAAGACTTTTTTAGACACTTGGAGACCAAAATAGAGTCATTTTAACAAAAAAAATATTCAGGCCATTGGAGCCCAAAAATCTAAAATCTTGTCTAAAACCGGCTTTTCAAGGCACTAAAAGACAAAAATACAGTCAATTTGACTAAATTTTTTTTCAGATCTTTGGTGACCAAATGCAGTTATTTTGACTAAAAAGACTTTTTAGACACTTGGAGACCAAAATAGAGTCATTTTTGACCAAAACATTTTTTTCAGGCCATTGGAGCCAAATGTCTAAAATCTTGTCTAAAACCGGCTTTTTAAGGCTTTAAAAGACAACAATATAGTCATTTTGACTAAAGTATTTTTCAGACCTTTGGTGACCAAATGCAGTTATTTTGACTAAAAAAGGCTTTTTAGACACTTGGAGACCAAAATAGAGTCATTTTGACCAAAAAGTTTTTTTCAGGCCATTGGAGCCCAAATGGCCGGTTTTTGACAAATCTGGTCTAAAACCGGCTTTTTAAGACACTAAAAGACAAAAAAACATTAATTTTGACTAATTTTTTCAGACCTTTGCTGACCAAATGCATTTATTTATACTAAAAAAGACTTTTTTAGACACTTGGAGACCAAAATAGAGTCATTTTAACAAAAAAAATTTTCAGGCCATTGGAGCCCAAAAATCTAAAATCTTGTCTAAAACCGGCTTTTCAAGGCACTAAAAGACAAAAATACAGTCAATTTGACTAAATTTTTTTTCAGATCTTTGGTGACCAAATGCAGTTATTTTGACTAAAAAGGCTTTTTAGACACTTGGAGACCAAAATAGAGTCATTTTGACCAAAACATTTTTTTCAGGCCATTGGAGCCAAATGTCTAAAATCTTGTCTAAAACCGGCTTTTTAAGGCTCTAAAAGACAAAAATATAGTAATTTTGACTACATTTTTTTCAGACCTTTGGTGACCAAATGCAGTTATTTTGACTAAAAAAGGCTTTTTAGACACTTGGAGACCAAAATAGAGTCATTTTGACCAAACATTTTTTTCAGGCCATTGAAACTCAAATGGCCGGTTTTAGACAAATCGTGTCTAAAACCGGCTATTTAACCACTTAACCCCCGGAAGATTTGACCCCCTTCCTGACCAGGGCCTATTTTGCGATTCAGCACTGCGTTGACTTTAACGGACAATTGCGCAATCGTGCGACGCTGTACCTAAACAAATTTGACTTCCTTTTTTTCCCACAAACAGAGCTTTCTTTTGGTGGTATTTGATCACCTGTGTGATTTTTTGATCATGCGCTATAAACAAAAAAAGAGCAACAATTTTGCAAAAATAGCAATATTTTTCACATTTTTTTATATGAAATTAACCCAAAAAATGTGAAAATCAAAATTTTTTAACATTTTTGGCCAATTTGTTTTATGCTACATATGTTTGGTAAAAAAAAAGCGTATTTTGATTGGTTTACGCAAAAGTTATCGCATTTAATAACAAAGGGAAAGATTTTTGTCGTTTTTGTAGTTTTTTTTCAACGCGTAATGGCGGCGATCTGCGATTTTTTTGCGGTACTGCAAAATTGCGGCAGACAGATCGGACCCTTGACTGACATTTTTGACACTTTTGGGGTTACCAGTGACATTTCTACAGTAATCAGTGCTATACATATGCACTGTTACTGTAAAATTACACTGGCAGTGAAGGATGTTAACTTTTTTTGAGAGGGAGGGGCTGTGTGTGTCCCTCGGGGCGTGATTCTAACTGTGATTGGTTGTGGTTTGAGCTGTAGGAACAGTGATCAACGGTCCTACATAGTAGAACCGTATGATCACTGTTTCTACACAGGGGAGAATGACAGGTGGCTTGTTTACATCAGTCGCCTGACTTTCTCCCTCTGCAGTGACGATCGCCAAGTGACCGGCGAACATCGGGTCCGCCGGTCACACGTGCGGGGGATCCGTGACCACGCAGGAGCGCGCTTCCGGGGGCGCGCGCTCGCTCCCTAGACCCTCACAAGCTAGCAACGTAGATCAACATCACTTTGCCTGTGAGGGGCTTACTGCCGACGTAAAAACTCGTGCGGCAGTCGGCAAGTGGTTAAGGCTCTAAAAGACAAAAATAAAGACACTTTGACTAATTTTTTTTTTAGACCTTTGGTGACGAAATGCAGTTATTTTGACTAAGAAAGGCTTTTTAGACACTTGGAGACCAAAATTGAGTCATTTTGACCAAAAACATTTTTTCATGCCATTGGAGCCCAAATGGCCGGTTTTAGACAAATCTTGTCTAAAACCGGCTTTTTAAGGCTCTAAAAGACAAAAAATACAGTCATTTTGACTAAATTTTTTTCAGACCTTTGGTGACCAAATGCCGTTATTTTGACTAACAAAAGGTTTTTAGACACTTGGAGACCAAAATAGAGTATTTTTGACCAAAACATTTTTTTCAGGCCATTTTAGCCAAATGTCTAAAATCGTGCCTAAAACCGGCTTTTTAAGGCTCTCAAAGAAAAAATATAGTCATTTGGACTTAATTTTTTCAGACCTTTGGTGACCAAATGCAGTTATTTTGACTTAAAAACGATTTTTAGACACTTGGAGACCGAAATAGAGTCATTTTAACTAAAAAATAATTTTCAGGCCATTGGAGCCCAAATGGCCGGTTTTAGACAAATCTTGTCTTAAACCGGCTTTTTAAGGCTCTAAAAGACAAAAATACAGTCATTTTGACTAAATTGTTTTTCAGACCTTTGGTGACCAAATGCCGTTATTTTGACTAACAAAAGGTTTTTAGACACTTGGAGACCAAAATAGAGTCATTTTGACCAAAACATTTTTTTCAGGCCATTGGAGCCAAATGTCTAAAATCTTGTCTAAAACCGGCTTTTTAAGGCTCTAAAAGACAAAAATATAGTCATTTTGACGAAATTTTTTTTCTGACCTTTGGTGACCAAATGCAGTTATTTTGACTAAAAAACGATTTTTAGACACTTGGAGACCAAAACAGAGTAATTTTGACCGAAAATTTATTTTCAGGCCATTGGAGCCCAAATGGCCGGTTTTAGACAAATCTTGTCTAAAACCGGCTTTTTAAGGATCTAAAAGACAAAAAATACAGTAATTTTGACTAATGTTTTTTTTTCAGACCTTTGGTGACCAAATGCCGTTATTTTGACTAACAAAAGGTTTTTAGACACTTGGAGACCAAAATAGAGTATTTTTGACCAAAACATTTTTTTCAGGCCATTGGAGCCAAATGTCTAAAATCTTGTCTAAAACCGGCTTTTTAAGGCTCTAAAAGACAAAAATATAGTCATTTTGACGAAATTTTTTTTCTGACCTTTGGTGACCAAATGCAGTTATTTTGACTAAAAAACGATTTTTAGACACTTGGAGACCAAAACAGAGTAATTTTGACCGAAAATTTCTTTTCAGGCCATTGGAGCCCAAATGGCCGGTTTTAGACAAATCTTGTCTAAAACCGGCTTTTTAAGGATCTAAAAGAAAAAAATACAGTCATTTTGACTAAAGTATTTTTCAGACCTTTGGTGACCAAATTCAGTTATTTTGACAAAAAAAGGCCTTTTAGACACTTGGAGACCAAAATAGAGTCATTTTGACCAAAAAAATTTTCAGGCCATTGGAGCCCAAATGGCCGGTTTTAGACAAATCTGGTCTAAAACCGGCTTTTTAAGGCTCTAAAAGACAAAAATGCAGTAATTTTGACTAATTTTTTTTCAGACCTTTGGTGACCAAATGCAGTTATTTTGACTAAAAAAGGCTTTTTAGACACTTGGAGACCAAAATAGAGTCATTTTGACCAAAAAAATCTTTCAGGTTATTTAAGCCCAAATGTCTAAAATCGTGCCTAGAACCGGCTTTTTAAGGCTCTCAAAGAAAAAATATAGTCATTTGGACTTAAGTTTTTTTCAGACCTTTGGTGACCAAATGCAGTTATTTTGACTTAAAAAGGCTTTTTAGACACTTGGAGACCAAAATAGAGTCATTTTAACTAAAAAAATAATTTTCAAGCCATTGGAGCCCAAATGGCCGGTTTTAGACAAATCTTGTCTTAAACCGGCTTTTTAAGGCTCTAAAAGACAAAAATATAGTCATTTTGACTAAATTTTTTTCAGACCTTTGGTGACCAAATGCCGTTATTTTGACTAACAAAGGGTTTTTAGACACTTGGAGACCAAAATAGAGTCATTTTGACCAAAACATTTTTTTCAGGCCATTGGAGCCCAAATGGCCGGTTTTAAACAAATCTTGTCTAAAACCGTCTTTTTAAGGCTGTAAAAGACAAAAAATACAGTAATTTTGACTAAATTTTTTTCAGACCTTTGGTGACCAAATGCCGTTATTTTGACTAACAAAAGGTTTTTAGACACTTGGAGACCAAAATAGAGTATTTTTGACCAAAACATTTTTTTCAGGCCATTGGAGCCAAATGTCTAAAATCTTGTCTAAAACCGGCTTTTTAAGGCTCTAAATGACAAAAATACAGTCATTTTGACTAAAGTATTTTTCAGACCTTTGGTGACCAAATTCAGTTATTTTGAAAAAAAAAGGCTTTTTAGACACTTGGAGACCAAAATAGAGTCATTTTGACCAAAAAATTTTTTTCAGGCCATTGGAGACAAATCTGGTCTAAAACCGGCTTTTTAAGACACTAAAAGACTAAAATACATTAATTTTGACTAGCTTTTTTTCAGACCTTTGGTGACCAAATGCATTTATTTATACTAAAAAAGGCTTTTTTCGACACTTGGAGACCAAAATAGAGTCATTTTAACAAAAAAATTTCAGGCCATTGGAGCCCAAAAATCTAAAATCTTGTCTAAAACCGGCTTTTCAAGGCTCTAAAAGATCACCTGTGCGATTTTTTGATCATGCGCTATAAACAAAAAAAGAGCGTCAATTTTGCAAAAATAGCAATATTTTTCACATTTTTTTATATGAAATTCACCAAAAAAATGTAAAAATCAAAGTTTTTTAACATTTTCGGCCAATTTGTTTATGCTACATGTTTGGTAAAAAAATCGCAAAAAGCGTATTTTGATTGGTGTGCGCAAAAGTTATCGCGTTTACTAACAAAGGGAAAGATTTTTTGTAATTTTTGTTGGTTTTTTTTCAACGTGTAATGGCGGCGATCTGCGATTTTTTTTTTGCGGTACTGCAAAATTGCGGCAGACAGATCGGACCCTTGACTGACATTTTTGACACTTTCGGGGTTACCAGTGACATTTCTACAGTAATCAGTGCTATACATATGCACTGTTACTGTAAAATTACACTGGCAGTGAAGGGGTTAACTTTTTTTGAGAGGGAGGGGCTGTGTGTGTCCCTAGGGGCGTGATTCTAACTGTGATTGGCTGTGGCTTGAGCTGTAGGAACAGTGATCAATGGTCCTACATAGTAGAACCGTATGATCACTGTTTCTACACAGGGGAGAATGACAGGGGGCTTGTTTACATCAGTCGCCTGACTTTCTCCCTCTGTCGGATCGCCAAGTGACCGGCGGACATCGGGGGACACGTGCGGGGGATCCATGACCACGCGGGAGCTCGCCTCCGGGGCGCGCGCTCGCTCCCTAGACCCTAACAGGCTAGCAACGTAGATCAACATCACTTTGCCTGTGAGGGGCTTACTGCCAACGTATATAGTGGTTAAGGCTCTAAAAGGCAAAAATAAAGTCACTTTGACTAAATTATTTTAGACCTTTGGTGACGAAATGCCGTTATTTTGACTAACGAAAGGTTTTTATACACTTGGAGACCAAAATAGAGTCATTTTGACCAAAACATTTTTTTCAGGCCAATCAAACCCAAATGGCCGGTTTTAAACAAATCTTGTCTAAAACCGGCTTTTTAAGGCTGTAAAAGACAAAAAATACAGTAATTTTGACTAATTTTTTTTTCAGACCTTTGGTGACCAAATGCCGTTATTTTGACTAACAAAAGGTTTTTAGACACTTGGAGACCAAAATAGAGTATTTCTGACCAAAACATTTTTTTTCAGGCCATTGGAGCCAAATGTCTAAAATCTTGTCTAAAACCGGCTTTTTAAGGCTTTAAAAGACAAAAATATAGTCATTTTGACTATAGTATTTTTCAGACCTTTGGTGACCAAATGCAGTTATTTTGACTAAAAAAGGCTTTTTAGACACTTGGAGACCAAAATAGAGTCATTTTGACCAAAAAGTTTTTTTCAGGCCATTGGAGCCCAAATGGCCGGTTTTAGACAAATCTGGTCTAAAACCGGCTTTTTAAGACACTAAAAGACAAAAATACATTAATTTTGACTAATTTTTTCAGACCTTTGCTGACCAAATAAATTTATTTATACTAAAAAAGACTTTTTTAGACACTTGGAGACCAAAATAGAGTCATTTTAACAAAAAAATTTTCAGGCCATTGGAGCCCAAAAATCTAAAATCTTGTCTAAAACCGACTTTTCAAGGCACTAAAAGACAAAAATACAGTCAATTTGACTAAATTTTTTTTCAGATCTTTGGTGACCAAATGCAGTTATTTTGACTAAAAAGGCTTTTTAGACACTTGGAGACCAAAATAGATTCATTTTGACCAAAACATTTTTTCAGGCCATTGGAGCCAAATGTCTAAAATCTTGTCTAAAACCGGCTTTTTAAGGCTCTAAAAGACAAAAATATAGTAATTTTGACTACATATTTTTTCAGACCTTTGGTTACCAAATGCAGTTATTTTGACTAAAAAAGGCTTTTTAGACACTTGGAGACCAAAATAGAGTCATTTTGACCGTTTTTTCTTCAGGCAATTGGAGCCCAAATGGCCAGTTATAGACAAATCTTGTCTAAAACCGGCTTTTTAAGGCTCTAAAAGACAAAAATACAGTCATCTTGACAATTTTTTTTATCAGACCTTTGGTGACCAAATGCAGTTATTTTGACTAAAAAAGGCTTTTTAGACACTTGGAGACCAAAATAGAGTCATTTTGACCAAACATTTTTTTCAGGCCATTGAAACTCAAATGGCCGGTTTTAGACAAATCGTGTCTAAAACCGGCTATTTAACCACTTAACCCCCGGAAGATTTGACCCCCTTCCTGACCAGGGCCTATTTTGCAATTTGGCACTGCGTTGACTTTAACGGACAATTGCGCGGTCGTGCGACGCTGTACCTAAACAAATTTGACTTCCTTTTTTTCCCACAAACAGAGCTTTCTTTTGGTGGTATTTGATCACCTGTGCGATTTTTTGATCATGCGCTATAAACAAAAAAAGAGCGTCAATTTTGCAAAAATAGCAATATTTTTCACATTTTTTTATATGAAATTCCCCCAAAAAATGTGAAAATCAAAATTTTTTTAACATTTTCGGCCAATTTGTTTTATGCTACATATGTTTGGTAAAAAAAAAGCGTATTTTGATTGGTTTGCGCAAAAGTTATCGCGTTTACTAACAAAGGGAAAGATTTTTGTCATTTTTGTAGTTTTTTTTTCAACGCGTAATGGCGGCGATCTGCGATTTCTTTTGCGGTACTGCAAAATTGCGGCAGACAGATCGGACCCTTGACTGACATTTTTGACACTTTTGGGGTTACCAGTGACATTTCTACAGTAATCAGTGCTATACATATGCACTGTTACTGTAAAATTACACTGGCAGTGAAGGGGGTTAACTTTTTTGAGAGGGAGGGGCTGTGTGTGTCCCTCGGGGCGTGATTCTAACTGTGATTGGCTGTGGCTTGAGCTGTAGGAACAGTGATCAACGGTCCTACATAGTAGAACCGTATGATCACTGTTTCTACACAGGGGAGAATGACAGGCGGCTTGTTTATATCAGTCACCTGACTTTCTCCCTCTGCAGTGACAATCGCCGAGTGACCGGCGAACATCGGGTCTGCCGGTCACACGTGCGGGGGATACGTGACCACGCGGGAGCGCGCCTCCGGGGGCGCGCGCTCGCTCCCTAGACCCTCACAAGCTAGCAACGTAGATCAACATCACTTTGCCTGTGAGGGGCTTACTGCCGACGTAAATAGTCGTGCGGCAGTCGGCAAGTGGTTAAGGCTCTAAAAGACAAAAATAAAGACACTTTGACTAATTTTTTTTTTAGACCTTTGGTGACGAAATGCAGTTATTTTGACTAAAAAGGCTTTTTAGACACTTGGAGACCAAAATTGAGTCATTTTGACCAAAAAAAATTTTTCATGCCATTGGAGCCCAAATGGCCGGTTTTAGACAACTCTTGTCTAAAACCGGCTTTTTAAGGCTCTAAAAGACAAAAAATACATTTTGACTAAATTTTTTTCAGACCTTTGGTGACCAAATGCCGTTATTTTGACTAACAAAAGGTTTTTAGACACTTGGAGACCAAAATAGAGTATTTTTGACCAAAACATTTTTTTCAGGCCATTTTAGCCAAATGTCTAAAATCGTGCCTAAAACCGGCTTTTTAAGGCTCTCAAAGAAAAAAATATAGTCATTTGGACTTAATTTTTCAGACCTTTGGTGACCAAATGCAGTTATTTTGACTTAAAAAGGCTTTTTAGACACTTGGAGACCGAAATAGAGTCATTTTAACTAAAAAATAATTTTCAGGCCATTGGAGCCCAAATGGCCGGTTTTAGACAAATCTTGTCTTAAACCGGCTTTTTAAGGCTCTAAAAGACAAAAATACAGTCATTTTGACTAAATTGTTTTTCAGACCTTTGGTGACCAAATGCCGTTATTTTGACTAACAAAAGGTTTTTAGACACTTGGAGACCAAAATAGAGTCATTTTGACCAAAACATTTTTTCAGGCCATTGGAGCCCAAATTGCCGGTTTTAAACAAATCTTGTCTAAAACCGGCTTTTTAAGGCTGTAAAAGACAAAAAATACAGTAATTTTGACTAATTTTTTTTCAGACCTTTGGTGACCAAATGCCGTTATTTTGACTAACAAAAGGTTTTTAGACACTTGGAGACCAAAATAGAGTATTTTTGACCAAAACATTGTTTTCAGGCCATTGGAGCCAAATGTCTAAAATCTTGTCTAAAACCGGCTTTTTAAGGCTCTAAAAGACAAAAATATAGTCATTTTGACGAAATTTTTTTTCTAACCTTTGGTGACCAAATGCAGTTATTTTGACTAAAAAACGATTTTTAGACACTTGGAGACCAAAACAGAGTAATTTTGACCGAAAATTTCTTTTCAGGCCATTGGAGCCCAAATGGCCGGTTTTAGACAAATCTTGTCTAAAACCAGCTTTTTAAGGCTCTAAAAGACAAAAAATACAGTCATTTTGACTAAATTTTTTTCAGACCTTTGGTGACCAAATGCCGTTATTTTGACTAACAAAAGGTTTTTAGACACTTGGAGACCAAAATAGAGTATTTTTGACCAAAACATTTTTTTCAGGCCATTTTAGCCAAATGTCTAAAATCGTGCCTAAAACCGGCTTTTTAAGGCTCTCAAAGAAAAAAATATAGTCATTTGGACTTAATTTTTTCAGACCTTTGGTGACCAAATGCAGTTATTTTGACTTAAAAAGGCTTTTTAGACACTTGGAGACCGAAATAGAGTCATTTTAACTAAAAAATAATTTTCAGGCCATTGGAGCCCAAATGGCCGGTTTTAGACAAATCTTGTCTTAAACCGGCTTTTTAAGGCTCTAAAAGACAAAAATACAGTCATTTTGACTAAATTGTTTTTCAGACCTTTGGTGACCAAATGCCGTTATTTTGACTAACAAAAGGTTTTTAGACACTTGGAGACCAAAATAGAGTCATTTTGACCAAAACATTTTTTTCAGGCCATTGGAGAACAAATTGCCGGTTTTAAACAAATCTTGTCTAAAACCAGCTTTTTAAGGCTGTAAAAGACAAAAAATACAGTAACTTTGACTAATTTTCTTTTTCAGACCTTTGGTGACCAAATGCCGTTATTTTGACTAACAAAAGGTTTTTAGACACTTGGAGACCAAAATAGAGTATTTTTGACCAAAACATTTTTTTCAGGCCATTGGAGCCAAATGTCTAAAATCTTGTCTAAAACCGGCTTTTTAAGGCTTTAAAAGACAAAAATATAGTCATTTTGACGAAATTTTTTTTCTGACCTTTGGTGACCAAATGCAGTTATTTTGACTAAAAAACGATTTTTAGACACTTGGAGACCAAAACAGAGTAATTTTGACCGAAAATTTCTTTTCAGGCCATTGGAGCCCAAATGGCCGGTTTTAGACAAATCTTGTCTAAAACCGGCTTTTCAAGGCACTAAAAGACAAAAATACAGTCAATTTGACTAAATTTTTTTTCAGATCTTTCGTGACCAAATGCAGTTATTTTGACTAAAAAGGCTTTTTAGACACTTGGAGACCAAAATAGAGTCATTTTGACCAAAACATTTTTTTCAGGCCATTGGAGCCAAATGTCTAAAATCTTGTCTAAAACCGGCTTTTTAAGGCTCTAAAAGACAAAAATATAGTAATTTTGACTACATTTTTTTTCAGACCTTTGGTTACCAAATGCAGTTATTTTGACTAAAAAAGGCTTTTTAGACACTTGGAGACCAAAATAGAGTCATTTTGACCGATTTTTTTTCAGGCAATTGGAGCCCAAATGGCCAGTTATAGACAAATCTTGTCTAAAACCGGCTTTTTAAGGCTCTAAAAGACAAAAATACAGTCATCTTGACAATTTTTTTTATCAGACCTTTGGTGACCAAATGCAGTTATTTTGACTAAAAAAGGCTTTTTAGACACTTGGAGACCAAAATAGAGTCATTTTGACCAAACATTTTTTTCAGGCCATTGAAACTCAAATGGCCGGTTTTAGACAAATCGTGTCTAAAACCGGCTATTTAACCACTTAACCCCCGGAAGATCTGACCCCCTTCCTGACCAGGGCCTATTTTGCAATTTGGCACTGCGTTGACTTTAACGGACAATTGCGCGGTCGTGCGACGCTGTACCTAAACAAATTTGACTTCCTTTTTTTCCCACAAACAGAGCTTTCTTTTGGTGGTATTTGATCACCTGTGCGATTTTTTGATCATGCGCTATAAACAAAAAAAGAGCGTCAATTTTGCAAAAATAGCAATATTTTTCACATTTTTTTATATGAAATTCCCCCAAAAAATGTGAAAATCAAAATTTTTTTAACATTTTCGGCCAATTTGTTTTATGCTACATATGTTTGGTAAAAAAAAAGCGTATTTTGATTGGTTTGCGCAAAAGTTATCGCGTTTACTAACAAAGGGAAAGATTTTTGTCATTTTTGTAGTTTTTTTTTCAACGCGTAATGGCGGCGATCTGCGATTTCTTTTGCGGTACTGCAAAATTGCGGCAGACAGATCGGACCCTTGACTGACATTTTTGACACTTTTGGGGTTACCAGTGACATTTCTACAGTAATCAGTGCTATACATATGCACTGTTACTGTAAAATTACACTGGCAGTGAAGGGGGTTAACTTTTTTTGAGAGGGAGGGGCTGTGTGTGTCCCTCGGGGCGTGATTCTAACTGTGATTGGCTGTGGCTTGAGCTGTAGGAACAGTGATCAACGGTCCTACATAGTAGAACCGTATGATCACTGTTTCTACACAGGGGAGAATGACAGGCGGCTTGTTTATATCAGTCACCTGACTTTCTCCCTCTGCAGTGACAATCGCCGAGTGACCGGCGAACATCGGGTCTGCCGGTCACACGTGCGGGGGATACGTGACCACGCGGGAGCGCGCCTCCGGGGGCGCGCGCTCGCTCCCTAGACCCTCACAAGCTAGCAACGTAGATCAACATCACTTTGCCTGTGAGGGGCTTACTGCCGACGTAAATAGTCGTGCGGCAGTCGGCAAGTGGTTAAGGCTCTAAAAGACAAAAATAAAGACACTTTGACTAATTTTTTTTTTAGACCTTTGGTGACGAAATGCAGTTATTTTGACTAAAAAGGCTTTTTAGACACTTGGAGACCAAAATTGAGTCATTTTGACCAAAAAAATTTTTTCATGCCATTGGAGCCCAAATGGCCGGTTTTAGACAACTCTTGTCTAAAACCGGCTTTTTAAGGCTCTAAAAGACAAAAAATACAGTCATTTTGACTAAATTTTTTTCAGACCTTTGGTGACCAAATGCCGTTATTTTGACTAACAAAAGGTTTTTAGACACTTGGAGACCAAAATAGAGTATTTTTGACCAAAACATTTTTTTCAGGCCATTTTAGCCAAATGTCTAAAATCGTGCCTAAAACCGGCTTTTTAAGGCTCTCAAAGAAAAAAATATAGTCATTTGGACTTTATTTTTTCAGACCTTTGGTGACCAAATGCAGTTATTTTGACTTAAAAAGGCTTTTTAGACACTTGGAGACCGAAATAGAGTCATTTTAACTAAAAAATAATTTTCAGGCCATTGGAGCCCAAATGGCCGGTTTTAGACAAATCTTGTCTTAAACCGGCTTTTTAAGGCTCTAAAAGACAAAAATACAGTCATTTTGACTAAATTGTTTTTCAGACCTTTGGTGACCAAATGCCGTTATTTTGACTAACAAAAGGTTTTTAGACACTTGGAGACCAAAATAGAGTCATTTTGACCAAAACATTTTTTCAGGCCATTGGAGCCCAAATTGCCGGTTTTAAACAAATCTTGTCTAAAACCGGCTTTTTAAGGCTGTAAAAGACAAAAAATACAGTAATTTTGACTAATTTTTTTTCAGACCTTTGGTGACCAAATGCCGTTATTTTGACTAACAAAAGGTTTTTAGACACTTGGAGACCAAAATAGAGTATTTTTGACCAAAACATTGTTTTCAGGCCATTGGAGCCAAATGTCTAAAATCTTGTCTAAAACCGGCTTTTTAAGGCTCTAAAAGACAAAAATATAGTCATTTTGACGAAAATTTTTTTCTAACCTTTGGTGACCAAATGCAGTTATTTTGACTAAAAAACGATTTTTAGACACTTGGAGACCAAAACAGAGTAATTTTGACCGAAAATTTCTTTTCAGGCCATTGGAGCCCAAATGGCCGGTTTTAGACAAATCTTGTCTAAAACCAGCTTTTTAAGGCTCTAAAAGACAAAAAATACAGTCATTTTGACTAAATTTTTTTCAGACCTTTGGTGACCAAATGCCGTTATTTTGACTAACAAAAGGTTTTTAGACACTTGGAGACCAAAATAGAGTATTTTTGACCAAAACATTTTTTTCAGGCCATTTTAGCCAAATGTCTAAAATCGTGCCTAAAACCGGCTTTTTAAGGCTCTCAAAGAAAAAAATATAGTCATTTGGACTTAATTTTTTCAGACCTTTGGTGACCAAATGCAGTTATTTTGACTTAAAAAGGCTTTTTAGACACTTGGAGACCGAAATAGAGTCATTTTAACTAAAAAATAATTTTCAGGCCATTGGAGCCCAAATGGCCGGTTTTAGACAAATCTTGTCTTAAACCGGCTTTTTAAGGCTCTAAAAGACAAAAATACAGTCATTTTGACTAAATTGTTTTTCAGACCTTTGGTGACCAAATGCCGTTATTTTGACTAACAAAAGGTTTTTAGACACTTGGAGACCAAAATAGAGTCATTTTGACCAAAACATTTTTTCAGGCCATTGGAGCCCAAATTGCCGGTTTTAAACAAATCTTGTCTAAAACCGGCTTTTTAAGGCTGTAAAAGACAAAAAATACAGTAATTTTGACTAATTTTTTTTCAGACCTTTGGTGACCAAATGCCGTTATTTTGACTAACAAAAGGTTTTTAGACACTTGGAGACCAAAATAGAGTATTTTTGACCAAAACATTGTTTTCAGGCCATTGGAGCCAAATGTCTAAAATCTTGTCTAAAACCGGCTTTTTAAGGCTCTAAAAGACAAAAATATAGTCATTTTGACGAAATTTTTTTTCTAACCTTTGGTGACCAAATGCAGTTATTTTGACTAAAAAACGATTTTTAGACACTTGGAGACCAAAACAGAGTAATTTTGACCGAAAATTTCTTTTCAGGCCATTGGAGCCCAAATGGCCGGTTTTAGACAAATCTTGTCTAAAACCAGCTTTTTAAGGCTCTAAAAGACAAAAAATACAGTCATTTTGACTAAATTTTTTTCAGACCTTTGGTGACCAAATGCCGTTATTTTGACTAACAAAAGGTTTTTAGACACTTGGAGACCAAAATAGAGTATTTTTGACCAAAACATTTTTTTCAGGCCATTTTAGCCAAATGTCTAAAATCGTGCCTAAAACCGGCTTTTTAAGGCTCTCAAAGAAAAAAATATAGTCATTTGGACTTAATTTTTTCTGACCTTTGGTGACCAAATGCAGTTATTTTGACTTAAAAAGGCTTTTTAGACACTTGGAGACCGAAATAGAGTCATTTTAACTAAAAAATAATTTTCAGGCCATTGGAGCCCAAATGGCCGGTTTTAGACAAATCTTGTCTTAAACCGGCTTTTTAAGGCTCTAAAAGACAAAAATACAGTCATTTTGACTAAATTGTTTTTCAGACCTTTGGTGACCAAATGCCGTTATTTTGACTAACAAAAGGTTTTTAGACACTTGGAGACCAAAATAGAGTCATTTTGACCAAAACATTTTTTTCAGGCCATTGGAGCCCAAATTGCCGGTTTTAAACAAATCTTGTCTAAAACCAGCTTTTTAAGGCTGTAAAAGACAAAAAATACAGTAACTTTGACTAATTTTCTTTTTCAGACCTTTGGTGACCAAATGCCGTTATTTTGACTAACAAAAGGTTTTTAGACACTTGGAGACCAAAATAGAGTATTTTTGACCAAAACATTTTTTTCAGGCCATTGGAGCCAAATGTCTAAAATCTTGTCTAAAACCGGCTTTTTAAGGCTTTAAAAGACAAAAATATAGTCATTTTGACGAAATTTTTTTTCTGACCTTTGGTGACCAAATGCAGTTATTTTGACTAAAAAACGATTTTTAGACACTTGGAGACCAAAACAGAGTAATTTTGACCGAAAATTTCTTTTCAGGCCATTGGAGCCCAAATGGCCGGTTTTAGACAAATCTTGTCTAAAACCGGCTTTTCAAGGCACTAAAAGACAAAAATACAGTCAATTTGACTAAATTTTTTTTCAGATCTTTCGTGACCAAATGCAGTTATTTTGACTAAAAAGGCTTTTTAGACACTTGGAGACCAAAATAGAGTCATTTTGACCAAAACATTTTTTTCAGGCCATTGGAGCCAAATGTCTAAAATCTTGTCTAAAACCGGCTTTTTAAGGCTCTAAAAGACAAAAATATAGTAATTTTGACTACATTTTTTTTCAGACCTTTGGTTACCAAATGCAGTTATTTTGACTAAAAAAGGCTTTTTAGACACTTGGAGACCAAAATAGAGTCATTTTGACCGATTTTTTTTCAGGCAATTGGAGCCCAAATGGCCAGTTATAGACAAATCTTGTCTAAAACCGGCTTTTTAAGGCTCTAAAAGACAAAAATACAGTCATCTTGACAATTTTTTTTATCAGACCTTTGGTGACCAAATGCAGTTATTTTGACTAAAAAAGGCTTTTTAGACACTTGGAGACCAAAATAGAGTCATTTTGACCAAACATTTTTTTCAGGCCATTGAAACTCAAATGGCCGGTTTTAGACAAATCGTGTCTAAAACCGGCTATTTAACCACTTAACCCCCGGAAGATTTGACCCCCTTCCTGACCAGGGCCTATTTTGCAATTTGGCACTGCGTTGACTTTAACGGACAATTGCGCGGTCGTGCGACGCTGTACCTAAACAAATTTGACTTCCTTTTTTTCCCACAAACAGAGCTTTCTTTTGGTGGTATTTGATCACCTGTGCGATTTTTTGATCATGCGCTATAAACAAAAAAAGAGCGTCAATTTTGCAAAAATAGCAATATTTTTCACATTTTTTTATATGAAATTCCCCCAAAAAATGTGAAAATCAAAATTTTTTTAACATTTTCGGCCAATTTGTTTTATGCTACATATGTTTGGTAAAAAAAAAGCGTATTTTGATTGGTTTGCGCAAAAGTTATCGCGTTTACTAACAAAGGGAAAGATTTTTGTCATTTTTGTAGTTTTTTTTTCAACGCGTAATGGCGGCGATCTGCGATTTCTTTTGCGGTACTGCAAAATTGCGGCAGACAGATCGGACCCTTGACTGACATTTTTGACACTTTTGGGGTTACCAGTGACATTTCTACAGTAATCAGTGCTATACATATGCACTGTTACTGTAAAATTACACTGGCAGTGAAGGGGGTTAACTTTTTTTGAGAGGGAGGGGCTGTGTGTGTCCCTCGGGGCGTGATTCTAACTGTGATTGGCTGTGGCTTGAGCTGTAGGAACAGTGATCAACGGTCCTACATAGTAGAACCGTATGATCACTGTTTCTACACAGGGGAGAATGACAGGCGGCTTGTTTATATCAGTCACCTGACTTTCTCCCTCTGCAGTGACAATCGCCGAGTGACCGGCGAACATCGGGTCTGCCGGTCACACGTGCGGGGGATACGTGACCACGCGGGAGCGCGCCTCCGGGGGCGCGCGCTCGCTCCCTAGACCCTCACAAGCTAGCAACGTAGATCAACATCACTTTGCCTGTGAGGGGCTTACTGCCGACGTAAATAGTCGTGCGGCAGTCGGCAAGTGGTTAAGGCTCTAAAAGACAAAAATAAAGACACTTTGACTAATTTTTTTTTTAGACCTTTGGTGACGAAATGCAGTTATTTTGACTAAAAAGGCTTTTTAGACACTTGGAGACCAAAATTGAGTCATTTTGACCAAAAAAAATTTTTCATGCCATTGGAGCCCAAATGGCCGGTTTTAGACAACTCTTGTCTAAAACCGGCTTTTTAAGGCTCTAAAAGACAAAAAATACAGTCATTTTGACTAAATTTTTTTCAGACCTTTGGTGACCAAATGCCGTTATTTTGACTAACAAAAGGTTTTTAGACACTTGGAGACCAAAATAGAGTATTTTTGACCAAAACATTTTTTTCAGGCCATTTTAGCCAAATGTCTAAAATCGTGCCTAAAACCGGCTTTTTAAGGCTCTCAAAGAAAAAAATATAGTCATTTGGACTTAATTTTTTCAGACCTTTGGTGACCAAATGCAGTTATTTTGACTTAAAAAGGCTTTTTAGACACTTGGAGACCGAAATAGAGTCATTTTAACTAAAAAATAATTTTCAGGCCATTGGAGCCCAAATGGCCGGTTTTAGACAAATCTTGTCTTAAACCGGCTTTTTAAGGCTCTAAAAGACAAAAATACAGTCATTTTGACTAAATTGTTTTTCAGACCTTTGGTGACCAAATGCCGTTATTTTGACTAACAAAAGGTTTTTAGACACTTGGAGACCAAAACAGAGTAATTTTGACCGAAAATTTCTTTTCAGGCCATTGGAGCCCAAATGGCCGGTTTTAGACAAATCTTGTCTAAAACCAGCTTTTTAAGGCTCTAAAAGACAAAAAATACAGTCATTTTGACTAAATTTTTTTCAGACCTTTGGTGACCAAATGCCGTTATTTTGACTAACAAAAGGTTTTTAGACACTTGGAGACCAAAATAGAGTATTTTTGACCAAAACATTTTTTTCAGGCCATTTTAGCCAAATGTCTAAAATCGTGCCTAAAACCGGCTTTTTAAGGCTCTCAAAGAAAAAAATATAGTCATTTGGACTTAATTTTTTCAGACCTTTGGTGACCAAATGCAGTTATTTTGACTTAAAAAGGCTTTTTAGACACTTGGAGACCGAAATAGAGTCATTTTAACTAAAAAATAATTTTCAGGCCATTGGAGCCCAAATGGCCGGTTTTAGACAAATCTTGTCTTAAACCGGCTTTTTAAGGCTCTAAAAGACAAAA